>NC_031769.1:75207508-75517537 GCF_001522545.3 Parus major | reverse complement strand
AAGGAAAGGAAAGGAAAGGAAAGGAAAGGAAAGGAAAGGAAAGGAAAGGAAAGGAAAGGAAAGGAAAGGAAAGGAAAGGAAAGGAAAGGAAAGGAAAAGCATCTTTTAGAAACAATTCAGAAATCTCTATTTTATATAAGTTCTATTTGTCACTTGAATGAGTCTGTGATAAATTCAGACTTTCCTCCTACCGTGCATCTACCATACACACCTTGAGGGAGTAGAAAAAAATTGTGGTGCGTAAGTTCTGAATAGACAAGAGCTGCAGTTGGTTTCCCATACATTCTAACAATCCTTAAAAGGAAGTAATATGAGAACGAATATATACCTGTCTAGTCTCTAATCTTTGCCTTTATACAGTTTATACTGGGTTATGGTCACAGACTAATCAGTTTGTGGGAATACAAGGCAAAGAGGAACTTCCACTGTTGGAAAAATAAGTTTTTTAGAGATTTGGAAGGAGAAGTTAACAAGACTTGGCATTTGAAGCTGATTGGGGCTTGTTTGGCTCAGTTCCAGGACAGACTCTCAGGGATTTTTATAATTATAGGGACCTGATAAACACTGTTTTGGAATATCCCAGGAGTCAGCTGAATGATGAAAAGAAGATTTACAAATGTATGTGTGAATAAATAATCTTACAGCTTTTGTTATTTGAGCTATTTGTAGCATCACAGTATTTGTTCCCTTAAAATATTTATCTGATCTGGAATTGCAAGAAGTGGTTGGTTAACTGGCTTTTGTTCTTTTTTTTTTTTCCTAATTACCCTTCAAGGTTATCCAGTTAAATATTTTCATCCATCTAGTCCAGGTGCTGTAATTATGCAATATAGCACACCATGATAAAAAACCAGAGCAAACAACTTGCAGAACAACTACAGGTAGACAAACCAGTTACCCCAACCAATCAGCTAATTTTTTCAACAAATGATATTTATAGGCAAATGTAGGAAAGATTTCATGACAGGTGAAATGTCCAGAGAAATGACAGAATATCACAGAAATTTATTCAATGTTGGCTTCAATGATCTTCAATGATACTTTTCTTTCAATATATGTTATTTATACACTGTTTATTGAACTTGGCCTTAAAGTAGAACAAAGAAGCCATCAAGTACATTCTTTACCTTATAGAATTTATATTCTGTCATTGAAAAATAATATTAATGGATACAACAGTGTTTTATATAATAAAGTTCAATTCTGGATTAATGAGGAGCATGTATCAATGTTATTTTATGTTTAACAAATTTAAAAGGATTTTCTTGCTGCACAAGACCAGTGTTACATTTAATGCTACAAAAACCTCACACACTTGTCAACAATGAACTTTGATTTCTGAAAAAGCTATGGCATAGAAAATTATTTCTGCACAGTTAGAAAGACAAAAAAAAGGGAGGCTATGGAGCTGAGTTCTTTGTAACATCTCTGAGACTGAAAATTGCAAACAAATAAAAAATAGAAGCAACAATACAGTTCTGTTGTGTCTAATGGCAGATAATGTTGGTGATAAGTACTGTAATATGTTCTGCCTTTTTATCTGGAAAGACCACAAATAATGACTAACTACTGATAAAAATAACAATTCCGTTTGCAGGCTCGCTTTTTCCCCTCCAACTCTATGTGGACGCTGTGAACAGGAGTCCTGTGATGATGACTTCTGAGTAACTTATGTGTTGTCTTGGAATAAATTTTTAATTTATGACTCTGTTGATTACCCTGGCTGAAGGGGGAAAAGCTTGAAGCTCCCAAACCCCCACCTCCTCTGCTTTTTCATCCTCCGATGTTGTATTTTCCCAGCAGTCCAGCTGTACTCTCCTCATACTGTGTGTATTGTTGGGATTATCTTCAGCCATGTGAACTATAAACATGGCTCACTGCAGCCCAGCTAACAGAGTGGCAAAGGGCCAAGAAAGAAAATCATCCTCTTCATCTGAGATGCATCTGGAAAATGGACCCAAGAAGGGTCTTTCCCCCAGTCTGCTGGAAGTTCTCTGACACCACAATGACAAAGAAAAGCCAGCAAAATATCAGAGCTGTTGTATCTAGGTGATGGAATATTCCCAGGTAATCATCATGACAACAAGGATTTTGATTCTGGTTCAATTTTTTTTCTTTGCTTTAATTTATGAGGGAAAGAAAGAATTGTCCCCATTTCCCACCAGAGGCAGGGATGTTTTCCAACAACACATTTTCAGAGACAAAAAAAAGAACTTGAGACATACATTTTCCAATCACTGTGAATTTGGGGAACACAATTCCTCTGTGCCTCACATCCATCATATGTAAACATGGAAAGTAAATCTGCACACCAATTTGTAATGTGTTCTTGTAGCTACAATGTCCAGCATTGAGCTTACTGCTACAGAGAAGCACTTTATTTTACTGAAGTCTACCTAGAATAAGGATAACAGCAACAACAGCAAAGGTTGGAAATCACTTAACACCCCTGGTGAAAAATTAATTCCCTTTAAAATTATTGTGTAGTAGGAGACAGAGTGGAAATTAAGAACACAGAAAGCTCTCTGTATCTGTATTGGTGGTGATAGTGATATAATAAAGTGTACCAGGGATGATCTCTAAATAAAAGAGAATAGTTGTCTGATTAATGGGCAGCAACAGATGGCATCAAAGGAGTTGCCATTTTTAGCATTACTTAGCCATTCTTCAAAAATGCTTATTTCAGACTGTGATTAAATTTTTTTCCATAGGATATCATCCATGAATTTATGTTCTCTCCACAAATTCCTTAAGTGTCTAGGAAGCAGCATTCAGAATAAACAGCTTATCAACCTTATTGAGAGCTGTTGTTAATGCTCGAGCCATATTCTCACTTCCTTACATCACATGCACTTTCCATTTCAGTGAAGGAGAAGTGAGGACTTCAGTCCTGGCTACTGATGTGCCGTGCAGCCACGCTGATGCTGGAGTCAGCAGTGTCGGAGCATGTGTGGAAGCCCTGTCTCCAGCAACCCTTAGCATGTATCTAAACTTTAGAATAAAGGTCAAACTTTGCTTCTGCCTTTTTCTTGACTCAGAAAGCCAATGTCCCCAGGCAGGCAAGCTATTTTGTTGTATTCCAACTGTTGGTGGAAAGCAGCTGTACTGCTTAGCGTAATTAACAAGGAGGTCAGACAGTAATGCTTTGTATACAGTAGTGTTACATGCAGCACTAAGGCAAGTAATTATTCATAAAAACAGCTTCTTGTAAAAAGAGTGGGGAAAATCCCCCTCCCCTAAAAAAAAAAAAAATGGGAGCACAGTACTTCCTTTTAGTCATCGCCAAAACCATTTCTCCTTCAGGTTCTTCAAGGCTAGGAAATCATTTACCAAAATATTCAGGAAGTAATCCACAGCAACACTCATTACTGTTCATTGAAAATTTGCAACTGACTGTTACAAATATGCATGAAAAATATCCATGTAAAAGGAAGGCATTTGCACACCATGCTTCTATTTACTACCCCTCCTGGTGTATCCAAAGGTAGTTAGTTATAAAGATATTACAAGATGAAATTCCTATTAGTTTCCCATAAATTCCTTTGCATACAACTTTTGTTCAGGTCTTTGACTACAAAATAATATATTTCTAAGGTGGGTGGGAAAAAAGCCACTAGTATATGCCCATTCATGATAAAATATTTCCTTCCCAGCCAAGGCTCAAGCAGAAGGCACATTTTCAGAAGTACTGAACAGGCTGACTCATTCTTCAGGAAACAGAGTGCTGGAGAAAATGGCAGCATGAATGGAAACCTTCTTAAGCTAAGATTTTACTGTTCAGAATAGAACAGAATAGAGAAGACTATTTGGATGGGATCTACATCACCCATCCAGTCCAACCACCTGATCAATTCAGGGCTGACCAAGTTAAAGCTCTTCGTTAAGGGCACTCTCCAACTGATTCTAAAACACTGATGGGCTTTGGACATTAACCACCTCTCTAGGAAGCCGGTTCCAGTGTATGACCACTCTCTCAGCAAAAAAATGTCTCCTGATGTCCAGACTGAACATCCTCTGGTGCAGCTTTGTGCTATTATCTAATTTGGGTATGGTCTTTTCTGATAGAAATGCAGACTGGCTCCTGAAGAACCCAAAGGTGGTAAAAGTGAGTATTCACGAGTGGCCATTCTGATTCATTCCACTGAATGGTTGATATTCAGGCCCAGTGAAAGGTCACTGGCTCTGCCCTGAGCATCTTCTCTTTTTACAACTTTTTACAACCAATGCTAACACAAAGTATTTCTCACATGTTCCTTTACTTAAGAAAGCTCTTTCAGTCTTTATTGTAATCATGGCATCTGGAGAGTGTGCTGCCAGACTTTCTCATGCTGACTAGTAACCTGCTTGTGCACAAACAAGGAGAACAGGAGGATGCCAAGATCACAATATATATTACATAGTTTACAGCATGTATTCAAACCCTCAGTATGGGGCCTTACTCTGTGCCAACACTGTGGATCAGTGCCAGGCACCACCTTACTCTATTGACAAGTATCACTAAGTTTGGCGAGGATGTTCCCAGTGCAACATGGATCATTGAAGCTGATCTGAAAAGATCTGGTCCTGTGTAAAAATTTTAGAGCCCTATGTGATAAAGTATATTAACATATTAATTCCTCTGGAATCTTCTGTATTATACATTTTGTTTGAGCTTCTCAGATGATACTACTTGAGCATTTACCATGCTCTCTAAAAGTAAGGAACCTACTCCTGCCTAGTCTGTTGGGGATGTCACCCAAGGTCATCGACTATAGAGGCAATAATTTTGAATTAGACATCTAACATTTGGGTGTCCAAAACTGGAAAATATATATCTATATGTGTGTGTATGCATGTGTGTGTATATTTATATATATGTATATGTATAGCAGTTTTATCTTCTATATAGATGTTTCATATTACATATGTACTAACAAATTTGTATTATATAAATCTTATACACATGTGTTTCAGTGTTTACTGAAATCCATATAAGAAGCTATTTTCACTGTGGCATATTACTGCAATATGCCTGGCAAAACTTGTAACACACATTTAATGGTGTTCCACATTTTTTTTCCCTGACTTTTTTTTTTTGATCTGCAGAAAGTTACTTGGTAACTAGAATTAAAATAATAAATAAGATAAAGGTTAACTAGTGCTAACTGGCTTTACAGAGGGCTGCAGAGATGTTAAGCATTATTTCCCAGGCAGGGCAGGCACTGTCTCCCACTCCCCAGTGTGGGGAAGGTGGCACTTTGTCTTTCATGTCTATTACACAGACTCCTGCTCACCTTGACTGGGACATCATCTTGAATGGAAAGAGCATCTGGGAGTTAACACGCTTGTCATTATGTACTCTGCATTTTACCTCAGAAATAATTTCACATCATGGCAGTTTTGGCATGTCTTGGGGGCTGTAGAATCAAGCTGGAGTTTGGGTTGTGGGGTATTTTTCTGCTGGAGCCTGGAATATTAGGCAAAATCCTCAGGAGCATTCTTCAGTGCACTGAAGAGACATGTTAATATTTCAACCTAAGTCACAAAGTTAATAATATCCTAATGGCTGGCTCTTGGACTCCCTCCTTGCAGATACAAATGCTACCCACACATTCCTTTGCCCGATACACAGGCAGTCATAACTTGGCGATTAGTGCCGTTCCAAGGTCTGCTGAGATAAATCACAGAAAAGCACTGCATTACTTTATATAGACTAATGACTTGGAGCAAGTCAGGAATGCAGAGAAAGGTGCAGGAAGGGATGTTTCTAATGAAAAGTTCTCTGTCAATGATAACAGCAAGGACCATGAGTGACTGATAGCACCAGCAAAATACACAGTGTAGGAGAACCAAGAAGGAGTCTGAAGCCCAACCACTCAAAGATATAAAGGAAGTTTATAAATTCTCAGCTGATTCTGCCATCTCTGAGATGTGACTAATATGGAGACAATGACAGTATGTGTGGATGTCTCAGAGAGAAATAAAATGGTGATAGGAAGGAAAGCAGCGTTTTTAATTTCTAAACTGAAAAACAGTAGTGCCTGTTTCCTTTTTTTTAAATTAAGTATCATTATCAGAGTGACATTGTGGATTTTAAGAAGTAAATACTCTTCCAGGAATGGTAAAAATTGGTATTAAATGTGAGCAGCATGCCAACAAAAAAGCACAATTGCCACATATGAGAAAAGGGAAAATTGGGGCATTCATTTGTCCCCTGCAGGATATCTGAATTCATGGAAAGGACAGTTCTTAAGTGTAGAATAAAAGAGAGTTGTATTTTGGCTTGTTTGCAATAATGCAAGGGCAACAAAAAGAGGGAAATAAAAGTGTTAATTTCATAGAGAGGTTGCATATTTTTCCTGCATCCATACTGACTCAAGGTATTTTCTACTAGATTTTCCCTTCTCAGAAACAAAGACATATAAAAAATATTGCCTGTAGATTTATTCTGGTTGCTGCTTCTTTGATAGTAAAACTGGAATAATGTACCCTCCAAACCCACTAATATTTCTATTGTGACCAGACTTGTCCAGAGTTTTACAATCTTAATTAGACTCACAGTTGTCTTGCTGTTTTCCTGTACTCCCCCTCTGTCTGCTCATCACCATCTGCTGTTGCCCATGGTGACATCTTAAAGGAAGTCCTATCTCTTTGTTCTGCCTCTATACAGCACTTCATAGAAATAGTTCATTTGGGAATCCAAGGTTGAAATTCCTAAACACCATAGCAAGAAATGTAGTGGACAGAAAGAATAATGAGCCTTAGAAACAGTAGAGAAATGCCCGACTTCTTGCTTTTGGGTAGTATCTCCTGCTTTTTGACTGTCTTTTGTTCCTGTGCCATTTCTGCTCAGCCCATTACAAGAATTGCTGGAAGGAGTTAGATGAGCACACAGAGCTTGGTCACAATGCAGCCATCATTTGAGAAAAAAAGGCAGTGATGGATGTGTGAAAGGGAAAAGTGAACATCAGAACAAATCGTCTTTCACACAAGTGCAAACAGAGAAGTATCACCTTTGTCAGTACCTATACTCCAGGCTGTCTGCTTGAGGCTTTTGTTCTGTTTTTATCAAGTTAGAAACATTAGAAAGTTTTTTTTATCAAGTTAGAAATGAAGATACATTGCGTGCCAGTGTGTCTCAACATGGGATGGGTATGGGTGTGGTCAGTGACAGTATACTAAAATGTAGCATTAGCTCTAAGGATCAGCCCTCCTCAGTCTTCAGCTGCTCTTAGCCTCTCCAAGAGCAGCCAGCAGCTGAGCATAATACTCAAATGGATACTTCCTACTTACTTCACTTCTGTCCCCTATTTCTCACAAATTCTTTATGTTTGTTATTTGTACATACTAAGAACATAATATCTGGTTCACTAAGTAAATGAAAAAACTGATGACATAGGAACAACAAAACATAAATAGCATTTCATCTGGTAAGTTATGGGTGGCCAGAATTGGGATCTCTGCAGTTGAACTGTATTATAAATTATTGGGGTTTAGGGACAAGGGAGTTGCATAGATTTGTGATAAAGGATATGGAAAATCTGAAAGAAATTTATATTTTTCACTATTACTTAATAGAAAAGGGTAACCTAGGCAGGTTAGTTCAAAGGCCTTACTTGGATTCAATGTGAAATGTGATCAAATTGCCTCCAAAAATCTGAGGTTTGTGGCTATTAGAAATACAGCAGTTTGGGAGGCAGTGTATTGAACCTCAATGGCTGGCTTTTGGCATTTGATCAAGTCAACATAAAATGATGAAACTAAATATTCAGGAGGATTGGTCTTTCAGAATTCCTGAAGACATTCATTTTCATAACTGCTCATCTTACATTATGGTCTGTGGTATTCAGTTGCTCATAAAAATCTTTTAAGTAGAATTGCATTTCAAATAAGGCTGAACTTGTTATTTATGGAGGTTTACTAATACTTAATAAATTGCTGAAAATCCTTCAAGTCAGTATGTTGATTATTCCCACAGTTCATGCCCAGTTTCAGCATTGTCTTGTAAAGTGCTTATACCACACAGAATATTGATTTATAGGACCATCATGTCAAGCCTGTAACATTCTTTTGAGCCTAAAAAAAAAAATATAAATGCATCATTACTATAAAATATAAGCTTGCTGGATATTTATTTTTAATGTTTAGCATATCCACTTTTTAAATGAATGTCCAAATCTGTCCTATGGTTTTAAAATTATATGACCAATTATGTAAGTTACAACCCTATTCTAAAGAAGTAGATATCTCTGCAACACATGCAGTCTGTCTCAGAGTAGGAAATTGCTGGGTGATGAGCAAATGCTAAGGTCATACTAGTTAGTTATTTAAGGTGACTTTAAGAGACAAAAATGACTACTCAAAAGATGACAGTGTTCCCAGGAAAGCCCCTAGCAGGGGTAACACAGCAACCCATTGTGCAGGGCTGCAATTAGGAGTGCCAGTGCTGACTGGAATCCTGGGATATATTGTTCTTCCTGATTTTCAGGTCATTCCAATGGACAGATGCTGGGGAACTCATAATAGAGATTACCAGATTGGGGATGCCACTTCAACAGAGAACCATGGGTTAGTGTGGGATTTTAACTTGTCTGGACTCTGTTAGAGGAAATAACTTCTTTTGAGAAAAGCTAACTACAATGAACACGAGTATTTGGTGTTGTGTTTGGGGAGATAATTGCCAGTGTGTCTCTGGCACCTCTGGGGAGCTATCCAGGCTCACATTCCTTTCCTTCCTAACATCCTGTGATCACTGGGGTAAAGACCATCATTATCTGTTCCCTACAGAACTGTCCCCAGGACGTACCAGCAGTTGCACCTAAAGCATGTGGACACTTGAAAAACTTCAGAGCAGCAGTAAATGGCCCAGAAAATGCTTGCAAGCAGTTTGGCAAGCCAGCTTCAGGCACATTCCTGGGAGCTGAACTCTTTCAGTACCCCCCTGTCTGTGCTGGCCATTCTCAAATGTCAGCATGGGGCTCTTATCAGGGTGTGAGAAAGGAGGAATTGGAAGTGAAAGGCGTCCATGATCTGCCATGGAGAGACCGGTTGGTAAAACTGATCTTACTCATGAAGTAGGGTCCCAGTATAAGAGAGGTCAGCATACCCTATTGAGAAGCTCCTCAGGGAGCTGGTTTTGTTGAGCGGTATCGGCGTGTTCAGACCATCTTCCTCCACCTAGGATGCTTTGCTCTCCTCCTTCCTTCTGTCTTGGACCAGACCAAATTAGGGGCACCTCTGTGTTCTCCTTTCCTTCCTTTGTCTTATTTCTTTGGCCCATTTGAGTTCACATAAGGTTTTCCTGGCAGCAGCACGATGACCATTCCCAACAAGGTGCATTTACGCAGGGGAACACACTGGGGGTTGCCTTTAGCTTTGGCCCTGCATCAGGGTCACTGGGTAAGGCAATCTGGATAGCAGAGTCTGCCCCCCCCTGTTGAGGGATTAGTCCTGTAGATCTTGGGAATAAAGCAGGCAGATGGCATGGAGGCAGTGTTCCAGAGCATAGTGACCTGAGTGAAACCCAAGAGTAGTGGCACACAGCTGACATGACGGGGTCTCCACTTGTGGAGAAGGGACATGAGAGTACTTAAGCGGATGAACAAGCTGAGGGGCACTGACAAGTATTTGCCTGAGGCAATACAAAGACTGCAGCTGACAGAGGATTTATACTAGGAAAAGGGCAAAAGTTGGAAAAGGTCAAAAAAGGACAAGAAAGTCTGGGAAGGCTTTGCCTTATAGAAAATGACATAAGGATGCTCACCAACTTAACAGTGAACGTAAGCAATTGTTAGCACAATTTAGTGAAGAACATGGTCAAATCCAAATCACCTGAAGACTTTAAATCAAACTAGCTATTAAAAAGATACAAGACAGCTGGAAAAATACTTGAAACAACAAAACAACAAAATTATGTCCTATGTCCTGAGTGTTGGGTAATCCAAAGATGTTCATACTGGCATCTCAGAGCCCAAACATGCTCTGCATGTTCATTATGAGCAACATATCACTCTTAGCTAAACTAGTACCTGTGAGTTGAGCAAATTCCTTATGCTTGTTAGAAAATATCTCTAATTTCAAGCCAAAACTTATTTTTTGTGTCTGTGTTTTGCAAAATTTTTCACTTGCTGTACAATAGGTCATGAGGAGGCAGGAAAATTTGTGATCATGATCTAATATGGGTGTATAACTGTGCAGTAGTAAAGTATTTACTTGCAGCAGATGGAATGAATATGGGAGAACATCTAATGTGGTAATTGACACTAAAACCTAAGGCATTAATTAAATGTGTGTTCTACTTAAGGAGTCGAATAAATGATGAGTGACAATTAAAAATGATGTCTTTATAATTATTCCAATTCCTATTTATGAAAGTGGAGTGTGACTGCATATTAAAATTTGATTGAAGGTTTGATGACTCCCTATTCTTTCACAGTTAAAACGTTTGCAATTATTTCTCCCTCAGATTAGAGCAATGCATAGTGATGTAAAGTAAAACAGCGTAGGCTTGATTTTCCAGTCACTTAACACAGGTTTTATATTGGCATATGGTGACTCCCTTAAGCAGAGCACTCCTCAGTTAGGGTGATTTGAATGGACAATTAAGCACAGCATGCTAAATACTGCAAATTCAATATGAACATCTGGGGATGCATTTAAGGATCAATGATTCATTTTTTAAAATAATATGTGGTTAGTTTTGGAAAGTTGGGTGCCACTGTAAGGAAATTTCTCCTGCCTGATGAAGCAGTGGGAAAAATCCCTTTCCTTCACAGGGCACAAGATTAGACTATTCATAGAATAGGTCCTTTCCCTCAATCTGTGTGTGTCTAATGTATCTCTTTGAAAATGCTTAATTAGTATAGAGATTCAAACTTTGCCAAAGGGCTGCATACCACTGTTTTTGGATTATGTTAACTGGAAGTCATAATTGGTTGCAGTACCAAGAAATGTTCTGACCACAATTCTCCTAAACTTCCACAATGACTCTCTAAGGTTTCAGATAGTTGAAAATTCCCTTCTCTCAACAAGTTCTGAGAACCCACCACAGTCGTGGCCAGGGCTGTTTGGGTTTTTTCCTTTTTCCTATTATATAACCATTATTAGCCCTCATTTTCATTTATTCTTCAGAAGTTGTACTGCAAATATTTTTATTCAGAAACAGGAGTTTGATTTCATATTACCCCCAAGAATTACAGGGTAGAGAAAATGAGTCCATCCTGAACTTGAATTTTATTTGCATTTATTTTTACTGTGCATATTCTTTTCCCTTTCTTTCAATTTTCTTTCACCCTCTGTAGTTGCTGTGGATATGCTGTGGAACCAGCAGTTCATATCTTTGAGAAGGCCGTAAGCTCAAGACTACCTGGTAAGATTGTTGATTATTTTTACTGCAACTTTGAAAAGAAAGAAAACAAAAAGTGTGTGTATGTGTATATATAGCTACACGTTTATTTACACACACTAAAGATAAATATTTACTGAAGATTTAAGCCCAGTGTCAAGCTGGAGAAGCTGTTTTTTGCACTGGAGTCTTTCCTGGCACCCAAGGCCTACCCTTGTCTGCAGAGCAGCAGCATCCTTCCAGCCTCTGCACTTGCGTTTCTCAGGGGTGGAGAGGAGGGTGGCCAAAAGCCTGCTTCATCTGTCTGCTTTTCATCCTCTGGTACTATTACCAAGCCTCTCTTTTCAGCCTCCTTGGCTCACTTCTCCTATTTATATTTCCTCAGCATTTTGCAATAAAAATGTTACCAACTCCTAGCCTGAGCCTTTTTGCTGCTGTTCCACTCTGATAGGCACCCCTGTCTGCTCCTTTTTGCTGCTGCAAAACATCCTCCCTGACTGCCCCAGGTCTTACACCCTGCACAGCTCTCCTTACACTTTCAAGCTGCTATACAAGCATTTCTACGTTTTCATTTTGTGCTTCTGTCTGGAAAACATCTTCTCTCTTCCGGTCCATTAGCAGGTCTCAGGCATCTCTCTTTTGTGTTGATTCCCTCAGTTTCCTGATGCATTGCAATACATTAGCTTCTCTGTTTACCTTGTTCAATTAGCTTTTATTCTGCTCTGAACTGGATTTTAGCCACTCATAATTTGTGAGTATTTAGAATTAGATATATTTTGTAAGACATTTGAAAAACAAGGATATCAAGCTTCCAGATGGCATAAAATACTGGTTTCTGGATTTAGTACTTCTCAAGATAGAACCTGTTAAAAATCATTCCTGACTGGAAGGGTGGAAAAAAAGCAAGAGGGCAATCCAAGTAGTGTGCTTCTGGGTTTTGTTTTTCCCCTTTTTGTTTTCCTTCCAAGAGGGCCTGTTACAAATGACAATTACATGGAAATAGGCAGAGAAGAGCAGGGCAGTCAGTTCCAGTATGCATAAGATACATCTAAGAGATGGTCAGGATGTGCACAAAAAACTAACCAGGGATTCAGAGACTTCTTCCTCCTCTTCATGTTAAACATGATTAAACAAGATGGTGGAAGTACTGACACTGTAATTAGCCATACTAGTTTTAATCATGTCATAATGAAAATTCACCATTATAATCTTATTAAAAATAAACAGCTGTATAAATTAGGAAATTTTTTTTGTTCAGTAAATACTAATGCTCTGAATTATTCCTAAGTCACAAAATAAGGTGATTTTTAAGATCAGCTCTTCACAACTCATTTGACCCTTAAAAAAAGCACTTTACTTTTTACTAGTGTCATTACGTTTTGGTCTTTCTTCACTTCTAGATTCCTTCTTACTTTGCTAGGCTACTGCTCATCACTTTATCTCCCCTGCAAAGCTCACCAGACCTTTAATCTGTTTAGTCCATTTGTCGTGGACTTTCTCTTTTTTGAAGAGGTGTAATTCAAATATTTTCATTGACAGTCTTTTTTCCTCTGGGAATATTAGACGCCCATTGTAGCTTTCTCCTGATGAGAAGGCTTTCTAAGTGCTGATCCCTAAAATGTCTTTGACCCAAAGCAAAGGCCTTCATGTCTGGCCTTCCTTCAGCAGAACACAGCTAAAGAAACAACATGTGAAAGAAAAATCTAATCTGTAAGTTCCTCCCTAGGGAGGGGGAAAGTACTTCTATCACATGAAGACATCCAGAGGAGGTCAGGGCATGCTAAGAATCAAAGAGAATAGCACTGCAGGATTTCGGACACCACAGAGAATAAACGCCAGAAGATCATCCCTTGGCTGACCACAATATGACTGTACATGGAGGAGGGAAAGACACTGACTGGCAATCCCATTGAGCAGATGTTCTACAAGAGAAAGTCTTTTATCTCATCACCTGCTGTGTCAAAACCTCCTCTGACAGCTCAGCACTGAATAACCACAGGAAGAATCTCAGTTATATTACTACCCATGTTTCCTCCACAGTTATGCCTGCCCAGGAACTGTGATATGCCAGGCTACATGTCAGTCACTTCCCAAAAGCACCACAATATTGTACATGAACCATCCAACCGCAGATGCAGGTGCTGTAGCACAGCTGGTAAAACAAGGCATGCACACGGTAGACTTATATTCATGATCCTATTTTACAATGTTGACAGAGGAAGCTCTCCATGTTCATCTGCCAGTCTGCTGTCAATACTGTGGTATTTATATTACAGATGCATTTACATAATATTTATGTATTAGTACTGCTTTCACTAAACTGGCTTTCCCATCCAGCAGTTTGCAGTGAGGCTGGCACCCGGCAATTGAAGATTTAAATGATACTGTTGTGCTCTTTGAGGCAACAGGTAGACACAGTTTTGGTGGATGTAAAGGCCTGGTACTAAGGTAGGCATGTGGTAGTTATGCCTATTTATCTATGCAGACATACTAGGCTAAGGGAATCTTAAGAAGTTTAAAAATACATAAAGCCCGGTGGCAAGTCAGAGGATTGCTAACACTGAGTAGAGAATTATGCCTTCCAAACGTTAGATGTGCTGACAAATTACTGCTCTAAACTAATAGCAGCATTGAAGACCTCTCTGCTAACACTATCAGATAAATACATCGACAATCTCTGCTTCCCACATTCAACACTTCTTAAGGGCTTGCCTACACAATGAAGTTGTTCTTACATTGATTTTAAAAAATGTCATTTGGTTTATAAGTGATTTAGTTTAACATTATTTAACTAAATTCTTTTGAAAAACGTGTGTTTGTATAAAACATTGTATGCAAAAAAGAATAAAAGCTCTACAGAAACCAATGCCAGCTAGGTTCTGACTTGGACAAAAATTGGATTGTTGTACAATTTCCAGTCTTAGACTCAGATGAGGGTCTCTGCTTTGTTTTACGTTGTTGTTTTTTATTTTTTTAAAATGAAAATGTCTCTAGGAATTTTAAATTAATGTTAAAATTTAAAAAATTTCATATATATGTTATATATATTTATAAAGGTTTATACACACATAAATATAGACATTTTTACTTCTCTTGACATGGCTAATGTTCTTATTAGATGTCTTTATGTGCTTAGAGACACTTTCACTGAATAAATGAAGTGCTGAGACACTGATATAATCCTAGTATTTCTAGACTGAAGTGCTTTACTCTGTGATATACAGAATGTTTAACAATTATTTATCATTAATACGGTTTTAACTGATGTGACATATTCTTTCTCTGTTGTCCATCAATGTTCTAACACCAAAGTTAAATCAGAATTGGCACAAGTGGAATTTCTCCTGCCCTATGATGTAGAAAGAATAGCCAGTCATGGTTTGTATAAATTACTTCATAGTCACATTTATATACAATATAGTTTCCTAATGAGGCCAATTCCCTAGGCAACAGCCAAAATCTGTAAATGTCTAAGCACAGAAACACAGCCAGCAGGATATTTAATTCAATTGAACTCAATAGAGATTGTTTGGTACCCATAACCACCTCACCTCCATGAGCTGTATGCCTGTTTTCAGCAATGTACTGAGAAAGAAAAAGTACTCAAATACTCCTTCCTAAGGGAATTTTTCAAAAACATCCTCATTTGCCCTGCGTATTTTACTGCCCATGTTTTGAAATATTGTTTTTCTTCTGAAATTAAAAACAACCTTCAAGAAAAACAACTAAGAAATTAAAAGAAGCCCTAAATATATTTAATACAATGCCTCGTGGTTTGAATAAGTAAAGAAGTCTGCTTTTGACTGTTTCATTTTCCTGATATAAAAAGAAGTTTGAGTCTTTCAGATCACATGCCATGAGAGGATTTACTTTTCCTTTGGCTTGTCTCCCCATCATTCCACCTCTTCTCTCCCTCATCTCTATTCACCTGTGAAAAGGCTTCCATTATAAATCAGTTGGATATTTTGTCTTGTCAGGCCTTTCAGACAACTTCATATGCACTTTTGCATGTGTAGCAACAGATGCATGTACAGCATCTTGATCAAAAGTGAGGCCTACTTGACTTCTTACAAGAAGACCAAACAGCAATGAGATAACTACACATGGGGATGATTCAGCTTGCTGTGTTTCTGGGGCACCAAAAAGTTTGACTATATCCTGACAACGCTCATAACTCTGAAACACACCATTCATTGGACCTGATAATTGCTGGTGTAGGTCACTACAACATTATCATGAAACCTCAGTGAAATGGCCCCAGAATAGAAGGAACATAGACTTTGAATCTGTATCACTGCCTCCCAGCTGTGCTGATCGCTGCTCAGCCTGTCCCTGTCCAGGTACTGGTGCCACAGCAACAGTGCAAGGGCAATAAAAAGAGCAATCAATTTTTACTCCTCCTAAAGGACAATGCAAAGCATACATGCCTCAAATCCGAGCTTTAAAATAGACAGTGTGAAGGTTTTACTAGGTCATAACTGTATGATTCATTGCATCCTGTCTTACATGATAGGACAGAGCTCACCTATGTGTTGGTTGCACTTTTGTTCCCAGTGAACCTACAGCACTGTGTAATATTAACCTGCTAGACATGAAAACAAAAAGAAGCTTGAGGAACATACGGGTACATTGCTTCCTATCTGTCAGAAATCTGCCTAGGGAAATGAGGTCAGCTATCTACTCAGAAACCATCCTTGAACACAAGGTAGCCTAGATTTGTTTCTCTAAATTGCAGAAGGTTTGGCCTTGCTCAAAGTGAAAGTGGAAGAAATTCTTTCTGCACTTTTATCAAGGTAAGGTCAGCAGCTTTACAAAACACAATGATACATGGAGCAGAGGGACTTGTTATTTGGGCTGAATAATTAAGTTTCTCTTAAGTCTATGTAGTATTTAATTATGTAGTGGTAAATGAAGAACTAAAATACTTACCTGTCTGGTTTTGTCTGAGCTATCCTTCCACTGCCTCTCATTTAGCTTTGACTATTCTACTGCCAAGACTATGATCCAGTGGAGACACATTATCTGATACAAATGTATGCTATCAGGAATAAAAATAAATTACTTTTCCTTAATTGTATAGAGGGATTGGTAAGGATTTCTGCTCATAATATGATCTTGACTTTCAAACTGTGAGCATTTTCTTTGCTGCTCACGTAGATTTGAACTACCTCTTAGCAGGGGAAGAAATTCTCCTTGATCTGACTGGTTTCTTTGCTGCACTGTCAGTTTGCACATGAACTCCTTTTAGCTAATCGTGAGCAAGGGATAAAAATAAAGAGCTATCGAAAGAAAGCCTCTACAATTATCTCTCTTTGGAACCAGAATATCCTGGACCTGCTCTCTCATATGCAACGTGTGAAAAAAAAAACTTGTAATTTGCTCCCCTTTCTAATTCCTATAAAGATAAGAAGGAACAAAATCTGTTATTTTATATAAAATTAATAGGGGAGGTTAAGGAGAGTTCTCCAGCAGATACAAATGGAAGAGGCTTTTGAGGGAAAACCCTTCTACTTTAAAAGCCTCTACTAGGAAGCTCCTAAAAATTGCAACAGAATCTAGATGACTAACTACTGAGGTTGTTTGAGGACTTAGCCACAACACAAATATGTAAAGACTGCAGGGTCTAAGAGCTAATCATCATACAAGGAAGAAACAGTTTTTTGTTTTCCCTGTTTAGCTTTTATGGGTCGTTTGCCACTGAACTGTGAACAAGTCTGGGAAAGCTGGGACTCTTCCATATCTCATATTTAAAGTCATGGTGTCCAGCTTTGGATTTGGGTAGAGAATGAAGCCTTTCATTGTGGGGCAATTCATTGATGGCTGGAAGACATTAGAGTTGTTGACATCTGTAAAGTATTTCAGAAATTGCAAGGATATATAATGATGGGCAACACAGAGGCCACATCAGACCAGAGCTTCATAGTCACCCAGGAGTTGCATAATTGAGGAAGAAACATGGATTCTTTCCAGTAGATGTCAAATCAAGTCCATCTGTACCAAAGAAGGACTGAAAAATGTGTGTTATATTCAAGTACCAATTCAAGCAAAAGCTAAGTCAGAATTTCCCTTTTACAGCTCTGATTGATGTGTAGTTCTGCCTTTACTCTGATAGGCTTCTTTACACTTCTGCTGCATACATTTCTCCTTGTTATCTCTAACACAGACAGATTTAAATCCACATATTAAATTCCACTTTCCTTTTGCTAACTCTTTTACTGTTGCATTTGCATTCCTCACTCATTTTTCTTCGTTGCCTTTCCTAGGGAGGTGAGAGAGCTAATTAATAAACACTCTTACTACTGGGAGGTAGGAATGTGTACTTGAAAAGCAGGGCAAGTACTTACAAATACTTAGCTGAGGTATTGTAGGGACTGGGTGGCCACTTCATCAGAGTCTGGGACCTCATAGGTCTCGGGCAATAATGGTTTAATCCTCAGGTCCTGCTGTTCCATCCACTGTAGGTATTCCCCGCTGGATGCCCAGTCACTCACAGCTGACCACAGAGTGATTCTCTGTTGTGGATTTTCAGGAGCCTGTGCTGTTTTGCAGTATAAGGGAATGTTTTCTGAATACTGAGCTGTTACCCTTCATACGGTATTTTGATTGCATCTCACTTCTTTCCTGCCCCTGCCTCATTAATTGGTGATTGCAAAGCTGCAGTCGGAGCTTTCCTGGTGGCTTGTGTCCATGCAAATGAGGTGTAAACTCCCAACAAACAGGGCTGCCATGAATTTAGACATGTTGATGAATGCATTGATGAGCCTGGATAACCAAGACAGAGGAAAATGGTGAAGGAGACTGAAAGAACTTAGAGGAATCAGTGTTGGAAAGAAGTCACTTAGGATGTCAGGCTTTGATTGTGCAGCAAATTATGATTTCTGTATTTCTATAGCAAATAGTTTCCACCTCTCTCACCGTGGTTCTTCTATTTTTCTTAGAGGTTTTTCTTTCCCATGGATCATCTTTCTCACATAAAAGCCACCAACAAGAAATTAAAATCCCTTTTCTCTTCAAAGAGAAGAGATAGACCCATCCGTTTTTTGGGGAAAGCAGGTTGCAATCAGACTTTGCTCTCTTTCTAAATTTTGTTTTCTTTTACATACTGTCAGGCAGGACTTGCACAGACAAGGAGAACTGACTAGCTAACGAGTAAAAACACCAAAACTTAAAAATCAAGAGAGCTGTCAAATGTATTGAGTAAGTGGGGAGGAGTAGAAATTTTCTTCTAATCTCTTTCAGCTATTGTAAACACATCTCACTTGCAGCAGCACATCTTATCAACAGACATTGCTTGTTCTTGAATTTAATTGTTGCTATCACTTTAGCTTTTAGCAGTTCTTGCTCCTACAGCTCAATTGTACAAAAGGACACTTCTCCTCCAGCCTCTTTTTGCTCTGCTATCCTGTCCTCTGTCTGGGTGTGTGTTTAGAGGGGTGGATGTGGGTGCACTTTCTTTGCAGCTACATTTTCCTGCTGCCATGCTTGCACTGCACTATGTGTGTGTGGAGGTTGGTGGTGTAATCCCTCTGTGCTCACTGTGTACCACTGATTCAGAGGATGAAAACTGTTTTCTCCCATCTGGTCCCAATCCTGGAAAGCTGCAGGAAAACTGTATGGCAGGTGCTGCTTAAAGAAAGCTCTTCTCATGCTCAGACAGGATACTTTTTTTATCCCACATAAAAAGTGGCAAAGTATTTTTCTACACATAATCCTCCTGATTCCTGTCTATTTGCTGCTCTTCTCTTCCTACCCCCACCACTGCCTTTTCTTTCTCCCATGGGACTGGCAGAATCTCAGAGGAAATACGTAAAGCTTTCCTAATATAGAAGCTCATATTCACTGAATACACTTCTCATTCTGTTAATGGAGTTCTGGAAATGTTTCAGTTCTCTCCCTACACTAATACTTTATTCTTTTCCTCTGATAGCTGTCCAAGCACCAGTGTCATCAGTTTTCCTAGCTTTATTAGCTCATTCTGCAAAGGAATGCTCAGACAGTCTAACAAAATAATAATAAAAAATTGGCTGGAGGGTTTAATAGCTATGTACTTGCTTTAAAAAAATAAATGTGCATCTGGAGACATCTTTCTGAGACCATTTCTTTACAGGGGTTTTATGCCTCACAAACACATGTGCTCTACATACAAATATCAGTGGAAAATAACACAGGTTCCTTAATAGATTTACTTAGTAGATTTAGATGTTCCTTCCCCCTTCCTCTCTTACCCTGATACATGGTAAACCCTGGTCTGGTCCAGGGCTCTTCTTCCTGAATCTCTCCACCTATGATATCTGTGCTCAATATTTGCAAATCCACTCATAAAATTTTATATAACAAAAGCACGAAGTGCCTGCAAATCCTCTGCATAGAAGGGAGTGCTTTTTCTGCGCCTCCCTTCCCCGCAGTTACACTAGTTCTGGGAAAAAGCAAGGGAAGCAGAGAGCAGCAGACATGGAAACACTCTTATTCTTCAATGAGAGTAGGGTTTTCCACCAGGGAGAAGGTGTGGCTTAGTACCAGGGTCAGGTGCATTTGCTGTACCCAATGCTGGTCTTACAGGCTGCAGCAGAGAGGGAGGGAAGCTCAGGTACCCTCTTGTCCTCTCAAAACCCTAACTTGAAGATGAGAATGGGGATGGGGCAGGGTGAACAGGGTGTGCAGGGTGAGCAGGGAGCCTTCCATCCTCAAAATAGAAATTGTGTGGAGCAAGAACATGCTAAGCATGAATGTATGTGATTGTGGGAAGATAGTGGGAAGTCGGTGGGAGGAGGAAGAGTTCTTCAGGATGGTGGCATCTGAGGAGACTATGGCTGAATGTAGAAGTATGGGCAGCCCATAAGAGGAGAAATTCCTGCAGTTGCCCTGGGAGAGAACTACTTATACAGAGAGTATGAAGCAGGCTCGGTAAGCATATGTTTAAAATACTCCTCCTGCCTTTTGGAGACATTCATTAGCACAGGCTACCTTCCTTGTGCTTCATCCTATCTGCTCAGGATGTGCTTTCTTGCCTACCCTTTTCTGGACACAATATGTGCAAAAATAAGAACTGACTGAGATAAGCACCACACAAGACATGGACAGCTGCTGCTGGGTGGTGCCCTGTCTTAAAGGCTTGTCCAGAATGTGCAAGAGAGGAGATAGGAGAAGAGTTCCCTTGGATGGACTTCCATTTCACACAACCTCTCCCAGGGAAGACTAATGGGTGTCCCAGTCAGAGTCCCCCAGAGCAGCACATAGAAAATTTCCAGGCAGGTTGCAACATCTGGTCTGCCTGGTACCCTTTCCATTTTTGACCCATGAGGATGCCAGCAGGACAGCTCCTTATCTGTGGTCTACCCAAAACTAAAAGTGAGGGCAAGAAAAAGAAACTGGATACCTGCTAGAGTAACTTGGTTGCATGAAGCGCAGTTTGGGAAATGAACTGGTCTTGATAAAGGCTGGCCATGCTGGCATCAGCATTTGGAGTACAGATTTGGTCATAACTGTGTGCACAGAGTGCAGAGACAGGAAAAAACTGAGCCAAAAAAGTGTATTCTCCAGCAGGAACACAGAATTAAGGTGCTACTTTTATGCTGCATTTTTATTAGTGGTATCTCAAAAATATCACTTTCAACATGCCTTTTTCACATCTCCCACAGAAGTATGAAAATTAACATCAGCTAACAAAATTTTCTATTGCTCTGGAGGAAATGTTGTTGAGAGCTGTTTATACATTATTTTTCTCATTTGCCTTTTTTTTTACTTTGTCACAGCCCAGTCATAATGAAATGTCTCAGTATTCTCCTTTTTTTTTTAAAAAAAATAATGCACTTTTTTTCCGCCTCTCAGAGTTTAAGACACATGCAGACACACCTCAACAAGCAAAACACAAGACCCTTCATGCAGTCATTTCCCACCAAATTTCATACTGGGCATGATATGTCAACTCAGAATATAGAAGCAAAGGCCACGTGGTCCCAGCACACATCTCCCGGGCACAGGCAGCAAGCTTTCCCCCTGGATTGCTGGAGAACGTATTCACCGACTGGATTCTGCCATGTGTGAAAACATACCTGTGCTGCTCATGGAGTTGAGGTCACATTTGGGGGTTGCAATTCGTTGCTCCCTTCCTGTCCTTTATTCCAAGGGAAACGTGTTTGATCTCATCTTCTTTTGGCTGCTGCTGGCTGCTGGCTTTCTGACCACCTGGAGTGGTCAGAAAGGGCCAGTTCCCACTACCTTTTACCTTACCTCTTGGTGTCAGCACCACTCCTTCCAAGTGGGCTAAGAAGATATTGTGACTGCACATGCAGGAACACATACTTCCACGGTACATAGGAGGAGAAATCATACTCAAGTCCTAAGCTTCTGCAGCCCTTTTTCTTGCATACCAAAATCTCAGGGCATCACACCTGCCAGCCTTTACCTGCTCTGTGGCTGCACAGGAGTGACAGCTAGGTTTTTTTCCCTCCAGGCTGAAGTGCTACCACTTACAAGTAGCTTATGCAATCTAGTATGTGAGTTAACTCTACCCCAAACAGGAACCTAAACAAGGTGAAGGTCAATTCCTGTGAAAACATAATATGCTGCTGCTTGGTCTATCATTCAAATTACTCAAGGTCAGGTTTTATTTAATCATGCTTTCTTCCACAATTTTTTCCCTCCAATGTTAAATTTTTTAAAAAAGCAATTAGATAACGAAGCATATGTAGCTTGTTTTCTTGGATTGTTTCTCAGCTTTTTCCTAAATTGTCACTGCCCCTTTGGACTTCTACAGTGGGATAGCTGCCAGGTTTCCACAGAGATGCAAACAAATTCTATGCAATAAAATATCATCTCTACATAATTTAAGCCCCAAATGTACATGGTGACAGTTTTATGTTTGAGTAATATGAAAATCCAAGATATTGGATGTGAGTATAATTTAGGATCGAGAGCTGCAAATATTTCTGTGCTCTGGAATCCAGTTAAAATGCACCATTGCACATGCCGTGTTTCAGTGGTGAAGTATTGCTTGCCTTTGATTGCTGCAGGGTAAGAACTTTATTTTCCTAACCCATGATTTAATGCTTTCCACCCCCTGTAAATTGCAACTAACAATGCCCTCTATGTGAGCTCTGGTAGCTGAGGAATCAGGGGGAGATGGCTGCAGCAGGGAAAGGGAGAGAGGGGAGAAAAGAAGGGCAAAATAGAGAAACATCTGCAATAGGTTAAAAAACATTCACAACTTGCCTTCTTTATGAAGGCTGTATATTGGGCCAAATCCCAATTAGATGGTGTCAGAGGAACTCCACTGATTTTGAAGGAACTGAGCCAGTCTGAACCATTTGAGAAGCTCTGCAGTTTTGCTTTTAGTGCCCAGAGTGGTTGGAGCAGGGGAGGTTTGAAACCGTACTCCTCACATAGCATGGAGGGGCCTGCAGGAATAATGTTTGCTTTGGCATGGAGGTGGGTTTGTGTAGACCCATCAGGTCCTGCAGTGAATGACTCCTTTCTGCTCTGCATGATGGTGACTTCCATAAAGATAGCAAACTCATCCAGAGATATGCCTTAACCCACATCCTTCTTTAGTTCTTAAGTCCTTGCACAATGCAGACCTCAAGGTGAATGTGTGGTTGCTCTTGCCTTTGTTTTCATCCCTGGATGACCTCTGTTTCTTTGCATGTCACAGATCCCATGGTGTTTTCCCTGGATACCTATTCCAGACTTCCACGTTAGTACAGCAGCAGTCAGAGTCTGTGTCAGTACCTGATAAACTCTGCTGTTTTTGAAATGCCTCTTTCTACAGCTGTGGGTCTCAGAAAAAAGAGCTGCTGAATTTTTTTTCATCTTCCCTTTTTCCATATAAAAAGCCGCTTAGAGGAATTTTTTGTGAAGATATACCCATATCTAGCATGATTTCTGAAATTTGATCTCTTCTTCCTTCCTATCCTCTTCTCTTTTCCCAGGATACTTGCTCTGGCTCTATCTCGTTAGGAAGATTATCTTCTCGCAGCATGTGAAATTAAGAAGTAGCTGTGAGGAAAAAGTGCAGACAGATAAGAGGTTCCTCTCACCACAGGCAGCCTGGTGCAAAATGTTTCAAGCAGAGCAGAAAGGCCTGAATGAGGCTGAGATATAACAGAGCTAACATCCATCCTATGAAGGCCACCTTCTTTGCGAGAGATGAGTAACAAAGCAGAGGACAGGTGGACAGGGTGTGGGACCTGATATCTTTTATGATATAGTGATCAGAGGATATCAAAAAAGAAGAGCAGGCAACAGGTTTAAAATAGACAGAGACACCACATTATGCAATTTATACTAAGGAGCTCTTCAGTTTAATCACAGCATTTTGTGAAGACTTAAAAATTTTATGGGTGGAAAACCTGATTTGGCAAATACATTAAATTAAAAGAAGATAACTTTCATGCAGGGAATCCCTGAGGCACAAAGCATGACGAACAAGGAACTACTGAAGGAAATACCACTTTATGTTTGATCTGCTGCTACAGGAGTGTCTATGTATTTGCCATCCCCCCAGGTAGGGCACGAGGCTGGTGGCCTTCGTCTGACCCAGTACTACCTCTGCTACGTTCACAGGCCCAGTCAGTCAGTTGCTAAGTGCCACCAGACATGCAGCACTGCTCTCTTTGAGAACTTAGATAATAATGGGCTAGATCAACTTTCTACAAGACCACATGCCACCAAGGAATTGGTAATTCCCGATATTCTGTCTATGAATTCAGAAGATATTTTCCTTTCATGTAGAGGAAAATGAATGCCCATGATAAATACTGACTGCACTTAGCTATAAAAATTCATCTAGCTGGTGCATATCTAGTCTTTATACCTATCTGAGACAATGTAAGATGGATATCCCATCGATCACAGAGAGGTACTCCAGTCATTCTTTCTTCACATCCTCTGGGCTCACCGTGTGCTGATATTCCTCACCAAACTGCAGCCATGGAAAAGCATCTCCGGTGAGAAAAAGAAGACATTTTTGAAAACTAATACTGAATGTGTTTCGTGTGGCAAAACTCCAGAGACAACCTTTTCCCATTAGCAATTCAGAAGGGTGGTGTTGGTGTGGGCAAAGACTGTATACATGCCACATACAGGAATGGATGCCAACCCGTGAATGACTGCACTGTTTCTGATGCCATATTACCTTTCTTACAACATTGTTGCAACTAACACCAGAAATCCTGACCCAGAACATGTGTCTGTTGTCCTGTGGTGGCGATACCATTTTGCAATGGGTTTGTTGCAAGCTGGTAAAAGGTAGTCCCATGTTAGCTGATATTCCATGTGTATTATATGTGTCAACGTGAGCAAGATGCTGAGTTCTCAGACAGAAATGTTTTATCACTAAAGGCGGTCTTAATTTGGATAAGCTGTTATGTCACACCACACCACACCACAATACTGACATTTTGCTGCTGAGGCTTCTCAGAATCTTAGGCATATGAGTAATATTTATGATTTGAAAGCCAGGTTAGTAACATGTCCATTTTTTGATATCTGGCAATACCTCCACAGTTCTGCCAAGTATCTAGGATTTAAGAAATACAGAGCAGATGTCACAGCTTACCAATCACAGTTTCTTCTATACTATAGAATCTATGTCATGATGTCAAAGTCTCCTTGTCAGGAATTATTGGAAACATCTCAATGCTATCTGTCTGGAATAAACATCTCATGCTCTGAGTGCCCTGCTGCCAGCTGATGAGCATATTAATATTGAGCATGGGATCTTACTAATTCCCTGCTGAATAAGGACTTATGGCCTGAGAGTATTTAACAGAGGAACAGATAAATCATCACAACAAACTTATTATAACATTTATAGGAATATATAACAGCACATGCAAATTCTAGATTCTGTCACCCTTCCCATCATATACTACCTTGCCAAACACCTCTGCATTCCAGAGCTCCTCCAAGAGCAGGGATTCCTCAGTGAAACAGCAGTAGCATATTTACAAATAGAAGACCAATTATGTGTTTCTTCCATTCCCCAAATTCTCTTGCTTCAGCTGCCTGAACTGAATACCTAATACAAAACAGAAGACATGTTAGTCCCAGCTCAAAATTGTGTGATAACTGAACTATGAGAGCTAGGATTTGGGATTTCTGGAGGACCTACCTGATAGGTCTTGAAGCAAATGAGGACAAGGAAGAAAAACTATTTTCTTTCAGTGTGATTGATTTTGGTAGGATCTTCAGAGATTCACTTCACACTACTTGCAAATTCACTACTTCATGAAGAAGCGTCAGAAATTACCATAACTTTTCCTAAGAAAAATGTATGCCTGAATCAATGTGCTTAATTAGTGGGTCTCGGTTCAGTGTTGAGGGCTGTTTAATTTAACATTTAAATTTTACTTATTTTCTCCCTTCATCCTTTTTTTTTCCTATTTATTACTCTCTGTCACACACCCCTTTCAAGAAGGTGATATCAGGTTCTAGGACTTTACACTCCTTGATGTAGACATCTACACAGATTGCTCATCTGGTATGGTGGCCATTGCTCCATCAGATCTCATATTAAACCTTCAGAAATAATCTGACCAGACGGATCTTCCTGCAAATTTAATTCCTCCACTATAAATTATATACTTAGCTGTCGCAGTAACTTTGGGACACTTTGTAACTAAGTCAATGCTCTTAGTTTTGATGTTGCATATAAAAGAATTGGGGCCTACCTGTAAGAATGAAGTACTTAAGAAGAGAGATTAATATGTTTTAGGGATAAACTCTGAAATATCAGGAAGATGTCCTAATGCACAGTTTGTTATGCAAATTAACTTACCCCATTCTGGGTATTTCAGTAATTCTGATTTTGCTTATTGTGATGTACGAAACTGCCACTTACTTAAACTCTTCTGTCACAAATTCAGGATTTGTTTGTGTTTGTTTTTGTTTTCATTCAAGTTTTCGTTGCCTATAACTATTGGAAAAAGAAGTGCAAGAATGTGATTTCAGCATGAGGATTCTTAGATTGGGTGCCTAGATGTGTCTAAAGTGAAAGGTTTTGAATACTTACCTTCTTTTTTAGTAAAATCCATCTGGTCTCTTTTAGTTCAATCAATTACAGATCTAACCTCATTTCCACTTACATTAATAGGAGTTTTAATCTCTGCTTCAGTTGGAAGAATCCTCTGCTGCAGTAAGAAGTAGCGTAGCCAAGTTAATATCAAAGTTCCCATTTGAAGTTGATTTTAAAATATTTTATTTTTAATAGTATCTCAACATCATGATATGATATACCAAAGAGCTGATTTCCTGGAGGTAACAAAAGATGCAAGGAGTTTTATTTGGAGGGAGAAATGAGACATGAATTGCACAGTAGCTGTCAAAGAAAATAGGAATTTAACACTGAGATGAAAGTATATTTAATTAGGAGACATGAAGGAAGAGGAAGGAGTGAGAAAAGAGAGACTACATCTGTTTATATTGTGATATAAGACCATGTTTATAGGCCAACACTGTGAGAGACGGAAAATAATGAAGAATTCAGCATTACCTTAATCCTCACAGTCCTTTTAAAATAAATCATCATTTCATATGTCAAGTCTCACTTTCCTCATACCCATTTCCGCCATACAGATTTAAGTAACAAATTGTTTGTCTTCTCATAAAGAAATATGCCAAAACACATGCGAAATCCATGAGTAAAACTACAAGACACCAGTCTTCTGCCTTCTTAAATCTAGCTATCCTTTATTTTTTAAATTTTAACTTTACTGTAGGTGCCTGCATGATACTGGTTTCTGGAAGAGCCCAAAGTCATGAACATCACAAGATATCCTAAGCTAAATTTTGTATTCCTCAGGTGTGTTTCGGTTCACTCAGAACTGTAGCTATCTCAATATAGTATCTCCAAAATGTTGAAAAGACAAGCAGAAAGCATCTATACTAGATTAATATCCTATATCTATCTTACCCTTTCATCTTTTCTTTCCACCTGTTTTCATCCTTTCAGTTGTTCATTTCTTTAAGAATGTGTGAAAACCCAAAGATGGACAGCAGAAAAGTGCCTGTGGTAGTTCTGTGGCACCTGCTCCAATTATCTCTTCATGGTTGGCCACTTATCACAACTGCTCTCACACACCACACATCTGTCCTTCTGTCCCTTCCTGTTCCAGTCTACTATTCTTCATAGTGGCAAACTGCCTTTTCCTCCACAGACCATCTCTTCCACCTTTTCAGCTCATTCTGGTTCCATTCCTTTCTTCCCAATGTAGTTTTGTGGCTTGACAAGGCAAATGTTATTTACCCTAGGAACACAAATTGATGGGTATGGTCTACCATGTGTTTATGTTGACTTTAGAGATTTTTGGATGTAATCTTCTCTCTCAAAAATATGGACTGTAAAGCAATATGTTATTTCTTCCTTGTTGGTTCTAGAGTGTTCCATGTAATACTGCATACTCAGTCCTTGCCTTGCACACAGCATTCAGAAAGTTGCTGAATGTTGCTTCTGTGCTGTACATTTATTGACTGAAACATTTGAGTTTTTGCTTTTCACACTGGTAATTTTAGAGCGCAGATGCCTAGCATGTTTACTCACATACCAGGGCTCACATTTAATGAGCAAAATGTCAAGTATATTGTTATCCACCATAAAAACTGTGAAAAATATCCTTGCCATCTGCAGTGTGCCTTCTGCTTCAGCCTAAAAGACTTTTACAAGCAACTACATGAAATTAGCATTAAAGTCAATATTTATAAATGGAACCACCTCTAAAGGGCCGGATCTTCTCCCCTCCCACACCCCCTGTTCCTCTGGGATCTAATGAGCTGGGGAGACTGAGTGCAGGAAGGGAGCTGAGTTGCGCCTGGCTCCCAGTTGCAGTCAGCCAGAATAATTTCCCTGCACTGAGGGAGAAGTGAAAAGAGAAGAGTGGTACTAAATGGCATTGATAGCATCTGAGGGCCAGATCCTGTGCTGGTGTCCGTTGGTGCAATGTCATTGTCCTCACTGAAATGATGCAGCAAGCATAAATCAGCAGTTTGGGTGACAGAGTGCTGTGCTTGATCTGTGCTACGAGGATGGAGTCTGTAATAACACTCATGGTTAGATATGTTATGGTTAGATGGTGGATAGCAGAGCTGAAACTGGGGCTTTATAGACTGCCATCAGAAAAGAACAACACCTTCAAGAAAATGTTTGCTAATTCTCCACCAAATGTGGAAAAAAGTTGGCCAGTTTGTTATGGCTTTTTATGGTGCTGAGAACAATGAAGATCGTCTGTTGCTGAAGTCTCCAGATTGTACCACAATAATAATAGAATGAACAATTACCAGCAATGGATAACTGCTCCTGGGCCTTCTCCGTGCAGCCTATACGAACTCTTAATTTTGCTCTTTCAAAATCTTCAATCTAACTATCTCTTAGTGTGTTGCAGAATTGAGATCTAAGCACATTTTGAAAACTGTTGCTATCAACTGCTGTAATCCCAACGTTCTTAAACAGCTGAAATTCCAGCCAGATCTTTATGAGGCAGAGCTGATGAACCAAAGCCAGAACAAGCTCCCTCAGATGTGTGACCAAGATAACTTTTTGCCATTTTTTCCAGCTGTTTTGGCAAGTCGCCCACATACCACCAGCTGCACCAAGCTTACATGAATCACAGCCTAGCACAGACATCATGAGAACTGGTCACTCCCACAGCTGGAGGGTAATGAAACAGAGAAAGGTAGAATCATTATATAATCCACACCGCCTTGCCTTTTTCTTTGTACACATGTTGAACAAAAGGATCAGGATGAAAATTGCTGTGGTGATTACTAAATACAGCATAAATACTAATTCAGAAAATTTCAGATGAAATGCATTTTAAAATTTTTATTTATGGTTGCTTAGATGCAAATATATTTCATTAATTGGACTTTAAGAAGGGCACTTACATGTTCCCTTAGAGTATTTCTAATATATTCGTTGCCTGGTCAATTAGGCCACTCACTAAGCCACAAATCTTATCTTTCACACTGGTGAGTCATAAATAAGGACTGAGTCACAAATAGACCAGACAGGCAAATGGTGTCGGGAGAAGAAAATAAGAAATAAATATATTCACAGCAATGAATGCTGTGAATATATTTAAGCTGGAAATTGGAAGATGGCTGCAGACTAGCTGAGGAATGCAATTCTCATATAGTTTTCTAATTGGGAGGAACTGAGCTAAGAGAAGTAACTTAAATTGATTAATCATTTAGCTTTGCAAGCTCATGAAAGGGGTCGTACACCAAGTAGGAGAATTTCTTAAGACTGATGATAGAAGTCCTCAAGGATTCAGAGTCTTTACCTGCCATTACAGGGTTAGTGGCCTGCTTTCCCAAGTTGTCCCAGCCAGTCTTGCTGTTACCTGTAGTCCTTAGGATTGACACACAGCAAGGACAGATTGGACAGATACAGCAATACCAGTGTCATCATACAGTCTAGGTTCTGTGCAATTCAGACTCCAGTGTTCACATTGTGAGTGTGAAGCTGTGTTGCTGTGGCTGTTGCAAAACCCTTATGTCAGAGAAAGTGAGAACACCTTGACTTCCTATGATTGTATTCAAGGGCAAGTTCAATTATGGGATATTCTATGATGGGGTGCACCTAGTAAAATGGAGATCAACTAATAGCTCTATAAGCTAATTAAGTGTTTTCCAATGCTTGACCAGTGCAATGACTTTCTGTCATGCAACCAGAGCTCCTGGGAGCTCTTGTAATACGAATAATGGGATTTACGATATTGGCTTGCCTTTGCTGACTTCTGTAATTCTCAGAGAGAAAGGGAGACTGGGATTTTTGCTATTCATGGAAGACAATTTACGTACTTCCTTGGCGTAAATAACATTGAATATGCTTATGCAGTGTATAACATAGGCTGGATGTCTGTATGTGAATGCTATCTGCTAAATGAAGAGTCCCATGTCTGTCACAGCAGATTTAACTGTGTCTTCCAGTTCCACATCAGCTCTATTCTGCACCAGTAGACTTGTTTTTAAATGTGATCCTTGCTTTTCTGTGACACATTATGACTCAAAAAATATTTTTCCTTTATTCAGTCTCTGGAGTATGGATACACATCGCATAACATATTGGCCACATCACGTCTTTTTACCTTTTGTATCCAGGGTACAGTCATAGCCCTCTTGTTCCCTTTCCTGCATGCTCTTTGGACTCTGTCCTATCATATGATACAGGCACTGGTGTTTCCCAGAGATGTTCATGCTCAGTTAGGCAGCAGGAATTCACATGACATGATGTTGAAATAATATAGCCATGTGTGATTCTTGTGTGGCACCTTAATTTTGCTATAATAAAGGCCACGTTCCCCAGCGCATCTGAATGAAAGGTGTTTTCCACTGCAGATATAAGGGCTATCTGATCACAAGATTCAATACTGATACTCTACGGAATCACAGAATCAGTTTAGTTGATCAGTTTAACTGATTTAGTAAATCAGTTTAATTTAGACCTCTGAGATCATCGAGTTCAACTTGTGACCTAACACTACCATGTTAGTCTACCACATCCAACTAGACCATTGCACCAAATGCCACATCCAGTCTTTCATTAAATACCTCCAGAGACAGTGACTCCACCATCTCCCTGGGCAGCTCCTTCCAAAGTCTAATCACCCTTTCTATGCAGAAATTCCTCCTAATGTCCAACCTGAACCTTAGAGCCAGTTACTGCTTGCTTTCTGAGTGCTATAAAAAATTACCATCAGGTAGTGTTTCACTGTCCTGGAGAAACAATAAAAATTCCTGGAGAAATACTTCTATTTCTTGCTGTTTTTTAACATTTGGTCTGTCCACACATGACAATAGAAAGGTGCCCTACCTCATTACCTCAATGTATGGGAAGGTAAGAAAACAAAAAATGAAATGACCTCCACATATCTCAATTCAGTTTCTTGGAAATAAAGAAAAATTAAAATATTAGTGTGTAAACAATCAAAAGAAAAAAATATTTTTAACTATACAGCATGTGCTGCAGAGTTTAGTGATGAAGAAATCAAGCCTGACTCCAGCTTGCACTTTGACCTCACTGGGACCAGAACTGTTTATAATGCAGCCTGCTTTCTTGAAAAGTAGCCTGACAGGGTGTGAGTGTCACCTGAAATACACACAGAGTAATACATTTATTAAAATCTAAAAAGAAAAATACCTTTATATAAAAGTGGTTTTCTCTTTTTAAAACTAATTTTTATGAACTGCAAGTATAAAAATGGAATTTCATTCTCAGAAACTTGTATTTTTTGTCTTCTGTGTAGTTTTCTACTGGTTCAGCTTTCTTTTTCTCCTTTTCTAACTTAAATGGTGAAGATCATTATGAAGTATTTATGTTACAAAAGAGTCCACTTTTGAAAATCCATGAGAAATCACTCTTCCATAAGGATGGAATAAAATACTTAAGAGGAGAAACCCCATTTCAAATCATGCCAAAGTTTCACATCTACCTAAGTGCTACTGCAAATTTTGCAAACCATGACATGTATTCCGCACATATTCAACATACACCTGAAGATAATGTTTGGCTCCTAGCTTCATTTCTATAGAGAGTTTAGACCCAATAAAGATCTGCTGTTGGGAATATGCACTGTAATTTATAGCAAAGTTGTTTGCCCAATGTTGTTCATGCTCGAGGGTTTTGTTTTTGACTTTACTGCATATTAGAATAAGGTCTGAGAAGTATTCAAGCTTTCTCTTACTCTCAAATTAACTTATTTATATTGTACACCAACATTTGGGCTGAAATTCTTCACATTTCAATATCATGACTGTACTGGTAACTATATCAGTGTAAGAAGTAGGAAAACCTTCCTGCTTCTTTCATTTTAAAAATGTCTCTTCCATTACTCAGGTTTGCTCAGCCCTAACTAGGGAAACATACTGATGCCTATTTATGGAGAGTTTCACCATCTCAGCAGGTTTCCTGGATCCTGCTGTGCTGCAAGGTACAACACCTAGCAGGTATTCACATTCAGACATTCAGTTCCACTTTTAACAAGTGCTAACTTGTCCAAGAGGTGCTTTTTGTGGACAAGCTGTTCCCAAATTAGCTGGAAACTCCCCCTGGGCTCACAGGGAGAGCCCACAAAACACAGCCCAGGACTGAGCTGTTCTGGGTCCTGGCCTAGCTACTTACTCTCTTGTGGGGAATACTGGTTTTTGTAAATTGTTTTGTCTCTGCCTCTAGCATCCCTTAATTTCATGTGCTTGATGTTTGTGTACCATGATTGTGATAGGATGCTGGGATTTTAGAGATGCCGATTTTTCTTCAGATGGAAAACAGTGGAAAACTGTGGAAAACTCTTGGAAAACGGTGGGCATGGGCATGCTCTAAACCTGACATGCATCAATCTCCCCATGTACTAAAGCAGAGAAATCCTAACTCTGCTACCAGAGCACTATAAAATTGTGGTCATTATTGTTTTTAAAAGGCATTAAATTTCTAAGATCAATATTGCTACTTAAGTACAAAGTAATAGTACTTCTCAAAGAGGAAGAGGATTGCCTTTTGAGCTGCCATCTGCTCCTGGCCTGACTCCAATTGCTTCCTAGTGAGTAATATGAAGACAATTTCATTTTCACAATATGATATATGTAGCTCTAGGTCTTAAAGAGGGAAGAACAGTTCACCAATACTCTGCCTCCCACTGTAGAAGCAAATTATCCAAATTAGAGCATAGTAATTAGACAGATTTATTGATTTGTTGTAAATATTCTAGCTCTATCATCACTCTATTGTGGTTCACAGAATGAAGTTTGTTTGGTTGCTTCTTAACATGGCATTTTCTACATTATCTCATCCCTAAGGCATGGCTGAATAAAAGTCTGTTCAAATGCTTGCCAATATTAGGATAAGAGGATCACCAAATCTTTGGAGGGAGGAGGGAGAACCTACAAAGCAATCAATGTAACACCAGAAATGTCATCTGTCATCTTAGAACAAGGGCTGTTTGCAACAGAACCCATGCCTGAGGTGGGCACATGATCACAGAGGAATCACATTCCTGCTTCAAGGAAGTCTCACTGCTGGAGCCCCACTCCAGCTGAGTCCTTTTTGTCATGCAGCAGCCTGTCTAAATCTTTATGGAGTAAGTTAGTGGGGTTTTAAAAGGCTCTTGGTCAAGGAGAAAGAACAGATCTTACCTGGTGGGTGTAAGTGTTCTGAAAGTCTTCTGCAAAGATATTCTCTGTTCACTTTCACTAAATATTTTGAGGTCAAATTAGGATATGAGATCAGATAGATGTGCACCTTTACATTACTAAGTCTAGAAAAACAGAATAAATCATAGCTAACTCTTAGGGAATCGATGACAAGCTTACCTGTCCCAAACTTCTAGCTAGAGGTGGTGAGAGCTTCCAGAGGAGCACAAGTGGATTTCCTCTTAGCTGCTGTAGTAGCTACTGCACGACTCCCTGAGACTTGTCACTGACTGTGGACATAGGGCACAGCTGAAGATGAATGTCTGAGCTACTGTGTTGTAACACAACTTTTTTATTTCACATCTGCTAAAGCATCAGAGGCAATTTGGCCTTCGTAACTTAAATTACATTTTTTGATAGTGAAATGAAGAATCCTCAAAAATTTACTTCTCAAGACAGTTACAGATTGCTCTAAGAATATATGCAGACTATTTGTATACACCTGACAATCATGGAAAAGAGGTCCTTTGATAAAGAACAGCCATCACAGTTTTGAGAGGAAAGTAATCATAGAATCATCAAGGTTGGAATGACCTCCAAGGAATCTTCATTTTGTCAGGATAGTAACTACAGTCTTTTCTGTTGAAAGACTACTCTCTTATCAAAAGATTACTTTGTGTATATATATATGTGTGTGTGCGTGTGTGTGCATATGTGTGTATGTGTAATTCATCCTCCAAGATTTCTTTATAATAAAGATACACTAAATGCCTACTTCTGGCCAGACAGTATGAAGTGCAAGTCCCATCAGTCTCCTTGGATTACAATTTTTCCAAATAGAAGGAAATAATTTAAACAAGAGAATGACTTCATACTCTTTTAGTACAGTTGAATAAATAGACAAGACTATGGGAACTTAAATGGTCAAATAAGAGCTTTTTAGGCTTCAGGCATTAGCTTGAGCCTGTGTGAAACTAGTTCTCACTCTGGCCTGAGAAATCATAAGGAGTAATACAAACAGTCCTTGGAGATGGAAAACAACCTTTGCAGATGTTGTTTGGATCCTTGTTGTTTACTCGCAAGAAACAGTCCAGGGCTGCTGTTCCTAATGGTCCAATGATGGTGATGTGTTGGTTTAATGACCAATGGGAGTTTTACCTCTTTTGACCTTCTCAGACCTGTCTATAAAAGAAGATCTGGAATAATAAAACTTGCTCTCTTGTGCAACCCAGAAGAGAGTCCATGTTGTGCTTTGCCATTCCTAATATAGTGTGACACAAGACTTGTAGAATATATAAAACACTTATAAATTGTGCAGGTACAATTTCTATTTTAACACAATTTCTCAATGCTCTGTTTAGAGCCAGCCCACTGCTTGCTATGGATGGAGCAAGGGAATCTTTTCCTGCCAGCCAATTTCTGACAAAGTTTTGGCTTGATTGGCTAAGAAGAGTTAGAGACTAACTGTATGACAAGGGATTAATTTAGATGACAATGCAGTGTACATTAGTTTTGGTTTGGCTTTTTTTTTTGGTAATTCTTGCACCAGGAAAGCAAAATATTACTTCCTTTGCAAATGGCAGTTTAAATACAAAAAGTCTAGCTCAGACTTGAATTGACTACTAGACATCTTATTTTGTTTCTTTAAAGTCACAGGATGAAAATGGCCACAAAACTCCATATCACCTTCTCTGGAGGATGGCTTGAGACATGACTTGTCTGCTATGGAGAATGGCAGTGCCTATAGCATGTGGGGAAAACCAACCTGAAACACACCTCAGCTCTGATCCATACCCTGCAAGCCAACAAAAGGCACACTGGCTCCCTGCAAGGCTGTGTTATACAGAGGTGCATTTTACTTCAGAGGGTACTGGGGTCTGCACACAACTCAGTGCACTGGCTGAGGGAAGATCTGTTTTGGGTTCAGTACAGCTGGCTTGCTGTGCTTCTCTTCTTCTCTCAGCTTGGTAGAACTTAACTTCTATGTAATCTATTTTTGTTTACACCATTCAAATGTTTCTGGTTCTCAGATGGCACTAACCTGATGATCCTGCTTCAACTGTTATGAAAACATGCTCTGAAAGCTGCAGCCTGCAGGCAAGTTATGGCATTGAAGATTTTCTCTTTGTCTTTCTGATTATTTTAATTGCCCCTCCCTCAGGAACCAAGAAAATACTTGACACAAAATCACAGTCACACTAAGCTCCCGAAGAATTTTGCCATTGACTGTAGTGCGGCTGTATTTCATTCTGAGTCACGATTTTTGTTGCCTTCTCTCCTTCTATGTGGCAAAGCTGTTAATGAGCTCTACATTTTGAATAAATCCTGATTTCTCATGTCATAAATGAGAATATAAAGTATAGTTTGAACTGAATCTCCTCCTATTGCTGCGTAATTTTGAATTGTTCTTCCAGTGTTATTTGGCATCCTAATTGAAAACTTATGCATCAGGAAAGCAGCTGATTTTGATTTTTAAGGTGTCATTTCACTCAATACCTGTTGCCCTGAGAATCAGGCCTTTCAATATTGTTTTCATAATTTCTAGCCATTTTCCCAGGAAAGTAACTATAAACATAGGTGTTTATACATTCCATTAAAGATATGCCTTTTGATGGATGTCTCTTACAGCCAGTGTGGTTGGGAAGGTGGTAACCTGACTATCCAATCCCTGGTCGTAGTTGAAAACCTACAAATACTGAAAGAACAAATAAAATTCTTTTCTTTTTTCACCACACTTCAAGCTGCATCCGTCTGAATCATTTCGTGTCCAACAGTAAAAAATACCTTTGATGCCCAAAAGTGTCCATTTTCTTCATCACTCCATTGGAACTGAGAAAATATAGCATTTATAATTCTTAGGGTTGAATCAGTCATTGTGGAGCTAGCAGTGAGAACAGATGTGTTTGTGTAGAAGGGTGGGCTGAATGTATTCCTCTTTTTAATGTAGTTTCTGTTTGAATGATCAGTATTGCTTAAAATTCCCCTCTCCCCTACACCACCTTGTATAACTGCTGTATTTTGTACAGTCCAGGAAGAGCACATCTCTCTCACTAGAGCTTAAGAATCCATCTCAAATTACAAAATGTCCCTGACTATTCGGCCTTTTGAAAAATATGTAAATAGAGATATAACTTACCTAGCAACAAAGAGTATATCTCCACAATGTGGTCTATGAACACAGTGACTTTATTCAGTTATGGTCATGCCATAGCTTTCCTTTTTTTGTCAGTAACCTTTAGACATCGACTACAGAAGAAGACTTTTCTATACTCAACTGATATTAAGAAATCCTCTTGATAGCAACTGGGCAGAAGATGAAGTCTCTAAACTTCTAAAACTAATGTATTTGATGAAGTTCTTGCTGAATCAGTTAAAAACAACTGAGCAAGTACTTACATGTAAGATTTTGAAAATCTCAAGTCTTTTCAGTCTTTTGGTGGATACTGAAATTTCATTTGTATTCTTTAGCTCATACAGATATATTTAGTGAGTGTTTTTACAAACTTGTTTAGGTTTTTTTGTTAGCGCTTTCATTTCCCCTGTCAGTTTACAATCTCCACCATACACTGAGTGATACAATAAATACAATGGAAAAAAAAGAATGCAGACAGAAAGGAAGGAGAACGTTCCTCCCTCTTCCATATTGATGTTTAAAAGGCTTATTTTTTTCTGGACAGCTTTTAAAAATATTTTAAGCATTTGCTTTATTTATAGTAGCAGCAATAGAAATCATTTTGAGTTGGTTTTGTTCCAGATTAAGCTTTATTAAAATTCTACTATGTTAGAAGACTTCCTGTCCATTTAAGGTGAAAAGCTTTGTCCATGACAAAAGAAACTTATTATCATTTCAAAGGTTGGTCAACACTTTTGCCTATGTACCTACCAGGCAATAATGGCCAAGTTGACCCTTTTTAGATAGCTGGAATTTCTAATCAGTGCATTCTACTAGTTATAGATCACGCTTAATGCCAACTTCCATATAATGCTTTCATGAAAGTTCCTTTGAGAGAGAAAGCAGCGGCCACATTCTGATCTCTCCTCTTCAGATCTTCTGCTATTGGATTTTCATTTCCTAAATCAACATAATAGAAAAGAAAATTATGCCTGTTCTCAGTAAATATATGAAATATAATAATGTTTCTAAAGAAAATTTCATCTCTAGTAGACAGTTTTCTATAATCTGTTTAATAAAACTTGAAAATGACCTTTTTCCTCTCTTGGAGCTAACTGAATTGTAGAGCTTAGTGTCCTTTGGGTAAGTTCCAAAATGAAAAGTCACTCTGCAGAGTTCAAGTCTTTGCAGAAAGCAAACCAAGTCCACAGTACTTGAACTCCAGCAACCATTTATTATCAGGTATTGAGTCTTAAATATACAGCTAAATAGAGAGAGAATGCCTAAACTCTGCTTATATTTGGACCTGTTTTTGAACCCTTAACACATGAGAAACTTGCATTAATGCAAGTTTCCCAAGTATAAATGGTAAAAAGACCTTTTTCTGGGCTTACTGGGTATCTTGAGGAAGGACACAAATGAGGAATAAAGTGATATCCTAAGCAAAATTGTACAACAGGCTCTGAGCTTGGAAGCTGCAGGGCAGCAAGACCCTCTCCAGCTAGGAGGGGACTGCATGCCCTGTCCTCTTCTCCCCCAGTGGCCTGGATTCCTTTGAGCACAGCCAGGGAGTCTCATTAGTTCCTCCATCTACTTCTTCCATCATGGGTCAGAGGAATCTGTCTTCTCTAACCTAAACCACAACCACTGCGGAAAGAAGAAGAAATCAGGGAGCTGGGACAAACTTCTCCTAGGCACAAAGTTCAGAAGGCATTAAGCATTTGCCAAGGCTGTTTGCCTTAATTTTTCGGCTATCCTTGAGCAGGAATAGCATTTACATTCAGAGGACATTATTGCCAACATTATTTCTTGTGTCCTTTTTCTTGCAGAAAATGATCTTTCTTCCTAGAGAAAATATCAGCATTTTGGGCTGTTATTTTCATGATACAGCATTGTGTAGGGTCTTGCCAGAGATTTGTTATTTAAGAGAAAAGATAATCATGTCCTTCACTGCTAGTAAAAAGATGCATTTCTTCTTCTCCACTTAACCATTTTAGTGGTGCTATTTTCGATAAACGATCTTATGACAGTACAGTTTTGTCTTGAATGATACAGCTGTAGTCTAGGAAACTAAACATATCTTTCCTAGTGTTTTTATTTGTCAGATGAGTATTTTCAATATTCATGTGTATCTATTTTTTTCAAACCACCACAAAATGAAAAATATTATATTAATAAGACTTGAGCATTTGCTTGTTTTTGTATGTTTTAGAAAGAAATTTAAGTACAGACACATGCTTAATAGTAATTCAATTGAACATTTTATGATTGTTAAAGGCATATTTTGAGGAATCCATCAACTCTTCTGATTTTCATACAAGTCAATTTACTGTCTTCAAAATGTAATGTTAATAGCACTCAGTGTACACACTGTAATCCTTTATAATAATGTACATGGAAAATGGATATGTTCTCATGCATTAATAATTTAAAAGTTAATTTTAAGTACTTAATATGATTAACTGATGGATCAGCAGTCTTATATATGAGAAACAGTGAGCACACTCAAAGAAAGAGCATACTGGAAGGCAGCCAGGTGGCTGCTGCAATGATGCTTCAAAAATACCTCAGCTTTATCCCTTCACTGTTGGATGCAGAGCATCATGGTAATAAAGGTGATCTGGTTTTGAGATGCAGCATGTAAATTGCCTTAGAGGTTGAGGTAGCAGGACTTTTGGGGAAGAAGGGGATGTTTTTAGAAGGTGGGCATCCCTGCAATGCAATCCTACTGGTGGCTGGCTGGGCTCTGCAGCACCAGACCAGTTATATAACTTCTCCCCTTTCACTGCTCGCTTTTTGAGGACACGCTGTAACGCAGGGCTGTAAATTGATATTCTAGGGTGGAAATACTACAGATGACAAAGTATAATTGTTGCATTGCACAGCTAAGGAATGTGCCGGGGCAAATAGCATTAACAGTGTGTAGAAGAGGCATGTGTTGAAGTCCTTGGCCGTGCCCACAGCAGCAGGTTCTGCGAAAGCAGCAAAAACTGGACACCTATTGCACAAACCCTGGTCAAATCATACAGGTAAATGCACGGCTGCAAAAAAGATGGAGATTTTCTCTTCACAGGGAGGCACAGGGAGCAGACAAGCGGTAACAGGTACAAGTTGCACAAGGAGAGGTCTCACCTTGATTTTGAATCACTGAAAAAAATAATTTTTTTACAGTTGGAACAATCACCCACTGGAAAAATCATCCCCAGGGATGGGGTGGAGTCCCCACAACTGGGGGCTTTCAAGATGCAATTGAACAGAGTGACAATCTCATCATCCCTTTCCCATAAAAAGTTGACCCAGGTGACCTTTGTAGTTCCTTTCCAATCTGGGCAGGATCTACATGCGCAGGAAGTTTCTTATGTAAGCATGTAGGACTGTGATGCCAGCCTACTGCGAGTAGGTGTCTCCTTGCCTCTGGAGTAATTTCAGGCAGAATCAGATACCACCTGCATTCACCTTTTCACTAAACAAATAATCTGGACAAGAGACATCTTCTCCTTTGGTGAGGCACCAGCACTCTGAGGCTGGACCCACAAAAGGCAAGATCACAGGGTGTATAGTGAGTGGTTCACAAGAAGGCAGACCAGACCAGCCTAGCAGTGGGAAGAGAGGGCTGAACAGGGCTGGGAAGTGACAGCCCACAGAACAAGCTCCTAATGGACTGGGGCAGGACAGGGCAGGACAGGCAGCAGTGGCGCTGACAGACTGAAGAGCAACGTACAACACTGCATCAAGTGGAGACGGCCGAAGGAAGCACGCTGACGAGGAGAAGCCGGGGGGCTGGTGGCATGAGCAGGGTGAGCAGTGAACAGGCAGCAGAGTCGCACGTGGATCCAAGAGGCTGAGGTGACACACTCAGGCAAACTAGAGAGATTATTTGAGGACTTGAACAGGGAGAGCGAGTGGTGAGAACAGAGAACAGAGCATGGCTGGAAGCAAGGGGACCGGGAGGGGGAGGCTGATAAGAAGAGCATTCCTTTGCATACAGTAAAAAAGAGCCACAGTAGAAGAAAAAGCAAGAGCGAAGAAGGTATCATGTTACATTTCGAAATATATTCAGCTCGGGCGCTCAGCCACAATACTCCCAGTAGTGTACACGTATCTGTATAGGAGGAAAAACCCAGAGATTTCTCCCACTTCTCCTTGGGCTCAATTTCTTTAAATAAGGCTGACCACTTTCTTATGGGAGGTGTTTTTGCGTCTAGTGAAGTAAATATTCCTCTCCTCATAGAGTGACGGCTCTTGTTGGAAGTCAATACACTTTAAAACAGTAGCGTGCAGCTTTGCTTCCCTTAAAAGAGCTTTTCCACAGTCCGAGTTATTTGCAAGCTACTTGCAAATCAGATGGCTCGGAGCTACAGTGGTGAAATAGCAAAGGTCCCAGTGCACAGAAGCTCCCAGCAGCAGTCCGTACGACTGCTAGTGGCAGCCTGAGGATGCCGGGAGAGCAGGGCGCTTTGCAGTACGGAGGAGCTCTAAAAAGCCCAGCCGTAGAGTTGGCACATGCCGAGAGCCTGCTCCGTGCTGTCTGGAGCACAGGAAGAGGGGCTGGGGCACTTGCCCTGAGGAGTTTTGCGAGGAAAAACGTGACAACGGGACCGACGAGGCTAAAGAAAAAATCCAAGCACAAATGCTTCGCCTGTGAATATGCTCCGCTGATTTTATTTTGGAGAAAAAACAGCCCTTCCCATGAAAAGCACGCACCAGTGCTACCTGCGAGCGAGCTTTTGTTAGAGGGCAGGAGTCCCACCACAGCCCCACGATCTGCCGCCTCCAGAGCCGCTCGCCCCGGGACCCGGGAGGGCGGGCAGGGGGCGGGAGCGGGGCGGGGCCCGCCTGGAGTCAGGTGGGCGTGAGGGGAGAAGGCGGCGGCGGGTGCCGTTAGCAGCGGAGCCGGCGGCGGCAGCAGCAGCGCGGACAGGCAGGCAGAAGTTTTCTCTGCAGATCCCTCCCGCAATCCGGGGTCGCCTTGCCGAGGCGCGAACGTCCCCGTTCGCGTTGGGTGTGTTTTGCCCTTCCCCCCCACCACCTTTTTTTTTTTTTTTTTTTTTTACTTTTTAAATTTATTTGTTTGTTTGTTTTTTAATTGTTTGATTTTAATTTGATTTTTTTTTCAGTTTTAATTTTTTCTTTTGTTATTGTTGGTTTTGAAGCGCGTGGCTCCGAGAGCTCGCTCTCCCCCGCCTGCGCCCCACTCCACCCCGCCGCCCGGAGGATCCCCCTCCCTGCCCGCGCTCCCGTCCTCGCTACCGCCGCGCACGACCCTTCCCCTGACCCCCTGCGCCCGCCCCAAACTTGGCGGGTGCGCAGCGCCCGGCGGGGACGGTGCCGGCCGGCCGGCCGGCCAGCAGGTAAGGGGCCGGGGGGCAGCGCGGGGCGCGCAGGGGGGCGGCGGCTGCTGCTGCCCCTGGGGAGCCGCAGCGGGGTGAGGCCAGGGCGGGGTGGGTGAGGGCTCGCCGGCTCCTCGGTAGCGGAGGCCGGTGGGAGGAGGAGGAGAGCAAACTTCCTTTTCCTGGGGCCGCTGGCGAGCCCCCCCCAGTGCCCGCGGGGAACGCGCCCCGCCCGGCGCGGAGCCCTCGGGGTCGGACGGGGTTCGGCCGGCGGTCGCGGGGCTCGGGGGATCGGCCCTTTTTCTCGTCTCGGGGCTTCCTTGCCGCGTTTTGTTTGCTCGCCGGCTGCGCGCCTCGCCCCGGCGGTGCCGGGAGCCGGGCTTTCCCGTCGCCCCGCGCTGGAGAGCGAGGAGCTGCCCCGCCAACTGCTGGTGGTGCTGCTGCCGCTGAAACTCCCGGTATTCCCCTCCCTCCGTTTAGGGTTTGCGGGAGGGCTGGCGGATGGGCAGTTCGCAGAAATGCCACCCCGGAGTGCTGCCACCTTCCTGCTCATCCGCGGCGGGGATGTGCGGCGGCAGCCGGGCGGCCGTGTGCCCACGGGAGAGCGGCCCTGCCGAGTCCCCGGCCGTGCTGACAGCCCCTCGCTAGCCCGGGAGACCCTCCCTGGGGGGCGGTGCGGAGCTTCTCCTGCCCCAGCTCCCCGCCGGGGAGAGGCGCGCACGCATGGCTCTCATTGTATAACTATGGTACTGCAAGCCGGGGCTGAAACTGTGGCATCTTTATAACAGTTTGCAGTTAATTGTTTTGGCAGATGAACTCCTGCACAATCCTCTTGCCTGCTTCTGTTGCTTAAGTGTCATCGCCCCCTCCCACCCCTTTCCCCCTTTTCCCCGCTTTTCTTTGAAGCGTCGCATAACTTCGTATTGCCAGCAGGGTGGAAAGTGCTGATTCAGCAGCCAGGAGCCCCACTTCATCTGAAGTGGTGGTCTGGCTGAAATGCTCCCATTCGTTGAAATGGGGACATGTGTTGCTCGTATGTCAAAGCAGTATTGATCGGATTTTCTAAAACAGACCCAAAGAATGTGGTTTGCTTTTCTCTTTACTAAGGCAGAATGAATTTGGAGTTGGGGCAAAGCAGAATAGAAGGGATGTGGGCATCTGCCACCTTCAGTTATGCTTCTGAAGGGCAGTTGAAATTCTTTTGCCCCATAAAGGTGTTCATCTGTTTTAATGGAGATGTTGTGGGTTGTGTAGCAGGGGTGCATTAGCACTCCAGCTCCATCTATTCCTGTGTTCTGAGGCTAGTAGTTGTACTTACAGCTCTAGAAAAGGTACAGAGAAGGGCAATAAGGCTAATCCTAGGATTAAAAGGAGTGAGTTATGAGGGCGGGTTAAAAAAAAAATCACAAACACATGGAGATTAGAAAACCTGCTTGGAAAACGAGAAATATGCTTGAAACTTTAGATGAGAGTTCTGGCTGTGCTTCATGATCATTTTGGGGCTGAGGCAGAGTGCGGGATGTAAGCAGGGGATGCTCTTCCCATGTTGTTAGTTTTCCTCCAGGGCTTAACCTCTCAGAGCAGCATAAGAAGGAAAGCTGTTCCAGAGCTGTATTCCTCTGGCTACCTTTGTACAGGTATATGTTAATATCAGAGCTGCTTGGGTTTTCTTTCTCTAACACTGGACTCTTTAAAATTCAGCACAGTGTAGAGGAAACTGCAGAGCCTGCAGAGTAAGGCTTGGTAGCCTTACTGCAAACAGTAAACTGATAGAGCAGCAGACTCTGGTGATCATTTTACCATGTTATAGTCTGATTTATTTTCTTCACTTGGACATTATTGGGTCTTAAAGTAGATCTTGTTTGCTCTGGCTACATATTGAAGATCTTGTATTTCCATGGTTTTCTTTGATTTTGTTAATCAAACTATTCCCTCTCTTAGCACTGTGTGAATTGGCTTTTATCCTCACAGCCTTATACAGCCACACCTGGATTTCAGTAGCGTATTCCTGTATTTTTTTAATGCATAGTCTAAAAGCGCTGCTTAAATGCAAAATGTATCTCTGTATCTCAATTCTGCTGAAGTGTATAGTGTGCACTCTGTGAATAAAACAAGCATTTGCAGCCTTCTGTCTTGCAAGTGCTTAAATTACTCTAGCAAGAATTGTTATGAAGGTTTTCTTTGGTCATGTTCTCATCTGTGCTTGGGATGTAAATGGGCAAGAAGTATCTCGATCTTTCTGGCAAAAGTATCCTTCTGAGGCAGGGAGTTCCCAGCTGGCAGAGGAGAGGCATAGCTGGGTCATGCACTGCTTCTGCCAGCAGCGCCCGAGTGTTGCACTGAGAATTTGTTTTCTGACGGCCCCAAAGGAGCAGATATCCCTCTAGATTATGAGGCACTGTCAGCTTCCCTGAAGTACGTGTAGCAGTTGCAGCGGGCAAACTGAGGGGCTCCTGGGTGGTGTTACTCTGGATGGGACCTTACAGTTGCTCCCTTTTGCTGTGCCTCTCTGCATGTGGTTATGGAGATGATGGTGCTAAATGAGGCCAGGTTTCTAGGTATAACTTTTGCTTTTACCAGCTCAGCTCTGTCTTGCGAAGTGTGTGTGTATATTTGTGTTTGAAATGCACTCGGGTGCTTCTTCAGACCACTGAAATGGTGGAGGGGTGCCTTTTGATGCCCAGTGGTATACATTTTTTGGATGCATTTAAGTATTTGCTCCATTAAAAATTTCACTGGTTGCAGCAAACGCTGTGGTGAAACCCCTTATTATTTATTTTCTGTTGGCCTTTTTCTTCTAAACCTCTGAGTGAACTTTGTCAGAGGAAAAGCTTCTCTTCACTTTGTGCCAACATTTTTGTCCATACTAAGACTAAGGAAACATGCTTTTCTTTGGATTTATCTCAGCTATGAGAGTATTGATGTCAGTTCACAGTGCAGTGTTTCTTAAGTGTGCCCACCTGGCTCAGTGTTTTCATAAACAAGGAAGATAACTCCTGAGACCTCTGCCCTCTGTCAGGCTTGCACGCAGCTTGCCAACTGGCTTGGCTACAGTGTGATTGCATAAGCCTCCTTCTGTAGGAAAGCAGGCTAAGAAGTTATGATTGTTTTTCTTGGAAACTGGACCTGCTCCTGGCCATATCCAAAATACACCAGTTGCAACTCTTCACCCAGGGAAATCTAGGAATGGAGATCCTTTACCGAAAAGTTGAAACCCCACAATCTTTTTTAGGAATTACAAGGAATGAGGTTGCCAAGGAATCCCTTTATTAACATTGAGCTTTATTTACAGGTTTGCTATCTCTACATTGCCTGCTGGTCCAGAGAGCATGTTGCAATCTAAACTTGGATGTGGCAAAATAGTCTTGATTCCCATTATATTTTCTCCCAAACCAGTGGCTGTTTTGAAACATAATATCATGAAGTAAACAGATGCCACCTCACTGATTTCTCTTTCTTTATACATGTTGAACTGTGCACTTCTGAACTAGTCCCATGCCAGGTCTTTTTTATTCTCATGCCATCTGTTGAATTGGACAGCAGTTCTCTCTTTAGCTCAATATGGCTCCTCTGTTGCATCGGGAATGTGGAGAGAAAGCCAGATTCCACTATGATAGCATCATTAAAGAAAACTGTTGATCAGTGTAAAGTGTCCCGTCCAAAAACAGTCACTTGAAGTCTTCAGTGATGAAACAACTAGAATAGCCTGACTTTATAAGATGTGGTTGTATATATTCAGCATTCCCTTTTCTTATATGCTTTATTCCCCCTGGATGCCATCTTGTCAGCAGGTACATATGTAGAGAGACAGACAGACACTATGTTTTTTGTATGAGTCCAATAATCTGGAAATTATGCTGTTTTTGGTTTCTAGCAGCTTTTGGACTTCGAATGTACATAGGAACACTGAATATCAGTGCCAAGGTATCCTGAAACTCATTATTAAAGCGATGTTCACATTCACACTATTGTGCATCCATTGACTGAAAACTTCCTTCCCTCTTTGCCTTCCTAGGATCTTTCATAAGTCATAAGTGGATCAGTTCATACAGGGCATATGGACGTGTATTTCAGGACTGAAGGCATTGCAAGTTCATCCTCTGCTTTAGAGTAGTGCCCTTGTGAATAATTCTGTCTTTCCTGATACCTGTAACAGAAAAGACCAGGGAATTCTGTTTCATGGTGAGGAGTCACAAAAATATGAGATTATGAGCACTGGGTGAGTCACTTTTTGCTAGAAGGTGGCAGCAGCTTTATGACTGTTGTTTGGGTTTTTACAGGCAATCAACCTGTAGTGGCGTTGACCAGAGACTCAGGTGTGGATCAAACAAAAATATAGTCAGGATGAGTAAGGATGGGTTCTTAAAAGCCCAACACTAATGCTCATTTACAAGCCAAGAGAGTTTTTAATGAAACCTGCTAATTGCATCCCAATTAGTTAACCCATGGGGAATGCAGATTACCACTCCTGAATGCAAAAGCTGTCGTGAAGATCAGTTGTTTTAAAATGGATGATCTTTTTAGCAGAGTAGGACACCTTCTCCTGTATCATGGATAACATGTAACTACTACTGTGAATTAGTGTGAGGGACCTTCTTCTTCCTGAATCCTTTCAGAAACCTTTGGTAAGTCATTATATCCCTGTGTGTCAAATGATGATTTTGAAGTGAGTAAAATGGTAGAGGAAAATGTGTAGTTCTCTGATGTATGATATGAAATATAATTACAGATTATATTAAACTTGTGGGTTGCCAAACTAGATCTGCAATAGTCTAGGCACATGGTGTGAAAGTCTACCTCATTGATACTGAGAGAGGTGAAATATGTTTCTTTTGGACCTCTGCAACTTTCAAGACTGCTGTCTTTGAGATTGTTTTTTCAGTTACAATGGGATAAGGCATATTTTCTAGAATAGTTTGACCTCTTCTTGGCTAAGGGATCAGCAGTGAGAAATTCCCCTTTTACCACATGATGATGGAACAGACTGTTTATTCTTCTCTAAAGTGAGAACTGGGGAGGGGGTTAAGGGGGTTGAAAGTCTTGATTATATTGTGCTATGTATTTCTGAAAAGTGCTTTGGGACAATAGTTATAGTCACGGTCTTTGGATGCAGAAGTGATGAGTGCCCTAGACAAACTCATTGTGAACACCATGGTTATCTCTGCATTCTCTTTTTGTGGGCAGATGCTGTAGAATATTTGAGAAAGAAACAGAGTACCCTGTTTCTGTTGTATTCTTTTGTTGGACTCCAGGGGAAGACTGCAAGAGGCTTTCCTATTATCTTACCCTCCTGCTGTTGAGCTGTTGTCCTTAGGCCAACAGCAACAAATAGAGCAGCTATGTTGATCTTAATGCCCAACAATTACATTAATGGTTGCAATATTAACCATTGGACAGTTTTGTTGCTCTAGCTGTAATAGTCAAACAATGTATTTCTTAGTGAGTCTGTTTCAGCTTTTTTGGAGGCCATATCCAAGGACCATGGGGATGTTCCAAAAAAGACAGTTTTGCACAGACAGGGATGAACGGGATAATTGTAAACACATGTTTGGTTAAACCACTAGCAAACCAACCTCTCATTCTTCCCAGCCTCCATCAATGCCAGCTTCTACTAGCTCATAAGGGGACAAAAATAGGAAATGGCTTTCCTGGCAGACAAACCATAGAGGAAATACCATACCATCCTGTTGGAAAAAACCTATAGCCCAGGGAAAGAGCTCTCCTGCTGTGCAGCAGTACGGATTTCTACATTTGTTCACACAGTAAACATCAGAGCATGGTCCTTGCACTGCCTTCTCGCTCTTGCTGCAGAATTTGTGTCAGCAGAGAAATCTGAGAAACTAAGTGTCTGTATCCAAGCACTGAGCCTGTGGCTGCTGAAGACAGCTAAGTAAGGGTGAATAATACTCCATGAGACCAGTATCATTCTTCCATTATGCATCCCTGGTGAGAAAATCAATAAGCAGGGAGAATCTGTACGTCTTTGAACTCTTTTCATGGTGGAGATTAGCACTTGATGAACATATAGAGACTTCTTTCAGTGACCAGCGTTTAAATTCTTCCTTTTGATGACTTGATCTAGTGGCTGCAGCTCTGTCCAAACTCATGTTGTTGGTTTGTAGCATAGACTTAAGTTTTCAGAAGTTACCTTTTTGCTTTGCTTAACTTTATTTTTAGGTCATTTTCAGGTATTTAAATTTTCAAGCTGTGAGGATGGGAATCCATTAAATGTCATCTAGATCTCTTTCACTGCTGATGTTGCTCTTAGTGAATGATCTGTGGTTCTGTGACTCTGATTTTACTCTTAAACATATTTTTGGTCAAGGAGTTGCAACAGGGTTCTGTGTCTGTGCATGCTTCATATATTTGTAGATATCAAAACTAACTGGCAGCAAGGATTTGAATCCTTTACTAGAGAAAAAACTGCTAGACTTTATTGGAGGATGGTAGGACAAGAAATTGTTGTATATTAGAAAGTTGTATATTAGAAAGGATTGGAGCAGAAGTTTTCAAGGCTGAAATATAAATGGGGAGGTGATCTCTTTTTTCTCCCTGCTTTCTTCTTTCCTTATTTTCCATGATACTCATCTCTGCCAAACTACTAGGTATGGATTCAGATAGGAGAACGTTCTCTCCTTAAATGGGAATTGAGGGAGGGGGTGAGAAGGACTGGGGGAAGGTAAAATCTGTAGGTTGGTTTTGCTTAGTTGTACTGTTAAAGCTCTGAGCATCGTTGGAAAGGAATGAGGAGCTTTTATTATATCAAAGCAAAAGTGTGGAATTAAACTTCAAGGAGCTGGAAAAGCTAAAAATTCAGAAGGCTTTGGCACAAGACAAAAATATCACAAGCTTTCTTAAAAGGCCTGCTTTTCCTTCTGGCTCAAATGTATTAAAAGTCCATTTAGGAGACTGTTAAGGGAGAAATACATATTGTGAGACCATCGATTATTTCTGAATTAATGTCTTGTGGGGGATCATTCTTCATTCTAATAGCTGCTCATGCTGACATCACCCAAGATGTCAGGGGATTATGTCAGAATTCAAGCCTTGATATTGTGCAGAACAATGGCTTGAGTGCTGGCAGATGCTTTCTTGGTGGGTCAGGTTGCTTTTGTTTATCCTGTCCATCTCTAACTGTGATGTTCCAGTTACTGTACATGGTCACAGCAAGAGATGTAGTGAACAATTTACAAGAGAAGCATATCTATGCAGCATGATTGTGAGGACAAAGTACTTCTTGCCTCTGCATCTAATGCTAGAGACAGATTTGCCATCATCTAGATGCACAATGCATGCATTTTTAATGCTTTATGAAAAAGCTCAGCAGCTGTAACACTGTCATCTTTTGTTTCATTCTGTTATTTGTTGTATTATTTTGTTTGTCGTTCCAGGAATTCTGAAGTCAAAAAGTTGAGGCCAAAAGTGGGTGGGTTGGTGGTGGAAGTTTTTTTCCCCCTGGTTTGTTGGTTGGTTTGTTGTTTTTTGGTTTGCTTTTTTTCCCTCCCTTGTGCTGTTGGGCACTTAGCTTTAGTTTTTTAAGTTATGATTATAATGAAGGCCCTTGTGGTTTAACCTGTCAGGCAGATAAATACCACACAGTTGTTCCCTCACTTCTCCCCCCCCCCCCCATCAGGGGGATGGGGAAGAGAATTGGAAAAAAGGTAAAACTCCTGGTTTGAGATAAAGACAGTGCAGGAGAACTAAAAAGGAAGGTAAAATAGTAACAACTGTCGCACTGTATTGGGAATGGAGAAGCACATCATGGACTCTCTTCTGGGTTGCACAAGAGAGCAAGTTTTATTATTCCAGATCTTCTTTTATAGACAGGTCCAAGAGGTAAAACCCTCATTGGTCATTAAACCAACACATCACCATCATTGGACAATTGGGAACAACACCCCTTGACTGTTTCTTGCAAGTAAAGAATAAGGATCCAAGCAACACCTGCAAAGGTTGTTTTCCATCTTCAAGGACTGTTTGGATTCCTCCTTATGATTTCTCAGGCCAGAGTGAAGCTTGTGTGACTTAGTTTCACACAGGCTCTGTGCTCCCTGCCTGCATTCTCGCATTCAGCATTCATAACAACTGAAAAAGATGATACAAACAAGTGATGATTAGTGTAATTGCTCACCACCTGCTGATTGGTGCCCACCTAGTCTCCAAGCAGCAGGCCACTGCCTCTCCCTAGGCTTTTTTTGTTCAACATGATGCTATATAATATGGAATATTCCTTTGGCCAGCTGGGGTCAGCTGTCCCGGCTTTATCCCTTCCCAGCCTATTGTTCACCCCAAGCCTCCTCACTGGGGTGAGAAACTGAAGAGCTGTTGACTTGCTGTTAACACTACTCAACAATGACTACAACATCAGTGTGTTATCAGTATTATTCTCATCTTAAATATGCTCTGTACCAGCTTCTAGGAAGAAAGTAATTCTACCCCAGTTGAAACCAGGACAGGCTTGTGAGGGGAAAGTAATCAAACTAGCCCTTGATGATGTTCTAGAAATGAATAGACTGGAATGTCACAGTCTATGTGCGATTTTCATTAACTGATTCTTCTGATATACTTTACTGGTAGGCTATTATAAGATTACATGTAGATATCACATTTATCAGTTGAAAAGTTTCTGAAGAGACATTGTGTTTATTTTCCAAAAGGCTTCAAGAGAATTGAGCAGCAAGACTCTGAGATGAGCTGTAGGAGTGGAGAGCAAATACTGTTTGAGTTGCTGACATCTCTAATGTGTACTCAGACTTATTTCACATTTGGCATGAATTTTTTCTAGAACTGATGCTAAAAAATGCTAGGAAAAAAATCTCTTGCTAGCAAAGGTGGATTGCACTCTTAACACATGGGAAGTCAGAGAAGCGGTGCAATGGCTGTTGCAGCTGATACAGTTTAGATGTGTGGTAACACTTGTAATGCCTGGTTGAGTTGTTGGATAATTTTCCTCCCTAGTGTCCTTTGAAAAACAGTATTGCTACAGCTTTCAGTAGGAGAATGGCATTGAATGATGTCTTGCTAGTCTAAGCCTTAGATAATTTTGGTAAATGTGTAATTTGGCTCCATTTACTTGGAAATGATTCCACTCTTCTTCCCAGGAGCAGGAGACGTTCTCACAGGTGTTTGGAAAATGGATGATTTTCAAAATTTAAGTGAAAGAGTCCCTAGCTGTAATAGCCTTTGTTTTGCTTGTATTAATCTCTGAGAACTTCTTGGGTCCTTCATGTCCAACACGTCCAGCTCTTCCATAGCAAGATTTATTCGAAAGGGGTCTCATTTAAAATTAACATGAGCTAAGGTGGCATATGTGTAGGTGATGTGAAGGTGCCTTTCAGGTCAATTTGACAATGCTCAGTTGAGTTTCAGGAAGACAGCACGTGTACAGTTGTCAGAGAGGCAGGTCACTTCTTTTACCTCTTAGAGTATTTAAATGTTAATTTTTTTGTGTGTGAAAGCTCTGCAATTTCAAGAGGCGAAAAAAACTTTTCCCCTGGACTAGTGGCACATCTTCATTTTTCAAATGAAATGGGCCATGCTAAGAGCTGACTGCTACCAAAAGCTATTATTACCTTGGGCCAGCTTGGTGATTTACTACATGTGTGCACGGCTGACTGTCTAACTGGGTAGAAAAGCTGTCCTGTGTACTTGTCTTTTCTGGGATTGGTTTTCTTCTGGATTAAAGGATGGTATCAGTTCTTGGAAGCATGTGGTAGGGCAGGTGAGGTGCCTTTGCAGGGAAAGGAAAAGAAATGATAAAGAGAAGAATAGATCCCATCTCTTTTCAGTGCCACCAAACTGCTGGATCAGCTTGGCAACCCATCAACTTTTTTTTTTCTTTGTGAATTTCATCAAATCTTATGGAACTACACAATCAAACAAGCTAAGGACTAGACCTAGCTTTGTAGAAGTCTCCACAGCCTGCCTCTATTTGCAAGGTTTACCTGTTGAAGGGAGTTTTTTGCAATGTGCGGGGGTTACTGTTGCGTTGATCTCTTTGCTGCCCTGGAATGTGGATCAAAGTGATGTTGTCTTTATTCATATCTTTTTAATTTTACTTATTTTTTTAATAAAATGCACCTGTGGTGCTGGGTTGTTTTTTTAAAATTAATATGAAATGTGTCATTGCTAGGTGGGGTTTTTATTGAGTAACTCAGCTGTAACAAAAATGCTACTATTGCTCTTGTACATTCAAAGATAAAAATAGCACCTTCACAGTTTCAGGAGATTATGTAAGGTATGTGTAGCTGTATTTTATTATATGGTCGTCATGAAACGAAGCAACTGAGGAAGTAACTGGTAATAAATCCATCACTATTCATATTATGAAAAATAGCAAGCATAATAGCTGTTCAAACACCAGAGATTTGGTTGACTTGCTCTGAAACATAGTGGTAAAACATATTTGTTTCAGACCAGTTACCAGCTGAAATGTTTTTTTTCCTGGAATGTCTCATCTGTTCCCAGTCTCAGAATCCCAGAACTTCCTGTGAGCTGGTTCAGCCGTTCTGCTCTGATCAAGAAGGGCTTCTGTAACAAAAGTCAAATGAAGGCATTTGAGGTGATTGCTGTGGTGTCTGCTAGGAGATAGTCTTGATGGCTGTGGGACAGATCTTGCCCATGAACTTCTGTGACTCTTGGGGGGCTGTCTTAGAGCTGCAGTTTCTCAGCCATGCTAAAACTAGTATGCTTTAGCCTGAAAAAATCCCAAACAACCAACAACTTTGAAGACTGAAAACCAAAATAAGTTCTTCAGTAATTTCAGATATTATTGTCTGTGGTAAATGTGGAATGATTTTGGGGGCAAGGTGACATGTCATGGATTTTCTTCATTTTACCAGAGTTTGGGAAGACTTGGAGTTCAGGTTCTTGGGCTCGGGATTGCACAGCAGTGACTGGGGTTTCTCTTCAGAAAAATTTCTGAATAGTTTTTTACATAATTTTAGCACAAAAATGATTGAATTTTGACTAGCTCAGTCCTTCTTCTGACTGGATATCAATTCTATTGTATGTGGACTCTTGGATGGATGAAGACATGTTTTCTCAGCCTTTGTTACAGGAACTTGTCTCCATCTAGAAACAGTCTCTGTCTTTTGCAAGGTCATTTGGAGAGTGACAAAATGTGTATTAAATGTTCTCTCCATACTCTGTATTTTACTTCGAGTGCTCTCTATCAGCTGCTGGCTGAAGTTCAGGTTTTATAACAAATGCTACTCATGATGCTTCAGTTGCTTTGCATAGCTGTATTAGGTTTTGGGGTTGTTGAGGTGAAGGAAGTAATAAATGAGCAGTAATTTAATGGGCACAATAATGTGGTTGTGTACAAATAGCAAGTTTCTTCCTCTTCTTGGGATATCTAGCCAACTTGTATGCTTGCTTTCAGCCATGTCATATCTGTACTGACTTTGGCAGTGGTTCAGCAAAGATTCATCCAGCCAGAGAAGCATTCATGCAATGAGTACTTTTAAAAATTGTTGGTTTTTGGTTTTTTTTAAGTGTGTGGAGACTGAAGCTTTCTTCCTCTGTGCAACTGTGGCTTGTCTAAAGTCAATGTTTGACTTTGCACACAAGTGTGGTCAGAGTGAATTTTTGCATAAACCTATGTTAGAGCCATAAATTGTTGCATTGTGTGGGCAATGATGCTTTCATCCAGTACTTGGTCTTAGTCACCTCTTCCTGCCAATATCCTCTAATTCTGCAGCTGTAACTCTGCAAGGAATTGTGTGCTTTGTGTGAGGAGCTTGAGAAATTTTTGAATCCTGACTTACTATCTTGAAAACCTGGAGGTTTTCGAAGTGGAATATATATGCACGCTAGATATTTTACTATATTATACAGACCTTTTATGGTGTCTGAGAGAGGTGTATCTCCTCTGCAGTTCATTGCATACTGCATCCAAAACTTCTTTGGAATACCTGATGAAGGATGGGACCTTAGGCTGAAACCTTTCAGCAATGTGGTGTATGCAGGGCTGCTTTGTGTTGAAGTTCTGAGCAGGGCTGTGGGTCTGCTGGGCTTAGTGGTAGTGTGGAAGCTTTGTAGGGCTGTAGCTGTGCGTGGAGCTGCAAGGCTTGGAGGAGGGAGCTTCCTAGGGTCTTCTGGGATCCTTTTAAAAGCAGTGCTTGTAACGGGGTAACTCAGGATACGTGACACTTCAGCTATATCAAATGAGGTCCCTAGAAAACCAAGGGACTAAAAGGTTTTATTAAAAGTGATTTTCACCTGAGATGCTGTTTCTGAAATCCATTAGCAGTTTAAAATTAACTAAATCTTCTATGTAGCTTAAATGAATTTTAATGACTTTCTGCCATTTTTGTAAGAGGAGTCTATTTACAATTTTGTTGCTTTAAGTACAGCCTGGATTGCAAGTATTTTATTTTATTGGTAGAGATGATTTTATAGCATGGTGGTCATCTTCCTAAAGATTTGCCTGGTCAATGAAGAAATAATGGGACTTGTATAAACCAAAGCAGAGCAATCTGAAGTAGCTGTATCCTAAAACTGACCTAACCTATAAAGGTTTGAATTTTCATGTCATCTTCCACTGGGAAGCACCACAAAGTCTCCTGCTCTTTGCATCCTTTAAGAAAGAATCGAGCCATGTCATTATTAGGGGAAAAACTGAATACAGACTAAAGATCTAAAATTTATCTAAGAGAATCTGTCTAATGAAGGCCAACTAAAAATGGTAGGATTTTTTTTTATTGTGATACATACTGAAAAATAATTATTAGAAACTATTTTAGTCTTTTTGAGCATTTCATTAGCAATTTCTAAGTAACCTCTGCTCATATGTGTGTTTGCAGCATTGGAACAGGAGAGGGAAAGCTGCTTTAGAGGAGCCGTTCTGAGAACCTAGAAGAGAAGGCACAAAGAAGGGAAATATTGATACAGCTTAACTTTTTTGTGCCCTTGATCTTTTGGAGGTTTTTTCCCTCCTTCTTCTCACACTTCATGGCAGTGTGAAGAAATCAAATTTACTTCCGTAGTCACATGTGTCTTTCTAGTGTGATATAGAGAAAGAGCAAAGTAGGCTGCACCCCAACCCTTCTCTGTTGAAGATGATGTGATGGGTGGGGGAATGTCTTAATTCACAGCATGGCTAAATCATGTCTCTGAAAATGATTACTGATGTGATTATCTCTTTGGAGTAATGCTAACACTTCCTTGGAGCTGCTGTGAGGCATCTGTATGAGAAAAGTTTGCAGTTTTTGCTGAATGTGTTTTGCCTGTGTGATGGTTTTATCACTCTGTTTGCTCCCACATCCCAGCTCATGGAAGTTAAATTCTCTCAGAGCTGATGGCTTCTCCAAAGGTGGAGGAAGTGTTAGAAAAAAAATGGAGAGAGAAGGAGTATTTAGACCACAATGCATAGTAAACATCCCACTTGTGATACAGGTAGCTAAGTTGTGTCTAAAACTTTGCCTGGCTTCAGTCCTGGTCTAAGCCACAAGTGTGACTTCGGAGTTTATTTGCCATGTTCTGTGGCCTGGAGGCCATTTGGGCAGTCAGGGATTCCAGGGATAACCACATGGTGATGCACCTGAGCAAAAATCCTTCTGATGAATGCAAACAGTGGCCCAGGTGAACTCCATGAAATGGCAATGTGTGCTTACCTTTCTTGAATTCAAGTGTCTACACCTATTGATTTTATTTTTTAAAAACAATTTTATTTTTCCTTCTTCTATTTTCCAGCCCTGTTAACTATTTAGGAGTGACTAGTGCTTTGCCTTTGTGGACATGTCAGCCTCATGGTCCAAGATCCCAGTATCTACAGTTGTAAATATGCAAAGTGGAGAGCAGAGGGTCATTCCTGATGGAAAGGGATGGGCACTGCCACTAATCCTGTAAATCCACAGTGGATCCTTCCCATGCACAGAAACCTGATCTTAACTACTACATCTTAACATCTACATCTCTTTCCTTTGCTGTGATATTTACATATAATTCCTACTTTTTAAAACAAGAGGGAGTTGGATCTAGTCAGATTTGAGGAAAACTGCATGAGCTAGCCTTATGAATATTTATCTCTGCATCAGCATCTTACTCAGGGAAACTCAAGAAAAGAAGACAAATGTCTGTCTTTTTGACATTCACAATATAAATAAAATGCAATTTCAAAGCCTCCCTTTAGACTCTATGGTATGCTCAAATATCTTCCAGTTGCATGGTTAAAGGCTGAAATAAGTCTTGTACCCTGGATTTGGGAGGTTTGTGAAATGCCTATCCCCAGCTACTTCCATTCATGCAAATGGTGGAAGTCAAACTGGTGTGTGGGAAGGGGGAGCTGGAGAGAGAAAATTGGCTGAATAAGGTGATAGTGCTTGCAATTACGTCTAATCAGAGTTCATTTCCTGTAGATATTCCCAGAGGTTTTGCATAGTGAAAACAAATGCAGGTTGTAATACACTGGTACTCACAGTCCATGAGCTAAAAAAAATTGAAGGGACTGAGGTTTTGTTGGTTACCCCTTCCCCCTGGTCCCCTTCCCCCGCTCTAGCTTCCAGAGATGCTTGCTACTGAATAAATGTTAGTGCCAAGCTTCAGAATGATAGGATTATAGGATTGCACCTTGCAGTACTGACTCCAGTTAGTTGTGCTGGGGTAGCCGTTATTATCTTCCACCCTCTTCTGCAAGAAGAAATTTCTCTATTCTTTGTATCCTTCAAAAACCTGACAAGCAGTGGAACCATGAGATTTCAATCTATGGCTTGTAGATTGAAGCTAAGCATTAAAAAATACACATGACATTACAGTCAGTGTGGTATTTCTGCTATTTGTCCTCCATTCTGAGACTGAAGAGCAAAAATTCATAGGGCTGAGGGTATGCCTCGTGTGTCGCTTGTTATCAGGTTCTGGGTTGTTTGTGGTGTTAGGATATAGCTGTATCTGTGTATCAAAATAGGCAAGTGCCTGTGTTACACTTCTTGCAAAGGTATTTTAATGCCCATGCTTTTGAGTTCATTGGGGGTTTTCTTTCTTTTATTTTTTTTAGAACATTTCAGCCCTGAAGGTTACAGTTGGTATGCAGCTTGTTGGTATTCTCATTTTGGTATTGTGCTTTGAAGAAACGAGAGGAGACAATGCATCTGTTAAGCTTATTTTTCTTGTAGCACAGTGCTAGATCTGGAGAGGAGACTTGACACAGGTGAACTAGTCAAGGGAAAGCTGAAGAGTAGCTCTGTTTCTGATGACAGCTTGGTGGCAGTGGTTGGTGAAACAGTCACACGGTCTTGGGTATTGACTCCCTGGTTTTTTTTCCCCTTTAACCATTTTGACTTGGTGCTTCTTTTATCTTTTCCCTATGCCCTCGCTCCACCCAGTACAGTAATGTTTCCCAAAATATTTGCTTTTTAAACCTTTTTGTTTCTTGTGAAAGTTGTGGGCATGGAGAAGATATTATTCCCTCTTTTTTTTTGCAGCAGACTTTCATAGATTTGAAAAATTTCATCATGACCCTTACTTTTGCTTCTTTTGGCTGAGCTCCAGTTAATTGTTTTTTCTTTTTTCCTTCCAGATGTCATGTTTTTCTAATTCTGTGCTGTTCCTATTGCTTTTGCTTGAATTCTTTCCAGTTGATCTTTTCTGATATTTGCTGAAGTTTGGGTACCGCTTTGTGCTGGAAGCTTTATTAGCCAAAAGTAGAGCAGAGATGTTACTTCATGATTCTCACATATGTTGCTCTATACATTCTTCTATGGTATTTGCCTCTTTCTCAACAAAGAATTTTCCAGTTTCTAAAACTTGCTTTGAGTTAAGTCTTTCAGCAAGCTGACTGCTTTAAGTTAGCAGCTTCCCCAAGTTTAATAAGTGTCATTTTCTTCTTCATTATCTAGTTCATTTGTGTTAGAATAGTGTGGGACCAGGGCAGATCTCTGCAGAGGTTATTCAGTATGTCAGGCTATTATGTGAGTATTTCAATATTTTTTTTAATGTTCCAAGCAAATATAAGACAGTGCAGTTATTCAGTCACTTTCAAATCTGCCACGACTGTTTGCATTGATAACAGTATGACAATTTTTTCTTATCTTTTTAAAGGATGCAATTTGAATCTTTTGATGTGGATTTGCTAACGCAAGATTCAGATTCAGTGTTGACTGCTTCTGTGTTCCTAGAATACATTATTCTGACATATTAGGCTGCTGGGTTGGTTTGACTTGGCTTATACATGAACAGCCAATTTTTGTTGAGTTCAGTCTTTTATTTTGTTCTTCGTGCTACAAATGCATTTAATGGTAAATGTGCGAATTAAGCAACAAATATCATTCTTAATGTTTTTCTTTCCACTTTTTTCCCCTCCACTTCTGTGGGAAATCACTGTTTGCTATTCTCCAGCCTCTGCTACCTTTGCAATCCACTTTGGACTTTCAAAAATAACTATTAATGATTTGAAGCTTTTTAAAAAAATCCAAACTGTTCAATTCATTACTGAGTTTCATGAAAATCAGCTAGTAGTTTGGGTAGTTTTGAATATAGTAAATAGAAAATAGTAGTTTGGGTGTTTTGTTTTGTTTTGTGTTTTTGTTTTGGTCTTATTACCTGTAGATTTTTTGAGAAAGTGATGAGTTGACTGTCCTTTCCCTTAATCATTATTTTATTGCTGTGGAATTACAGAAAGAATTTTTGATGTCTCTTATTTCACTTTCACTTAGTTCGGTATTGCAATAATTGTCTGCAGGCTATTGCTCTTTTAGTGGAGTGCAGATGGATGGCCTTTGCTTGACCTCTTTACCTAGCAAGACAGACTGACTGTTGCTTGCTTTTTGTCATGTATGGGCAACAGCAAAGCTTAAATATCTTGGATCTGAGGATTAGCTAAAAACTGAAGATGAGAGAGAACGAACACTCAGTGGCAGAAAGCTCTCTTCAAATACAAAGCAAGTTCTTTCATCCAGAATCAATGTACTGAGATAGTTAAAGGGCAAATGCCGAAAGGCTGAATTTTTGCCTCAGCTTTTTTGTCAGACTTGGGTTTGAGAACAACATTTAGTTGGTGCCCCTGATCAGCTCAGCCATAATTCAGAAGCCATGAAAGATTTTACATATATTGCTTCTGCTGCTGTCTGAGGTTAGAATAATTGAAAATAGAAAGTTATGAAATATACTAATGAACCCAAAAGGACTAGGTAATGATATGATAAACTAGAGGCTTAGTCTTGTGACACCACCAGATCTAGAAGCATGTTGGATAAGGGGATGTTGACAGAGTGGAGAGAGTGAACAATGCTAATGCTGTTCACAAAATAAGAACCCTTCTGAAAAGGAACGTACAGTTTCAAGAACAGATGGTCTAGTGGTATTAGAGACTAACAAATTTTTGTTGGCTGGGAGCCGTTTTTCAGGTTGGGATTTTGTCTTTAAAGCTCTTTCATAGAGTTGACTTCCTTGCTGCAAAGTACTTGGTAAAAGGACAGAGTAAATTCCTCCTGGGAACTTTTTCTTCCTGGTCTAACAAAAAAAGAGATTATATTGGAAGCACAAGGTGAGGGACAGTCAGCTCACAGTGACAGGTAAGTCACTGTTGGAGCAACCTATGGATATTTTGGATTTTGCTCTGCTCCAGAATTAGCTTTCTGCAGGACGGTTGTCACCCCTGTGATGGAAGGTGGGAAGAATGACTTGGAAACATGCACAAATCTTGCTTTGATCATCTCATTTCTTCTTCAGAAGAAGCATATTGTTTGTGAGACAGATCTTACATAATCCTCCTTCTGTGGTGTATGTAAACATATTTAACACAGGCCTTTTGTTTCTTGACTAGTTTAAATTTAATCAGTAATGTATGTGCAGAGTGGAAGGGGACAGAAGAGGGGTGAGATAGAGTGCGTTCTAGTGCTTTCCTCCAGTGCCCTGGAACTTGTATGGATGCAAACCAAGCAAAATGGAGATAAAACCATCCCATTCTTGTCTTCTATCTGTGTATCTGTGCCCTAAAAAAAACCTGACTGTCTCTAACTAATAAGTGATGTTGCAGCCCTCAGTCTTTCCTTGCCTGGTTGATTCTCTTGTTGCGCAGTAGCTGGGAGAGAGGCTTTAAATGAAGAATTAGTATATAAGCCTGTGCCATTTTTGGCTGGCTGTTAATGTTTAAAGTCGCCCACTAAAGACAAGGCAGAAGAACAAACGTTGCCCTGGGTATGTGGCATGTGTGTTCTTGTTTAATAACGGAATTTCTGGTATGGCCAGGGACGCATGCCAGCTTTGGCAGTACAGGGCACAGTTCAGATACTTAAGTACTGTACTAAAAATAACGGGACTATTTTAGAATGGGACCCAATTAGGGAGGGAATGACTTGTTGCTCTGCAGTAAGTAATCTGAAGTAGCAGGCAGGCTGCAATGCACATGTAAACCCTGCTGTTTTGCTTGCAGAGCTGCTAGTTTTGACACTGCTTCCTCACTGTTTTCCTTAGATGCTTTTCCAGAGGTTAAAAAAAAACAAACCAAACAAAAAAACCCAGAAAATCCCACCCCAAAATACCCCTCTTCTTAAGGCAGGCTTTATGTGCTTTAGTTCACATTTTGATATTGCAGTGTTTAACAGCATTATAGCTCTTAATCCTCCAGTGTTGGCTTGGGAAATTCCTAGAAGGCAGGGAGCAGGAGGTAAGGAGTGATGCTGTCCCTGACACACTGAGTGAGCTTCACTCTGCCACACAGAAGGGCAGTGAGGGTGAATTTGGGCAGTCAAGGAGCATAGGGCTGTTTGATGACAGTTGCTTTTCCCTTGGTTTGCCTCCTGGGCACAGAGGAGAAGGGAGTATGGTTCCTGAAATTTGTTGCTGCTGCTGTTGCTTTTCTGAGTCAAGAGGTACAGTGAAAATAACTTGCACATTTAACCTCCTGAAACAAAGCATTACTTAACGCTTTGCTAGTTTCTTTCTGGTGGTTTTATTTTTGGTGATGCTGCTGGCTGCCACTTTCTACTAGATCACTTGGATTTCAGTGCAGCAAGTTAGAGGAATCTGAATTTCTCAGTTCACAGTGTGTGTGGGGTGACGGGGAAGGGACAAGCATGCTCCAGCATTCAAATCCTCTGGTCTTGGAGTGCTTTCAAGTGATTGGCCTCATCAGATCACAATTTTCTGTCACTGATCAGAGTGGGGTTGTGGATGAGGGAATGCTTTATGTAGCTTTACGCAAATGCTGTGTTGGATAGACTCAAGCTGATGCTTGAGATGAAAGTGAAATGCACCTAAAATTTCTATTTTTGTAGACGTCTTTCTAGCATACTATTTTGAGAACATGAAAAAGCCAGAATCTATCTGGTGTTGTGACTCTCATGCTGTTTTGAAAGTAGATCTACATTTTTTTCAAAATAAAAAAGCTGTTAAGAGGTGTTCAAGGCTGTGGTCTCTTAGGAGCATTCAGTATGGTGTTTGCCTTAAGTTGTGATTTTGGGAGGACTTAATCAGCTTTCCTTAATCGTGCAGAAATCATGTTCTTTAAAACTTAGGTTTCAATTTACTCTTGTCCTGGCCTGAAGTGCAAAGGGGGGTTCTTCCTAGATGCCCCTTATGAAAACAGTACCTTTTGTATTCAGTGCTAAAATGTATTCCATCATGGATGTAGTAAATTCCCAGAGAAATAGTGGGAGGGGCACTTTGGCGAAGCGGATTACCTTGTTGTAGAGAGCCAGCATTTCAGCATGTGCTTGTCAGCTTGTGGGCTATAGGTATTTTACCTTCTGCACACTGCAGCAGCCTGCAGGACTTGCTGTTAAAAGTAAATGTTACATGGAGGATGCCTAGCAACTGTAGCTTTTAGGTCTGTGCCAAATTGTTAAAGGTGCAAATCTGTTAGATTGGTGCAGTGTTTTCTGGAGGATGCAGTGTGGCAGTGCTGAGGTAGTGCTTTGGCACACGGTGATGTGGCTGTTCCTCCAGCTTTTCTTCACCACCATCCCCATTAGCACCCACAATTCTCAGACAGAAATATTAATTAAAAAAGAAAAATATTGATTTTAATTGCAGTTGCTTAGGTAGAAAGCCTGCAAGGAGTTTTTCTGCTTTTCTGCTTTTAGACCCTTCTGCTTCATGGTGAGCTATGCTGCATTTATCTGGAGTGTGTACATCTGTTACTATCATTGTATCCCTTATGTGCTTTCTCCAGTGCCTGTCTAAATTATTGTTATTTTTTTAACACATTCATAAATTCAGTCACCCCGTGGGAAAGATTTTCATGTTTCCTATCGATTTCAGATTTTCTGAAGTTTTTCTTTTGAGAGGCAATGGTTATTCTTTGGACACTTTTTCCATGTCCTCTATAACTGATTCAATGTCTGCCTTCTTTTCCTTCAGCTGTCTGTTTTCTGTGCCAAATGATCCAGGACTGTTAGTTTCTGCTTTAGGAATTTCTCTTCTCTGTACTCTTTCTAATTCTGTTTTACCCTTTCAATGTCTTATCAGCCCACAGTTTTCAAGAAGTGGGTGTGCCCTGGGTTTAATGACTTGTCATGATTCTGCTTTGCTTGTTCCTTGATTCTTAATGCTGTATTTATTTGTGAGACATTGTCTGCTTTTTTTTTTTTCCTTCTCTCTCTCTTCCCTCTAAGATGATACTTCAAACAAGACTTCAGACTCCTGACACTTCAGTGGTACACACAGGCCAGGTTAATTTTCTAGAACATTGGCTTGAGTTTGTGGAAATTAAATCAGAGTTGTCCTTTTGGCTACCTTTTTTTGCTATGATCATGAGATCTTTGTGCTGTGCTCTGCATGAAGCTCTGATGGAACACACCATCCTGCTGGCAAAGTTTGCGTCACCTCCCTGGTTGTCGCATTTCAGAGAGCTTAATGATATGTTCAAAAGTGGCCGCTATGGTAATTCTGAAGACTTCTTGTATGGAAAAAGTTTTCCTACCTTTAACTGTTATCCTTTAGCTGGGTGTTAAGGGGGGAACCACTCCTGCAAGCTACACCAGCTCAGGTCCTTCTAAAAGTCCCTAGAGATGATGCCCACTTGTGTCTCATTCATGCAATGTCATAAACTTTGGGTGTATTTGAGTCATAACTTCTGCAGAAGCTGTAGTGACATTTGCTCATGCTATCTTGTTGATTATTGATGTCTGTATTATCTAGTTTTAGCTAGTTCTCTCAGAAAATAAGTTTCTTGCTGATTTCTAAGTTCCCTGGATTTACCTTGAACTCATTTCCAAAAACATAACTTAGCATCTTTCATGCCATGTCCAAATCCCTTTAGGTATGACAGGGTATATACAGCCATTAACTGTTGTGTAGTTTGATGCTTTCCTGTAGAAATCTTGACTGAATTATTTCCGTTGTGCGATTTAAAACAATCTATTAATACTGTTCTTGAAATGTAATGTGTGCACAGTTATTTAGTATACATGGTGCCTGCTTGGCTTATCTATTTTGGCTTTTTTAATGAACAAATTTAACATCTCTTAAGGAACTAAAACGAAAACAGCCCTTACCTTTTCTTTATGTCAAGAATCCTTGAAGATGTTTGCAGTTAAGGCAAGTTTTGATTTGAGAGGTGGGGGAAAGACTTAATTTCCTGTATTTTGTAGCAGAGCTGTTAGATGATGCCATTCTAGTCTGGTCTTTGGGTTAAGTCTTATGCCCCAAGTTGACTCTGGGAATTTGTTTCAAGGCGCCATAAGCATGAAATTAATCTTCACTGTTCTGACTTCTGTGGCTCCTGCCTTGGGTTATAGGGCATGCCTGCATCAGTACATCCTGGGTTTGATTTCTGAACTTGTGTCCTTCCTCTGTGTTGCCTGGTCTCAAATTACTGGGACACCAAGTTAACATCTTTGAGTATACTTGGCAGAACAAAGTCTGAGGAATGTACTTCTTGGTTAGAAAACTTAGATCTCCAAGTTCTGCAACAAAAAAATGGATATGAAATTTCCACACCTCAATAAGAAGTCAGGAAGGCTTCCCTCCTTCCCAACAAGGAAAAGACGTGGGAAGCTTTTGAAATGTTTCTAGCACATAATTAAATGATGCTTTCTTGTCCAGTCTGAGAACTTGTTTATGAAACCTAATACTGCCCTGTGAAACTCAACACTTGGCTGCTTAATACTACAGCTTTAGTGATACTCAATGAGGTGGACAGGGTGCTTTGTGTATCAGCTGTTTCAGGCTTCGTGAAGGCTAAATACAGCACTTCCTTCGCTGGCACTTGGGAAGCTTCACCCATTCCTGAGGAAGGGGAAGAAATGTCAGTGTAAAGGTTCAACCCTGTAGCAGATGCATCCTTAAAAAAAAATAAATAAAACAGCTGAGTCACTTGTTCATTCATTTTCTTCCATGCTGCTGGCCAGTCCCAATACCTTTGTATTTCATACAGGAGAGAGAAGGCAGACAATACTATCTTTTATTATTTATACCCTGCAGCTCACAATCTTATTCACAAATACTGGTGGCGTCCGTCTGTCTCCACTTCATGGGAAAGATTAACAACAATTAAGGTCAACAATTAAGGTTGTGAAAACCTTTGAAAAGCTACAACATCTGTTCTTATACTAGAATAAATAAAATAAAGCTGGACCTCTAATTGCCAACAGTGTACTTACTCATATCTGTTTTGTAATTGTGGGCTTGTGAAATTCGTATTGTTAACTGGTCCCTTGCTGGCCAGCATCACTGGTCAGCAGTCAGTGCAAGCTTGCGTGCTTTTCCAAAGTGCCACTTGCTGAAAGTGAGGGTGTTGGATGAGAAGTGTGTAAAGTGTGGGGCACTGTGGCATTGGGGGTCAGGTGGTTCCTGAGATGGCTGTGGGATGTTGTCAGCCCCTTACTTTGGACACAGTTTATCCTCTGAACTTCCCAGTCCATTTCAATGTCAAATAAAACCATTTTTCCTAAACTGCTCTTGACTCTGATTGGTTTTGCTATTTGAGACAGAACAGAGAAGGTTGTTAATGGGAAGGTTACTTTTTCTCAGCTGACTGTTGTTTTTTCCATAAGCTCAAATTTGATGGCAAGAGATCACTTGAGTGTTCTGAGATGGACATTTCTAGAGATAGTCATTTCCAGTGCTGCCTCAATGCCTGACTTGTATCAGACAAAAAAAACCCCAACACTACAAATTCAAGAAAGAGAATGTCCTGAACTTCAATTAAGACCATTCATTTCAGGTAAGGTGATCTGCATATAAAAGAATGTTCCTTGAATGGAACACTGAATGTCTGATAAATGGAATAGAACATTCCAATTGGAACGTATATAGTGATCATTCAGTCCAACCGTCTGACCACTTCAGGGCTGATCAAAAGTCAAATCATGTTGTTAAGGACATTGTCCAAGTGCCTCTTAAATACTGTCAGGCTTGGGACATTGACCACCCCTCTAGGAAGCTAGTTCCAGTGTTAGACAGTGTTTTTGATCCTCTTGGTAGAGGAAATGTTTCTGTGTATCTAGTCTGAGCCTCCCCTGACTCAGCTGTGAACCATTCCCACATCCTGTCACTGGATATCTGGGAGAAGGTTTCCGGTAATGAATGACACATTTACTTAACTTTTTCTGACTATGAGAGTTGATTTCTTAACTTGACTGCAGTGCAAATGATCAGCAGTGTTGTAATTTCCATCCAGAGAATGAAAACTTAAGTGCTGCTCAAGTGCCAGGAGCTGGAGCCTAGTCCTTCTTGGCATATGTGGCCTCCGCAGAAGGAACTGTTTGTGTTCTGACTTGTCGCAAAAGCACAGTGATTCTGCACTTTCCAACTGTCTTTTTTGGTGTGTTTAAAAATGGATCTCATTAGGCCTTTAAACCTTGAAAGACTTAACCTGCCTAAGGCAGATCTGTGTTAAGACTTAGGGATCTGTCATCAAAGTCTGGTAGAAAATCAGCCATGTCTTTCTGTCCCTTAGACCATGGGAGCGATTCAGGTGTTTGTTTCCTGGTGTGTTCGGTATTTTTCCCTCCGCATGGATTGGTAGTGATTTTCTATAATCCTTCATAACTTAACTTGAGCTGCAGTGTCTTTTCAGACCAAGTGCTGCTACTTACTGTCATGGGAGAAATTATATCTGTGTCATTCCTGCTTCTTGCATGTCCCACTGAGACTGACTGGAGTGCTGTGTTAGGCAATGTGTTGTTGCATTTCTGCAGGAGCAGAATATGAGAGCATGCTTGCAACTTAAGAGATGAGACTAGGGAGTTCTGTGGGAACAGTGGCTATCATTGCCTGTCACAGAGAGAAGAGCACTTCTGTATGGAGCAGCCTTCTCAAACCTGCCTGCTGAGAGTCATCCAGCTTCAATGAACTGCTTCTGTCTTGTGTTTTGGAGAGAAACCTTTTGGGTTTGTATAATGAGGGGGTTGTCAGTTAAATGGGAGAGTCCTCATGAAAATTGTGCTGCTCATTTTAGGCTGTTGACTTATGCAAGTTATTGGATTGGAGAAAAGGCATAGGTAAAGATGTTGCAGGAAACAAATGTGATACTTTCCAAGACATAGTGCAATTTATCTAAGACCAGTAATGCCATAAAGAGGAGAGAATATTGGGCATTGCTGGCAAATTCTGTGGTATTGCTGTCTATTTGAAGGAGATGGGGAATGTTACAAGCTAGTGATTGCTGAGGTCTGTAAGCATCAGAACATTAGGTGAAGGGAATATTCTCCCTCTCCCAGTGACAGAAAGAAGCATGAAAGCCTGTGGGAGGTATTTGTTTAAAACAGGCAGTTGTGTGAAGCCATCTCTTCACGCAGAGCTGGTTTTTAATAAAATAGAACCACTAATTATCAAGGCTGAAATGAAAATCAAGACTTTTCTGATGAATCTGTCAAATTGATTTGTATTAATGATGAGTGAGTGCTTTTATAGATCAAAATACAAAGTAGCAAAAAAAATTTAGAATTATTATTTTATCAATTAACAACAGCAATTAGAAATTCAAATTTCTAATATTCACAGAGGCTTTTGCAAGAGAGCTCATCTGCTCCTTTGATAAATGTTTTGTTTCATTATACTGTGGTGCATTTTTGGAGAGGGAGAACTTTTTGGAAAAGCTAAGTGTGAACAAAATCTCTGCATCAAACAGCAAAAGAAACTCATGGAAGAGAACTGAGATTTTTTTATTTTTCATGAGGTCGACTGAGTTCTGCCATGGTATCTTTCATTCGGTGCTGCTGCTAAAGGATCTCTTCATCCAGTGTTCATGGAGTTCACAGGCACATGTAAGTGCATGTGTGTAATATATGTGTAGTGTATGTGTTATGCATACATACACACTGAGTGAAATTAAACCCTAAAAGTTGCTGGGAGAAACTGCAGCTTTGTCACTACTGCCTTCTGCAATACAGAGGCTGAAAGTCTGGGGGGATAGTGCATGACTGGCATGGCATAATTGTCAGTCTTGTCCAGAGGTGCTGAGAGTTTGAAGTTTCAGTGCTGTACACTGGGGGGCGATTCCTTTGGCTGTTTTTTTTGCCTCCAGATCATGGATGGCTGCATCTGAACTAGTTTTCTTAATTCCTGTTGTCAATGGAAAGAACCAGGTGCTCCAGTGGTGTGCTTTATTGAATTGTGAAGGTTGTAAGTGGCTTCTTGAGCTGATCTTATGTAAGCCCCAGTTTTCTCTGACATCCAGTTAGCTGCTATGGAATGAGATGGACTGCACATAAGGAGAGCCCGTTTCTCCTCCCTGGCTGAGGTGGTAGTGCAGGCGTGTACATTTCTCCTGTCCACCTCCACCTAGGGTATGTGACTATCTTCATATCCTGTAATGGTGCTGTGGTCAGCTCTGTGTGCAGTCTGGATGTTGATTTGCTCCTGTGTGCAATGTGCTACAGGCCCATAAAACAGCGTTGTGTGTGGGGACACCTACATGCTGTCTTCTCCCTCCTTTCCACTGCTGCCAGTACCAGTTGTACAACCTTGGAGGTGGGAGAATGCAGATGGACCTGTGTCTGGGTTCCAGGCTTGGAGTACAGGTGTTTTGTGGGTTGAAGTACATTGGTACATAGGGAAGGCACTTTGGCTACATCTGGAGCCTACATTCTTGGAGAACAAATGTTCCCCTTTGGCAGCTCTGGAGTCTGAAGGTTAACGAGGGATGTTCCTTGTTTAATGCATGTCTAGTAGATCTTCAGTGCTTGGAATAGTCAATATTTCATACCTCTGTTAAACAGCCTCGTAAGGCCTGAAACAACAGATTTCCTTTATGGCACACTGAAAGTACAGGGAAGTAGTTTTAATGTAGGTGGCTTGGCGAAATATTCTAGTCAAGTTATTTGGCCTGCTACCCAGCCTTCAATATGTAATCTTTCAGTACTGCCAAAATACCATTCTAATTGAGTTGACATAGTCTATGAAGCCTGGGTGGTATTACTTCAGTTTTCTTCCCTGTGCTTTCCAACATTGCATTTTGAAAAGGTTGGTGGAAGCTGTGACACTTGCAACGTCACCATAGTCTTCATTAAGATGGGATTTTGGTCACCTTGTGACCTTCAGAATCAAAGGAAGAATATCCTCTTTCTTCCTCTCTGCAGGTACAAGTTAATAGCAATAAATGTTCACTAGTGCACATGAAACATGTGATCAATTGGCCGGATTTCAGCTTTTTGTTGAACATTAGCTCTTGTGCAAAATATTAACCTATTCTGTAGGCTTATTTTCTGTTTTATTTACACTTATTTGAAAAAGCTGTGCCCTATTTGTCCCAGGGTGGTATTATAATTGCAAGTAGGTCAGCATACTCATTTTTGAGATGTCAGCTTGAAATTGTTTTCCAAGGGCTAAAAAACATAAGAGGGTAAGAAAGACTTTTGCATTGCTGATATCCTTTATTTATTTATTTATAGAAATTCTCAGCCTGTATTCAAGAATAGAGTACCAGTAACATTTTAGTTGTGTTCTGAAAGTCAGCACTGATTGCCTGCTGCTAACCATAAGCCACCCATGGATTTGAAGCTTGTGTGTTGCATAATGCCAGCAAATGCATTTGGGATTACAAAATGGTCTCTTTGCTCTAAGAAGAGATTGCTGTGATTTGTTAGTGAGGCAGCATTAAGGTACGCATGGGCTATCTGTGACATCAGTATCTTAAAACACAAGCAGTTTTTTTTGCAGTTGAGTGAACTCTGACACTTCTGGTGCTTCATTACATGGGAATGAATGAGTGCAGTCTCCAAACTGGGCACAGTTTTTTATATTCCAGTCAATCAAGGATGTATGTATTCCTTTAATTTCCCTGTGTTACCCTTGCATTTCTTGCTCTTCTTTATTATAGCCCTCTTGAACAGACAGGATTTTCTGTTCATCTCAAGAGCAGCACAGTATTTATTGGAGTTGCCTCCTTACGTTCTTTGCAAGTAAAAGCAGGGTTGGTTGTTTCCTGCTTGCTTGGGGTAGATGTAGTCCAGACCTTTCCTGGCTCTGTTGAATTATCCCTTACAAGCCATTCTGTGGTTACCCTTTACACGCTGTGCATGGGAGGTAGAAGTGGTTTGCTTGTTTACTTTTGCTACTTGCTACTGTTACTTACTCTGGTGTCTTTGTCAGAATTGTTTCAACAGTTGAATTCTTTGGAATAAATAATGTTTGGGAATAGTTACCACAAAACTACTTGGAGGGTGAATTAGGGTACTGTTGATGGTGGGGAATGCATCACTACTCACAAAATATATTTTTGTTCTTCAGAGGCTAAGCAGAAAGTCTTTCTTTTGATGTTCTAACTGTAAAAGTGAGGTATACTGAGAGTAACCTTCTCACTTAAGTGGGCCTTTTATGGTATCTCAAAAAGATACCATCTTAGTGAGTAGTTCGCAGTTTGAATTGAAATGTCTAAACTTGCCTTCTAGCTTCAACCATTTGTATGGGATGAGACTATGTAAATTAACCAATGCTTATTCATGAACGTAAATCACAGCTACCTGTAAAAGCCTCTTTCAATTGTTTTTCTTCAAAAACACAAAGCTTGATGTCTATATAAAAGCTTCTGATAATCCTAGTTAATAACTTCCCAAAAAATCTTGTACCAAGAGAACAGCAAGTGATACACATACAATTACTGTTAATTATCAGCATTAAGCACTGTAAATTGTTAAAGTAAAAACTCTAATGTCTGGTATCATTGGTCCACAATAATGAAATTTTAAATCCAGGAAAAGTATTTGAACCCACGGGAAAATGCAGGAGAGACCCTAAGGAAGGATGTGAATGATATTCATAGATATCTGCCTGTTGCTTTCTGTACACAACTATGAGTGCTGGTTTTGAAGTCAGCCTTATTGTCAGCCCTCTGTAGCTAGTATGGTGTAGGAAAAACCTAGCAACCTTTTTGAGAAGCTATGGAGCCCCCTGCATAAAGATACAAGTAAAGACAAATAGGCTGTGAATAATTGTGATGATTGATGAATGCATCATTTGGATGAAACGAGCTTAGAATGCTTGAAAAAATGATCAGTAGATCATGTGACAGGAGATTTGCCTTTTGTTCTTGGTTTCTCTCTTTTTTTTATATCTTTGTCTTTTGCATCAGCCAGGAAGGGAAAAAAGGTTTCTGCATGCTTTGAAAGATTCTCCTCCAAAATGAAGGAATGCTGTAGAGCAATAAGGGAACAGAAGCTGGGAGCAGGGCATCCTTCATACAGATTGCTACTCTATGAATTTAAAGTTCACTTTCTATCAAACCTTTGTATATATATTTCAACTCTTCACTCTGCACTCCTCAGCTGTTACTTTTACAGCCTCCTAACTTTTGTCAGGAAGCTGTAAAAGTAACAGCTGAGGAGTGCATGCTACCATTTTGTCACCTTATTAAAGGCAAGTTGAGTCTGGTAGATCTTTCCAATGGATGCTTATGGATAGGCATGTAGATTAAGCCATGGTTTGAAACAGAATCTGTAATGATCAGACTTTCTTAAAAAAAAAACCAAACTAAGAAGTAACACTGTTCAGAGGCTGATGAACTTCAATTGTTTATAAAAATACCTTGTGTGTAGTTTAGTCTCTGGGCTGGGGGGTCTAGAGCCCTTGGCTTTTGAATCCCGCCACAGAGCAGAGGGACCATTCACACTAGTTACCTGCTGGAAGCATAAAGGTAGTGTGTTGAATGTAAAAAGCAATGTTTTAGTAAGTATGCAACAAAAGCAGACTTTAGTTGAGTTAGTACTAGAAAGTGAAAGTAAGTGCCTATGAGAAAAACTTAATATTTTATTTGGAGATCTGTCTGAATGTTTGACTTCTGTGAGATGCCTGGAAAGCATTAATTCTCATGGATGTGCAGTAGGAAAAGGTTTGCCTGCTCCTAATGGCAGTAAACAAAGAAAATGAAAGTTCAGGTTGCCTTGGCCAATGTAATAGTTTGCTGCCACTGGGGAGGGGTTATCCTGTTCCCTTACCTTCTTGTTGATGGTCTCCTGCTGTTCACATTGTGCCAGCTGAACTGCCTGTCAGATCTAAGTTTATTGTATTTGCTTCCTTAGCAAAACACTAACCCAGCAAAATAAATTGATTAACACAAGCTGAACTCATTAAGGACCATACATGACACAGAAGGGGGAGAAGGAGGGAGTGCCATGGAGCTGCTGGAAGGAAGTGGAAGAAAACAGAGCAAGGGCTGATGAAGAGAGTGGGATGTCTGTCCTGTTCTTGGCAGTAACAAGCTATTAAATCATCTTGACTGTTGTATAACTTCACTCTAAGTCTTCAGGTTGGATAATAAAATCTTAAAATAACATAAGGAAATAATTATTTACACTGCTTCCCAAAAGTAAAGAAAAAAATTGGATGGGAAATATGACTAGATTGGGGTGGGGAGGGGAAGCAAGACAGTGGCAAGACACAGAGAATGGAGAGGCAAAGTGAGAAACCATATATGCAAAAATTGAAGACCCCTAGTCATGCTATTGCCAGATGAAGTTTACCTTGGACTGCCTCACTTGTGTACATCTCATATCTCAGTCATGCATCCTTGCATCTTCCCTACCTCTGCATATGGCTTGCTGGTGGGGTTGTCTGCTGTATGCTGCATGGTTTTTTTATTTCAGTTTCTGTCTAATTAACATTTCATTTAGACTTTGGTACAAGTTTCTGCATAGTTGCCAAAGTTCCTGCTTCAAAGCTATGGATTTGAAACTATTAGGGGACAGAAGAGGATTTTCAGTGATCAAGGTAGACAGTGAAACTGCAGAGCTTTGTAAATATTTCCAAAGTTCATTATAGGTTTAGAATTTGTTTGGTGTTTTTTTGTTTTGTTTGTTGTTTTGTTGGGGTTTTCTGTTTGGTTTTTTTTTTGGTGGTGTTGTCCAGTGTTGTTGGACTAAATACCTTTTTTTTTCCTCAGGACCTTATCTTTGCTGTCAGTGAAGGTGTTCTGTCAGGTGGTGAACATGAATTCACAGTTTATGAGTCTTGAGACCTTTCAAAATTATAGGCAGATTCAGGAAATCAAAAAATGCTGAACTGTATATATTTTATTTAATTTTATTTGGCAAGGCTCAAAGTGGGATGGCATCAGCTCTTCTGTGCTTCTTCTGAAGTATGTATCTGTTTTGGCTTTCAAAAGCCTGAATTGCTGTTGCCAAGATTCTTCACTTTCTGGCAAAAGTACAATGGCAAATGGCTTCCTTTACAAGGTGTAATATTTAGACTAACAGCTTTGCAATTAAGAATGGCAAAAGAGAATTATATTCCCTCTTTTTATAAGACCAGATTTTTTAGTATGGTTTCGTGGGAGTGTTTGGACATAACTGAAGTGCTTTTGATTGATGATTTATATTTTGAACAGTGCTTTTCGTTTTAGTGCACAACACTTGCTTGAAATTTTAGCTAGAACAATGCTTTGTTTTCAAAGATGTTCGAAGTATTCCTCTAGTTAGGCAGTTGCTCCATATCATAGACTTGCAAATGCCTTTTGGGTATATATGTGTAACAAATTCCTGCAGGGGAAATGGGCAGAAATTAGGAAATCTGTAGGTATTCTTAAATATTACCTGCTGCTAATCTCAGTAGGCCATCAGGGTGTTGACAATCATGTCATTAAATCTTTTGTGGTTGGAGAGTGATTCCATTCTGAAGTGTCTGGGGACGTGTTTTGGAGGAAAAAAACCTTGTTTGACGGGAAAACTAGCCAAGTATTATTTTTCAGCATGGGCAGACTGGAGACTTTGAGTGTGAGGAGGGACATTCAGAGCTGGGGAGAGAAGCAAGTGTTTGGACTGAGTAAGTTGAGAAAGTGATCAGTAACATGTTTGAGGTGATGAATCCAGTCCTGCTGACCAAGTGATCCCTTAGGGAGGGTGAGGGGCCTTCTCAGTGTTTTAAATTGCCACCGTCTCCACCTGAAGCTATCATTAAAAGAGGAGAAGATGCTTTGGAAATCCTTACATATACTGATTGCTGAAGCTATGATGAAATCTGATTGCAAACTTGCGTGCTGCCCAAGGGTGTTTTAGTCTCCGTGGTCCAGCCAGCTCAGAAATCTGATGGCACTTTCTTTTCAGCCCACATAGTCATTTAGGCTTCATTTTTGTGAGAAATTGGATCTTGCATGCAAAAGCACATCTGGGTCCTGCAGTTTCAGTGCAGCTGGGGACATTGCTAGCTGTCAGGTCTTTCAGCTATGGAAAATTTGCTGGCATGCCTCATACTGCTTGTATCCAACTTTATTTCCATTGTAACTATGGCAATGGGAGTAGACTGGTAAGAAAGTGTCAGAGTATGGGTACTCAGAACTGTGTTGCAGAGGGTTGCTCCCTGTATGGGTATGACTGCCTGACCTCATCTTGTTAACCTGTTTCTCTGATACAGATAAACACTCCTGTGTGTGTATATGTATGTGAATGTATATATGTACACACACGTGTGCAGAAAAAATCCAGAAGACTTTCCTAGATGATGTGAAGTAGTGGGAAGCCTACAGCCAGGAGAACAGCCAGTTGAAGTCTTGGAGATTGTTCCTTGTGTAGACCAAGAAGAGAGAATCTTTTTCTCCCTGGGTCTTCAAGGTGCTAAATTTTAAGTCAGGTAGACTTAACTCAGGCAGTCCTGAAGGTAAGTTAGGGGAGAATATTGTATTGATTCAGGTTTAAAATCTTGTTCCAGTTTCTTAGGAAAATCCAAGTTTGGTCTGCTAAACCTCATTCAGTATTGTGGGGAGAAATGGAATAGTGATACTTAGTGTCTGAGAGAATAAAAAATACACATTAAAGAGGGGTGGGGGGGAAGGTTTTTAACTTCTATGTAAAACCTGAGGTCTTAGATAAAGGTCTTCAGGTCAAAATTAAGGCTATGTTGAAGGCTTTTCCCCTTCCCTCTTTCACAATAGTTCAGCTATAGAAAGCAGAACATTATAAAAGAAAAATGATGAAATAATTGAAAGTGTATAACATTCAATAAATTTGTTAAGTTACCTTTCCTAAAAGAGCATAAATCCAGTTTTCAAGAGCTTTGGAGCTTGTCTTGCAACTCTGCCAGGTTAAAATCCTTTTCTTTTTTTTCCTCCTCCTCCTCCTGTTCCTAACTAATCTGCAAGCAATTGCATTTTTAAAATTATTTTTCTCTTGAATTTAAAGACTTTGACAGATGGCACATGTAGAACCTGGAAAACTTCCTGAATTGGCAGAGTGACCATACCCCTGCCATTTTCCTACCACAGTATCTGTAGGTGCGTAGGCTGTGTCTGCTTCCAGAGCACTGGGCGAAATACTGTTTCCTCTGCTGGGAATGTGCAGATAAGTGATAAATCAGAAAAACATACCTGGTGATGGGCTTAATTTGCAGTTAATAGACAACATAATCTGCTGGTTATCTGAGTAATTTGATTGTGACTTAAACAATCCATTCAGAGCAGTGACAATCTCCAGGGTGCATACATACAGTGTTTTCCATACAGGATTAATATAAATCTTTTAGATTGTGTGAGTTTGTTTAATGCTTTTGAGAAGCTGAGACATCAAAGCTGTGCCTCACAATAGTCCATTCTTTATTCTAGAAAACGTCATGCCAGAAATGAGTCTTTTCAAAATTAGACTTTTGAAATGTAGTTTATCACGACTGTTGTTATTTCAGGGCCTCTGTCCAGGGCAGAGCTCTGTAGCCAATAAAAGCACATGAAATCGCTTGGTTCTGAATGTGCACAGGCTGTCACGCTTGATGCTGCACGACAGTTATTCTCATCACTGAATGTTCTGAGTTTTGTAACGGTGATCGACTACATAGTTTATTTCCAATTTACAGTCCTTTGGAATTTCTCTCCCCCATCTAAGGCATTTTAAGAAAAGGGAAAGTAACTTGGCACTTGAATACCTCTTTGCAATTTGTGCTGTGTAAATTGCATGGAAAGAGCATGTATGTCTGTGTGCAGCCACAGTCTTTGATGAAAAGTGACACACTAAATACCATGCTTAAAGACAACAGCACAGGAAAAATTGGTGTTTTTATTTTTAAGTTCTTATATTTATCTACTGACCATGTGAATTGGTGTAGAGTTCTGTCCCTATGAAATTTATTGCTTGTTGATGTGATACAAAGGACCTTAGGTCTTAAAGGTGAGCAAAGGCTTTTTGTATTCCTGGGGTAGGACTAGGTTGATAAACTGTTTTTAGACAGATAAAAGAGATGAGATCTTAAATCAGTCTTAGTGTGTGACTGAGCAGGAATGATACCGTCTAAAGATTATTACTTTCCTCTGTTTCTGCAGTGTTAACAAATGAGTACTCAAGAATGTAGTAGTGAAGCGAATAGTTCTTGATAAATTATGCAGTCTTGACTCCAACTATTGTTTGAGATAATTTATGATCTTCTACTGGTGTAATAGGGCTGTGGCATAAACTGCAGCACACCCTAGAGTAGACAAATTGGTCTGGTATTGTTTAGGAACATATTTAATCTATCTTGCTATAAGTGAATTGGAGCCTTTTGCTGAAACGTCAAAAGACCAGTATTATGATATTCAGTCCTAAATTACCTATCATTAAATTTGCAGCAGTTGTGCCTTTTCCTGACATCTAAATACTGTAGTGATAATAAATGTAAAACTGTTGCAGTGTAAAGCTCAATTATTTTCTCTTACCCCTTTATGTAAACTTTCTTTAGTCTTGGTGGGCTTAGAGGCTAATAATACAGTTCTCTTTGTATTTTCCCAGCTTCATAGCAGCTATTTCAGTGGCTTGCTTAATTTCTCTGTAGATGTGCTTACAAGAAAGAAAAGAAAATGTTATTCCCCTAAATGAAAAGATTTTTAAGAGCTTTTCTTAAATCTTTGCTTAATTCACCTGGAACAAACTGTGTGATTAAAGTGAAATCTTCTAATCAATCTTTAAAACTAACTGCAAACTTTCAGGTGTGGAGAGGTAGTTAGAAGGCTGTAGACCACTGTTTATATATTTAAAGACTAGCAATAGTGCAAGTTGAGTAAACTGCCTACAGAGTTAGATGCTTGATGTTGCTTCCCCCCCACCTTTGAATCCTGTAAGACTTTGTGTTTAATTTTTTTTATTCCTATAGTATTTATGTACCTAGAATAAACAATCATATTTGTGCATATTTGGTTAAATGGATTTTCAGACTTGGTATTGCCAAAACAAGTTTCCTCCTGGGGTAATTGGCTGTATGAACTGATCACTGCAGAAGCCTGGGAGTTTGCCTACCTTACTGACAGAGGAGGAGGCTACCATACTTCAGCCAAACTCATCCTGGAACTAGGTAAAGTAAAGCTTCCTTGATGAGTGCATGGCTTATGGGCCATAGGTGGGAATTTGTCTGGGAACAGCTTGTCCAAGATGTTTTTCTACCCTTGTCCCTCACTTAACTGTCACATAAATTTTGTTGGCAGCTTTGGTTTGGTGACAGTTCGTGCCTACCAGAGAGCAATGGGTAGCCTGTTTAAAACTTGGTCTTTTGTTTTGAACACATAATTGATAATTAACAGCAAACCAGAAAGGAGCTTGCTTGTGGTAGAAGTAAAAGCTCTGACTGTGCTGTGCAGCCTGCTTTCTCTTCCCCAGTCATGCCTTTTTCATATACTTATGGAGGTGGCATTGCTTGTCTTACACTGCAGAGATGTGTCCACACTGGTAGGAAGAAATACTGGAGCAGCAAATAGTGCTTTATTTATTTATTTAGGTTTATTTTTGTTTCCTTTGTTATGAGGCAGTTATAATAACTTTCTTGACATTGTCCTGCCTTATCTTTAGTTCTTTAGGCATATGTACCTCTAAATGTTTTCAGATTTATTTTCAGGCTCTGTTTGGTCACAAAGTGATGCTTTAAAAAAACCACAACTTAACCTTGCAAAGTTACTGCTAGTATTCACTCAAAACAGCAAGTGCAAGACTTGAATGAATTTGTATGTAACACTCTGTTTGATATATTGTGTGAGAATGAAACCATGGGGGAAAAGGCAGGCAGGAAGGGATAAAGGTTAGAAGTTGTGTAGCCAGGCATTGAAGGCTGGTGCTGAGTAATGAACTTGGTGATCTTGCAACTTTTTTACAAGTTAAATGATACTGTGTTAAGTGACTGTCATCTTAATTAACACAGAGATTTCAGTGTTTTCTTTCCACAGTTGAAAACATAGCCTCAGGTAGTGAGAGCCAGTTTTCAAATGGCTAGGTTCCCTGTGAAGGGAGGCCTTCATTTTTGCCTAAAGAGTGGAAATAAAACAGGAGCCACAAAGCCTGGGAATTAGTTATGTTGTACTTTTAATTTAAATATCAAATTGAATGTGTTTGCTAGGCTACAGGCAGCAAATGTGCACATTTTCTACTTCAAGTTGGTGCAAATCCTCATCACCTCATCTTGATCATCTTGGTCTTTCTCCTCCAACTGTTTTGAATAACAAGTTGATGAAATGTCTTCAGTATGGTTTCTGACAGTTTGTTTGTACTCTGCAGGTGCTGGGAAGCAGTAGATGTAATTTGAAGAAAATTTGAAGGAACAAATGGCTTTAGCTGGCTGCCCAGACTCCTTTTTACGTCTTCCTTATCGGATAGTAAGTTGTGAAATTGCATGTTTGTGTCAGCTTGTGGCATTATATTGCTGTGTGGTGGTGATTGATTGTGCATTCAAACTTTTCATCAAACTGCTAATAGCTGTTTGGCAATTCTCTGGGTTTTGCTAACATTTAGGAAACAGCCTCTGTTACCATCCGGTATTCAAGTTCTGCTGCTGAAAAAACATTAATATATACGGATTTGATATTTGTCTTTAAAATAGCCATTTCCTATTTGGGAAAAGGCACTTGTTTCCAAAGAAAAGGTGGCAAGCTACAATACCTATGAAATGTCTTGCACCAAAATGTATCAGTTTGCAGAATGTTGTATTTGTAGGAACAAAGGCAGAGATTTTTACATTTGGTTTGATCCTATATTTTTTGAGTCATTGTGCTGTATCTAAGCAGCCAATATACAAGAGTATAAATATACAAGAGTATATTTTAAAAAAACATCAGTTAAATTCAAAGATACTCAATAAAAATGCATGTGAAAGTTTTCTTTTTTCCCTGGGCAGTTTTAGTTGGCATAATGCTTGCTTTGTATTTTTTATGAAAACGTAAATTGCTAGTTTGGATATGATCTTTTCTTTGCACTTTTTATCTTCTGTTTTCATAATATGATTACTACCCTGAGGCTTCAGTTATGATTTTGGATCCTGCAGATACACAAATAATTAAACAGTGTCATGTGACATTAAAACCTTTTCCTATTGTCCCAGGAGAAACATTGCTAGTAGTGATTACTACAGTCCTGCTACTCATTTGGAAAAAAAAGAAAAAAAAGCAGATAAAAACAAAATTTCCAAAAAATCTCTTTAGGATTAGGATTCATGCATGTTGTGTAATATGTCAACTTACAATTTTTTCTCCAACAGGAAACCTCTAATTAGTTAAATGTGTAATGTTAGCATATGCTGAGTTGTCAGCTGAATGTACCTGAATGCTTTTCCCAATAGCAGGAAAAACATAACAGTTCTTTTATAGCTTCTTTTGCAGCTATAAAAATAGACTGGACTTTGAGAAATTGGATGTCCTGAAAATCTGTTACTATACTTGGATCTATGAGTTTAAAAGAATATGTGAATAGATGTGCCTGGACTTCATAATTTTGATGCACTGTGAAGTTATGCTTCCAATTCCTTTAGAGCATCATCTGAGTCATGATGTGAAGCTGAGGGAAAGGAGAGCTATGTAAGAGAAACTTGACATTCTAGGCAGTCATTTTTGAGCTGCAAATTCTTTAACTGACTGTCAATCTCTCCTGTGAAAACAGTGTCTTTAGTGGTTCCATAGGAAGTAAAAATGTGCATTTTCATTGTCACTTCCCTTTCTCTGACAAATGTGGTAGATAATCTGCTTTAATCTGGGGCAGCCAGCAGACTGGAAGTGTCAGAGCAACATGGAGTGACTTAAGATGGTGGGAAAGTGACTCAGTTATTTTTGGTCAAAGCTTACTGTGTATTAACTTCCCTAAGTGCTTATAACCAGTTTGAGGACTAGCTATGGAAGCCCATTCACAACTACTGTGCCTTCTGTCAGAGCTGAAGTTTGCATTAAAAAAAACCTGAACATCTGTTTTTCCACCCCTACTAAATCTGACTTAGGAGCTTTCATCAACTTGTCTTTCAAATTTGGCTGCAGTGAAAGCATTTTGTTGGTAAAGGGCTGAAAGAAGGTTAAACTAAATATGCTCTAGATTAGAGTGTAAAGAAGTATTCTATTTTTTCAGCACATTTTCTTACTTAATGTAATGAAAAGCTATCAAGGACACAGTTCCACAGATCCCAAGGTCGGGACCTTAGTGCTGGAAATTCAGTATTAGAATAAATTGACACATTGGAGGTTGGGATTATGTTCAAGGCAAGAAAAATGAGAACTTGGATAAGTGAGTATGCCCTACAGAATATCCTTTAGAATGTCTTGCTGCCAATCCACCTTTTCTAATTTTTTTAATGTTTTTGGAGAGATGGGCAAGATGTAGATATCTGACTTTCTTACTAGGCTCTTTGTTTGCAAGGTTTACTGCTTTCAGAACCTTTCAGGTCTTGTTTAAGAGCTTTTTTCTTCTTTTTCTTTTAACTTTCTCAGGAGTTACCACATAAACCTGTCACACTTGAGTGCACTCTCCTTGAAACAACCCCTAGCTCTGTTTTAAAAAAAAAAAAAAAATAAAAAATCAATACTGGCTTTCAGGAGTCCTTTCCAAATTCTTGAACTCTTCAATAAAAATCCGGCAGTGAGAATTGGCAGTATTTGTCTTCTGTTCCTGGAAATTCAGAACATAGTCCCAGAATTTCTCAGAAAAAATGGGATGATTTACTGTGTTTCCGTTCTTCTGCAATCTGTAGTCATAACAGTATTTATGTGCAGTGACTTGCACTCTTTTGGAATATTTAGTTCTTTAACCCTTTGCTTTAATTGTACAAGTTTCTGTGACAGAAATAACAAAAAAGACGGGTTTTTTTCTCAGTTTGTGAAGATAAAACTTTGGGCATGCAGGAGTGTTCTGTTTCTTTTCTACCTTCTGCCTTCTGTTTGTTTTCTCATGAACAAGATGCAGGTATGACTTCAGTAATAATTAATATAGTTTGGTTTTAGTGAGCTGAATTCTTATTTGAGAAAGAACTTGTAACTTCTTGTAAAATGGACTACAAGTACTTGGCCACAAAGTAGGGAGAAAATGGAAATTGCTTTCTCTTATGTGTACAGAGCTGTGGATTTCAGGATTGCTAATAATCGTCTTGATCAGATAAGAGTGCAGAATATTGCACATCATACTTGAGAAGCTTTGTGCACTTCAAGAGTAGGAATTAAATACCTAAGAGAATTAATCAGAGGCTAGCTACTGTAATGAAAGCCTTTTTCAGTGATGTCAGATTTGTGGATGTGAAGGTGATTTGCTGCCCATACTAGAACTACAATAGCAACATTGCTTTCCCTTCATCTGGAGCAGCAGTTAGGCTGCTCTCCAGGTTTTAGTATGGTAGTTTTTGATCCTTGTTTTCAATAAAATGATACAGTAAGTTAGAAAACACCTTTGGAGGTCATCTGATCAAAGTCCATGCCATATAGTTTTCCTAGAGTGCTTCATCTTAGTGAGTATGTTTTTTTGGGAAACTTGCTTCTTTTTTATTTTTAGTGGCTTGCTTAGGGTAGGCAGTAAGAGAAGAGGGGGGTCTCTCTTTTAGTGAGAGGGGGGAAAAATCCCATTTTGACTTGAAAAAATCTCTGGTTTATTACCTTGATGGATGCAATAATCCTCACCCTTGTGACATCCAGGTGCCTTCTATATGACTCAGTCATCTCTGCCACTTTGATATTGAACTTAACAGTCTGTTATTTACTGTTAGTATAGGTATATGTGCTTCAGTCCATGTTTGTGTGCATAAAATGTCCTTGTAAATGTATTGTAAAAAAAACTGCATGCAAAACATTTGGTTGCAGAATTTGTCTCCAGGTGGGCTTGGAAAGGGCTGTTGAAACCTGTGTTTTGCCCCTCATTGTCTGCCTGACACTGTTTGAGTATCTTTGTTAGCTTGGCTGTTGTCAATTGTTCAGCGATTCTTTGGAGATGTCATTTGCCATTTGTGGTAAGAAAGATGCCAGGCCAAAATGGTTCTGGTCATTCCCTTTCTCAGCTGGGCAGGGGGAAGAAAATACAATAAAAGGCTTACAGGATGAGATAAAGGTAGGAAGAAATCACTCACCTAGTACCATCACAGGCAAAACAGACTCTGCTGGGGGAAATAAGTTTAATTTATTACCAATCAAATCAGAGTAATGAGGAATAGAGATAAATTTTAAAAACACATTTCCCCCCGTCCTTTCCTTCTTCCCAGGTTCTATTTCACTCCCAATTTGCTCTCTCTCATCACCTCCAGTGATGCAGGAGGATGGGGCATGGATACTACAGTCAGTTCATTACATGTTCCCTGACAATCCTTCCTCCTCAGGGGAAGGACTACTCACACACTTTCTTTGCTCCAGTGTGGGGCCCTTCCCAGGGAAACAGATCTCCATGAACTTTTCAAGTGTGGGTCCTTCCCACATGAGCATAGGTCCCTTCTTTGGGGTGCAGTCCTTCTGGAACAGGCTGCTGTGCCTTGCAGGGGGTCACAAGGCATAACCTGCTCCAGTGTGAGCTCTTCTCTCCATGGGTGCACAGGTCCTGCCAGCAGCCTGCTCCAGCGTGGGCTTCTTGCAGTGTCACAGCCTCATTTGTGCGCCTACATGTTCCAGCACAGGACCCTGTCTGGGCTGTAGGTGAATCTCTGGTTTCCCTGTGGGACTCTGCAGGGTGCAGGGACACAACTCACCATGGGCTGCAGGGTAACTTCAGCTCCAGTTCCTGAAGCACTTCCTCCCTCTCCTTTACTGACCCTGGTTTCTGCAGACCTGTGTCTCTCGCATATTCCCACTCCTCTCTTCATCTGCTATTTGTCATGGGCCTCCTTGATTTTGTTCTCCCACTGAGACTCTCCAAACCACACTGGGTCACCTCCCCTACTACTGGGAGTGGTCAGAGAGGAGAATTGGAGGCACAAAAGGCAAAGATAACAGCTTAAGATGAGAACAATTTACTGGGAACAGCCATAAGATAACAAAAGGAACAGTAACAGCAACAATATTAACAACAGAACTGTTTCTTGCAGAGTGATTTCACATGGAAAATGCTCATGGAACCTGACCAGTGCCAGGCTTGCTTATTAGGAAGGAGCCCCTTCTCCTCAGAATCCCCCTTTTTCCACCCCAGCAATGAGGCGAGGTGGAATAGAATAACCTTCCTGTCCTAGTAATGCTGCCTCCCAGTTACTGCAAACATTAATCCTGTCTTGGTCAGAACCAGGACACAATTGAACAGATTTTTTTTTCTTCCTCAAAGAAGCCACCCCTGTCCCTCCCACCCACTGTCAAAGCCTTCTCACACAAATCCAATACATGATTTTCTAGATTCAAAACAAATGGTAGCTTAATTTACTTCTATTAGGCTTAAGCATTCAACGATGACACTTGCATAAAATTAGTCCTGGAGTTTTGGATTTTCATGCTTAGAGGACAATATGGAAGGACCAGAGTGCACAAGCAGGCTTTCAAAGTCCTTGGGCATAGCTAAGTGAGAAAACACCAGATGCATTATTACGTTGCATCATTCTTCTACATATTGCATAAAGAAAAGCTGAAATGTTGCTACTGCCAATGCAGAAAGTCATCAGATTTGTGAAATATGGTGTCAGTCAACAGATCTTTTATTGACATTACTCTTGTTTTAACAGTTTACATGTATGTGGTGGAGAGGGTTGATGGACTGGAGCAGACAAAGTACAAAGCAGTGTGAACATTAGTGAATGTTTTTACAAGACATGTTGCCTCCAGTATGAAGTTATGAAATCTGTCTCCCTGAGTGCAGACTGGAAATATTTTTTACAGATAGAGTTGATGCTGCTTATTAGTTTTCATTGAAAAGCAACTGAAGCTAGATTTCTAGTTTTTATTTTTCTTGGAAAGAAATCTTTTAAATCAATTTTAAAAATTGTCCCGAAACCAGTTATTTTCATTAACATTGAACTAGAAGTGTACTTACCTCCTAAAGAGGAGTTAAAGTGTATTTGCCACCATTATGGTGAATCATCAGAATACTTTATATGAAGCAAAATAACATGGAAGAAATTTGTATCTTGCACTAAGCTTATATACAATTGATTACAGTTTCCCCTCTTACAAGAAATAGTCATAATGGTTTGTTTGTTTGTTTGTTTTTGATGTACCACTTTGCCTTTCTACATTTCCAGTCACAAGTATGTACCCTACTGTTTACACTTCTGCTTTTGTATTCTAGTTTACAGAAGTTGGTTGGCAAAACATAGTCTTTCTTTGAAGGTGAATGTATGCAAGGAATTTCAAGTGGCTCAGTCCACATTTTCCAATAATATGAACTTTTTCAAACCATCGAGAAAAAAGATGGGAGAAACTTTTTTTCTCAAGAAAAAAAGACTCAAAATACTTTAGTGGTCAGTCATACCATTTTCTGTTTGCATTACTACTACCATTGGTCATGAAGCAACGCAGATGTTCCAAATCAAGTGAGGAAATAAAATAAAGAAGTTTAATTTTGCATCTTCCTGTTAATGATTTCATGCTTAAACACTAGACTGACCCTGTCATTACATGCAAGCAGTCTCTTGAGCTCTGGTTTTCATTCATGTTTAAGCTTAGGGTTTGCTACTTTTAAACTTGCGAGAAAGTTGAGGGGGATCTTAGGAATGAATTTAAAGACATTAAAATGTTGTAAAGAGAATGAAGCCAGGCTCTTTTCCCTGGTGACCAAAGCCAGTGGACATGATATGAAACACAGGAGGTTCCCTCTAGATGCTGGGCAATGCTCTTTCACAGTGAGAGTGACTGAGCATTGTCAGAGGTTACCTAGGAGAGGTAGTGAAATCTCCATCCTTGGCAATCAACCAAAGCCATCCAGACATGATCTCAAGCAACTGGCTGTAGGTGGCCCTGCCTGAGCACCTGAGCAGGGGATAGGACAGGTGACATCCAGAGGTCTCTTCCAAACCCAATCATTCAGTGACAGTGTGAAAATCAAAAGCAGTTGGGCCTCTTTAGGTTCTGACTTGTATGCAACTTTTAAGATGATACTTCCATACTGAAAAAATATCCACGTCGTTAAGAACAGACTATTTTCAGTTGTTCTCTCACAAAACTTCATGAGAACATTCTGAAGCAATGGTAACAATCAGTTTAGCAGACTATAGCACCAAACAAAATCCTGCCTATTTCTTCATGAGTTGGATCTTTTCCAAAGGAGTAAATATTTAACAAGCTGTTTACCAACTGGTTATTTTGGAGAAGTACCAGTATGAGTTTTTTCATGTTACTAATAGCTCTAATTTAACTAAAAAGAGTTGATGTACCAGTCTTAAGACAGCTTCAGACTTCAAATGCCTGCATAAATATAAGAAGATAAAAATCTGAAATACAAAGGAATGGAAGCAATTTTTTTTTTTAAGCTGCACTGGTTATAGCCAACTGGAATTACATTATTGATAGTTTGGGGGCTGTGCTTTTAATGAACCTTCCTCCTACAGATGTTCTGTGCTCTACATATGAGTAAATAGTAACCAGTGGAGAAGATTATTTTGTTTTTTAGAGGAAGATAATATTGCTGTGTATTTGGAGCTGTCACTTTTGAAGAAAGCACTGTGGCTCAGATAATTCTTAGTGTTGTTGTCTCTGCCAGTTGGCTCAGAGAGATCTTTTCTATCCTTCGAAAAGACCAATGTTATAATGTTGCCTTTTATTTAAGTATTTCCAAGAAATATATCTAGATACAGAGCTTATGTTATGCCCAGTACATTTTCTTGCCTTACATAGTCTAAAGAGAATGTTTGATCAAAGGAAGGACAATATTTCATAAAAACTTATTTATTTCTTTTTTAAGTTAAAAAAGAAGGGAGGAAAAAAACTCCTCCAAGCTACCACCCGAAATCCTGTGATTCTGCATGAAGCTATTTGTGTGATCAAATCTGAGAATTTTCCCATTTCTAGGAAGAAACTGTGGGTACAGTTTCCAGACATTATTGTTCATGTGATGCCTCATGGCACAGATCTTATTTCTACACTTGCACCCTTTCCACACTGTACAGAAGCTGCTGATTGAAGGAAGAATGGAGAGCCTGAACTCAGCGTGGCCTTGCTGTGGTTAAGATGCCATTTACTCAGTAAAGCTAGGGATAAATATATCAGGTCTACTTAGCACTAGCTATGACTGAAAACATCTTTACCTGCTCTTTTTGCATCCACTAAGAACTTTTTTTTCCATTCCTAATATAATGTAATCTAAAGTGCTCTTTTAAAAAAAATTATTCCTAGGTTCTTACAAAACCCTGCTGCTTTTTGAGATGTATTTTTCATTCCTAGTGTTGCAGGTATGTTCCCTTCATGGAGAGGTGGGATGGAAAGTGCTGCTCACAGCAAGGGCTTTGTTCTTGTATGGCTGACTTAACTTTGCTGTTCAAGGATGGAATTTTACCAAATTGATCACCTTTCAGGAATCCTTCATGAACAAAAGGCCAGATTATTGGTAGTAATGGCCTTCTATGCTAGATAGTATTGATATTTTAATCTGAGGCATTAAGATACAGTGTTTTTATTTCTGGTTTTGAAAGAACAGTGAGCAATCAAAGGTAGAACACAAATTCCCAGCAAAGCTCTCAGGCTTTACTGCTATTTTAAGATAGATTTGGCCGGTGTACTGGTACGACCAGTGCGCATATTTGAAATTCTAGTCTCTACTATGAAAAGACAAGCCCTCAGAAACAGCCAGTGGTTTTGGAGCATGCTGGTCATTTGCAAGCTGAATGTTAAACAATGACTTAAGACTCTACTACACACTGGCTGTAGCTCTTGATGCCTGATACATTGGCTCCATTTTTTGACATAATTTTGGCAAGTGGAGGAGCCTGGCAATCCTTCATGCTAGAGGCTGTAGCTCTAATAAAGCACTGTAGTTATTAGCACAAGTAAATAGTTGTCCATTTGTGCTTCATTAATGCATATTAGTCATACCGTAAATACTGTCATGCTGGCAAGTTCCCCAGAATAGTGAATACTTCTGTACACTTCAGGAGGGGGTTTCTGACAAAGTGGTGTTGGCATCTCTCTTGAAGAAGTTCTTGAAGCTATTAGGTTAGGAGAGTGACAGGCCATTATTTCAGCTCGCATGAGATTTGTAGAGTTGATACTTCAGTGGAGGCAAAGATGTTTTTTTGATGAATTTTATGCTGTTGCAGTAGGTTCTTCTCAAATATTCAGTTGTCTTTTCTACAGCCTTCAGCTATATTGAGGCAGGTTGCTTTGGGCTGTGGGGAGTATAATTGAAGTGCCTACTCTTCTAATGAAAATAGATGTTCCAAAAATCCCATATAATTGTCCAATATTGCAAAATTTTAACTATGTATTTGAAGAAATAAAAACCTAGTATGTGCAGCTAGATGAACGCAGAAGGCAGGACAATGACCCATGATCTGTGTAAGTATTTTGGTTTCTTAAGAGATAATACCCTTAGTACAAATGGTATAAAATTACAAACAAGTATGACTTGTTCTTTGGAGCAGGCAGCATGTATTTACGAGTCACTTTCTTTTTTTGTTCTTTGAGTTTCTGACAGTGACTTCCAGAAGGACTTGTTCCATACTCTTGGCAACTTGTCAAGGCTGACCAGCTTCTGGTTTTTCATATTGTCATCCTCATCTGTTTTGAGGAGCAGTGTGTTGTCTGCTTCTGCAGTCACCAGGATCATTCTCTGATTAATGACTTACTCTTATGAAGATAATAGAGGGTAGCCTTGCTAGTGTAGAAGTGACTAAGATCCTTAGCATCTTCTAGTGCATCCTATCTGCTCCTAATTAACTTGTCTGGTCCCTAACATTTCTGTGAGTAATGCTTCGATCCTCCAGATGCTGACACTGGTGAAAGAACTGGGAGACATGAGGAGGAACTAGGAGGACTGAGACAAAAAAATCATTGTTTTTTTGTGTCTTTAGCTGCTGGATCCTGTGCATAGCTGAGAACTAAGCTAATATTAGCCATCCTTTTGTCCTTACTTGCCTATATAACAATTCCTTGTTTTTTTCTTGGCACCCTTTTCTTGCTTTAGCTCTTCTGAATGTGGACAATCTGTGTTATTTTTGCATAACTTCCTGCTTCAAACTTTGTGTTTCAGAATTTAAGCTGAGGCAGGAGATGCCTGTCCATTCAGCTGGGTTTCTGCCATTCCCCTGTGACTTTCTGTGTGCCACAATGGACCGTTTTTGAGGTTTGAGGAGGCTGTCCTGCAAGATCAGATTGTTCCCCTGGTTACCTTGGTTCTTCAGAGAAATCTGCCATGGTAACCTTGCATGCAGATTCTTGAACAGGCCAAAAATCTTCTTTCCCACAGTCCAGGACTCTAATTATGCTGGTAGTCTTGCTCTCTTTGCTTACTTATTACTGTCATCACTGCATCATCTCTACTGCCATCAACCTCTTCCTCCCCAAATGGCTCTATGTCTCTCAGTTGGCTTTGCTGGCTTGTTGGTCAAGCAGGAAGATGTTTCCCCAGCTGGCTCACTGATCACTTGTGAAGTTATCTTCAACCCGCTCCAGAAATCATTGCAGAGTCCAGTGCTGGCTGCAGCTGGAAAGCAGTTTGCTTGTGAGTGGGTCAGAAATGTGATTCAGACAATTTGTGACAAGTTTCTCCTCATCCCATGTACCTGGCTGCAAAAGTGGACTCATTTGGTTTGAGCAAAACAGGTATTCTGAACATTAATCTTGTTAAAGATAGTGAGTGCTTCTTTTGGGAGAAAGTACTGAGATGGAAAATGACAAGACAAGACATTTTCCTGAAAGAGCCTGTGATCTCCTTCCAGGACAGCTAGAACATCTTCTCCCAAGCTCTCCCAAGCAATTACTCTCCATCAGCCTGAACATAACCACTCAAGGAAATCCTGGAAGGTCAGGTCTCTGCCATAGATGGAAAAGGCAGAAAACCCACAGGCAGGAAAGGGAGATATTAGTCTTGCCAGGCAAGGTGCAAACCCTTTATAATCAATAAAATTGTTCATGCATTTGAAGGCTTCTGTCAGCCCTTGCTCCCTAACCTGCATTGCCACACATTGGTAGTGTGACAGAAGCAAAGGAGAGCTAGAGGTGCCAGCCAATTGTTCAGGTGTTTCCTGTCCCTACACTGTCCTTTTCAGCTTCCCAGCCAGGCTGTTGGTACACAGTCTCCTGTCGTGGCACTCTCCTGGCTTCCCTGATGTTTACTTCCCTGATGTCTCTCACAAGGCTTACATGTTTGCAGACTGTCGCCCATGCTGCCTTCTCCAAGGACCTACTGCCAGCCGTATCTCCCCAGGACTATCCTTGGGGTGCTGAAGGGGAGCTCCCCTTGCTGAGTGTCTTACAAGCGTCTGCCCTCAGATCTGACTGGCGCTGCTATTCTTTGGTCATGACTGCCTCTGGCTCCAAGTCATTTGGTGGGGAGGCACTAGGAGAGTCCTGGATAGATGTTCACCTTTCCTATCCACTGTGGGCCTGTTGCAGAAGAGATGTCATCTATGTGCCTGGAGAGCACAGAGGCAATGCAGGTTAGGGAGCAAGGGCTTGACAGAAGCCTTCAAATGCATGAACAGTTTTATTGATTATGAAGGGTTTGCGCCTTGCCTGGAAAGACTAATATCTCCCTTTCCTGCCTGTGGGTTTTCTGCCTTTTCCATCTATGGCAGAGACCTGACCTTCCAGGATTTCCTTGAGTGGTTATGTTCAGGCTGATGGAGAGTAATTGCTTGGGAGAGCTTGGGAGAAGATGTTCTAGCTGTCCTGGAAGGAGATCACAGGCTCTTTCAGGAAGATGTGTTGTCAATGATGATGTCAGGAAATAGTCAACTGTATTTGTGGTTAGTCCTCTTCCATGGGCCATCTTCCTTCATCACCCTCTGTGGGCCTCCTGCCATCTAGTTGAGTGAAGCCCTTTTACACCCTGCACAGTCTTTCTGTGTGCTCATACCCTGTTCCCCCTCTGCCTATCCTCCTTCTTCCATAGCTCTTTCTTGTGCTCATTCTTCTTGGCGACACCACCATAACCTCTTGGAAAGATGTCTGCAGAAGTTAACTCTATGTATGGAGTACCATGTATATTACATACCTACGTAAATAATCCATTTATTAAAGCAACTTAACATGTTTACTCACCCACATGTGCCCACTCAAGTTAGGTGATTTATTTTTTTTTTCTCCTTTTCTTCCTTTTTGAATTTAGGACAGACCTGAGTTTTTCAACCCAAATATATATGCCGATATTTGAGGTAGTCAACCTAAGTGTTTTGTAGCTGGAAACATTTGTAGAGCTCGTTTTCTAAGGTAAATGTGAATTAAGACTTCAGAAGGCCTCTGAAGGCCTTCTCTATTTCTCACTGTATAGAAGTGTATAAGGCAGTGTGTTGAAAATTTGATGGAAAAAAATCCTTCCTATGTGTTTGCTGGTGAGATTTCTACATAAAGTACATTATTTTTTTGCCATGAAGTGAACAAAAGGGCTAACTGAAATGTGCTGAAGATATACTAGAAAAGGCATCTCTTGCAATCTTGTTTTTTCTGGAGTCCTTTGTGTCCTCGGAATTATGACAAGCTGTCAGCTGCTGACCATGAATTGTCTGTATGGTTAAGTCACAAACCATAACTGCTCTGCTGGATGAGAGCAAGTTGGAAAACAGTTTGCTCACAGTGTATCTTTTGAGTATGACTTGCCCTGAAGATTAAAATAAACCCAAACCTACAAGGCCAGAAACTTCTCATCCATCGACTGTGCCAGTAGCATCTTCTGAAACAAGGATATTGACACAATTACATGTATTGTTATGATGTAAGATTACACACATGCTGTCAGTATTGCGGCGTGCTAATGAGCTTCTAGGTAATCCGTCACAGTTAATTTTTTTGTTTTAGCTAAATAAGTAGTCTTCTGTTTATCTATATCCAGAAGGTGGCCCATTCTTCTCACCCACAGCTTGATTCTGAAGCCTAGTTCAAAGTTTTGCCTCTTGTCTTTCTCATCTTTTGATGAATTTTTCTTTTTTTTTTTTTTTAATCTCTGGTTTGACTTTAATCTCAGCAGGAATCTTTTCCACTACCTGTTATTTCATAAACCTGCATTTTTAGGTTAGAAAGAATAGCTCAAAAGTAGAGGAAGCAGTACAATAACTACTGGTTGTGCTGTAAAAGGTACCACCCTGAATTAATCACCATTCAGCTGAAGTGCTGTAGCTGCTCATATGCAAGCTGCCAGCCCCTTGAACTGCAAGGTAAACGAGTTGCTTCCCCTTCCTAGTCTTCAGCAGTGGTTTCAAAGAAGGGAAGCTTTCACCTTCAATACCAATTAAACAGCAGCTCATCTGATTGCATCCCATCTTTTATTGGAGGGAATAAAATTTGCAGAGATGTTCTTGTGAATGATAGCAGTAGTGTTTTAGTGTTGCTAAAGCCAGCGTGATTAAACATTGCACAAGTAGATTTATTACAGCTGTGGGATTTCTTGAACTTTTCTTCTGGCTGACCAGCTTTGCAATCTCTGTTCAAATCTCCTTTTTTGAAGACCCCTTACCTAGACAGGTCCTGTTTTGAGGTGGTTTGCTTGTTTTGTTTCATGTGCTGCCTTGGCAATGTTTGGCACACCAGACCATCCTCCAATAGCATACTGGTAGTTATGAAACACTTTTGATCTGTTGAAGCTTAATGTAGCCTCAGAGGTTTTGTGTGGAATTAAAGCAGCTGCTGCTAACCGTGTAGAAGCGCTTCAGTGTATGTTCTGATGTGCTGTGGATAACTTCCTTGGATGTGTCCAGTAGGTGTTAAAAGAAGTGGGGAGAAGCTGTATAAAATAAGTGGTCACTTGACACACTTACACTGTGACCAACTTAAAAACAGAACAAAACAAAAAGAAAACCTTCTAAGCATGAGGAGGTGATTGACATGCTTGCTTTTAGTGTGCCAGCTTCTGCAAAAACTGAAGATTTATACTTTGTATTGTGTTTTCTGGGACAGCTTGCAATTTTACATGTAATTTGTTACTATTGAAATGCAAATTGCTGATCTTTTGTAAGTTTTATTCCTTCGGAGAATGCCAAGTCAATAAAGATTTTCTGATAAAGCCATCTTCTTAATGCAGGATAACTGGTAGAGCTACTTGTAGTTAGCTCCTTTTTGTTAAGGAAAAGAAAACATGGCAGCCACTACCTTGAGATGGATAGATACATACCAATTTTTATTGATACTTGAACAAGTGTAACAATGAAGTGTATGTCATATGGTACCTAGAATTGTGAATGTTAGACAGAGATAAGTAAACTAGGCAGAGCACTGAGAGAAGTTCTCAGGCTAAAAAGTACCTTTGAGGTGTTTGGAATTTACATCAGTCAAACCTAGATACTTCTTTTCTAAGAACAATGAAGATGAAGAAAATCAGAATCATTGAGGTTGGAAAAGACCTCTAAGATCATTGAGTCCAACCTTTGACAAATAACCACCCTGTCAACTTGACTATGGCATTAAGCTCCATGTCCAGTCATAAACACCTCCAGGGCTGGTGACTCCATCACCCTCTTGGGCAGTTTGTCCCAGTGTTTAACAGATCTTTTCATGAGGAAATTCCTTTTGATGTCCAACCTGAACCTCCTCTGGTGCATCTTGAGGCTGTGTCCTCACATCATGTCACTGGTTGCCTGGGAGAAGAGGCTGACTCCCATGTGGCTACAGCCTCCTTTCAGGCAATTGTAAAAAGCAATAAGATTACCCCTGATCCTCTTTTTCTTCAGGCTAAACAACCCCAGCTCCCTCAGCCACTTGTTGTAAGGACTCATTCTCTAGACCCTTCACCAGTGCTGTTGCCCTCCTCTGGACTTGCTCTTGCACCTCAATACCTTTCTTGTAGTAAGGAGCCCAAAACTGGATGCAGATACTCAAAGTGTGGCTGAGTACAGGGTGATGGTCACTGCCCTGGCACTGCTGGCTGATTTTTGATACAAGCCCGGATGTCATTAGCCTTCTTGGACACCTGGGCATGTGCTGGCTCATGTTTGGCTGCTGTTGACCAGTGCCCTCCAATTCTTTTTTTCTGAGCAACCTTCCAGCCATGCTTCCCCAGCCTGGAGTGTTATATGGGGCTATTGCGACCCAAGTTCAGGAGCTGGCACTTGGACTTGTTGAACCTCATAAAATTGTCCCCTTTGGTCCAGATCCCTCTGCAGAGCCTTCCTGCCCTCCAGCAGATCAGCTCTCCCACCCATCTTAGTGTTGCCCATGAATTGTCTGAGGGTACACTTAAAACCCTCATCCAGATCATCGGTAAAGATACTGAAAAAGACTGCGCCCTATATTAAGCCCTGTAGGTTTCTTTCATTTTGAGAAATTGGAATAAGACAGTGATGCACTGAAATACTCAGGATGGCTCCAGTTGTTAGTCTTACCTTAATTTTTGTTTTCTTTCCAGCTGTTGTGAATTGATGATTTCTGTGTAGGTATTTCTGTAATGCAGGCTGCAGCATCATTTGTAGTAGAAATTTTTTGTCCAACCATTTTGTGCTAACACTTGGGGGTGGCAACTTAATGAAGTCTGATAGAACATCACTGTGAGGATTTTTTTTTTCCAGGAAAACTTTTGAACATCACTGTGTTCAAAAGTTCACTTTATGATGCTTGTATCCCCAGTCATCTGTTTATGCTGGATATTAAGTTCTGCACCTTTAAGACTGGTTCCAAGAGGAAGGGGGAAAGAAAAGAAGCATGCAGTTTGTTTTCAGAAACTGGACTTGCTCCCCAGCATCCTTCTCACCAACTGTGAAACTGCAGCACAGACAGTGGGAGAGAGCTCTCCTTTGCTTTTTAGGTTTTTTTTTAGCTAGCTGAGGCAGAGAAGTTACCTGGACTATGGCTTTTCTTTTTCTTTTTCTTTTTCTTTTTCTTGGAACTGACCAGCTCTGCTCTGGACTGACAAACCTCAGGAGCTCATGCCTGTGGCCCATCGGGGTTTGGGCCTTGGCACTTTCCAGTGCAGGAGGGACTGATGAGAGACTGAGTGAGCTCAGCTACACCCCATGACAAGGACTTTCTGAATTTGCCATCTCTTCAGAACAGCAAGAAGTTTTATTATTTAATACTATTCATTTTTTATGCTTGTGAATACTTTGCTTGTTAAATAAACAGTTTTTTCCACTTTTCTCTAAGGAAATATTTTTCTGAATGAGCTGGGGGACAAGCTGCTTGAATCTGCTTTCTAGTGTGACCCCTTTGGAAGTTTCCTCCCAAATTTGCCCTAAACCAGGACACTGTGAGAGGTGCAGCTATGTATGTGACTGTCTTAGAGCTGCACAGGTTAAATGAGATTCATACAAGATTAAGGAAAGAAATGCAGATATTCAGGCCTGTTCTGTTGGTAATGATGTGGGTTTTTGTTTTTGGTTGGTTTTTTTTTCCTATTCTGAAGGCTTGCAAAGTAACCCATTACTGTTAAATATGCTGTACAAAACTATTATTTTAAGTACTCGTATACTTCTAGACCTAGTTAACTATGTATCTCATGCCAAGGATTACTGTTGGGAAGGGGGGGAGAGGAGGGGTACCAAGCACACCCTAAATTTCAGCAATTGAGCAAATTGTCTAGAAAGCAGAGTGCTGACGTCCAGGTTGCTAATAGTTGAAGCAAGGAAGGATAGCAAAGTAGTCTTGTATGAATTTGTTCAACGTGACACTTGAAATCAGTCAGATTATTACTGAAGACCTGAAGAGGAATTTCATTAGCACGTGAGAGTTACTTTACTCACTGACATCCAGTAAATTTTAATGGTCTGTGTGGGCACAGTGGCTCCTTCCCCACAGGAGGTTTATCATTTTATCACTTTTGCTATGGAGTGTCATCTTCACTTGTTGGCCCGCTCAGATTCTCAGTTTGAACCTGAACCAACACAAAGACAAAAGGGGGATAGCACTATTGCCGGTAAGAGAGCAGATACAGGTTCAGATGGTAGAAATTACTTTGTGTTTCATTCTACTTGCATTCCTTCGTTCAGTTTCATCTGTCTTGATGTCTAGGGCTCCCTAGCTATAAACTTACATACACTTAAATGTAACTTAGGTTATCTGGCTGTGGTTGCCACTTCCCAAAGCACAGAGATATGAATATAAATTCCTGAAGAGAATGCACTTTGTATGGAAACAGTGGTTCCATCAACCCAGGTGGCATCTTCTCCCTCCCCTGGCCTGAGACACACAAATGTGTTGCTGCAGTGCCAGATCCAGAGTCCACCAGCTCATCCTTCCAAGCACTGAGCCTTCCAAGGTTAATTTAGGGCATCATTAGCCTGTGCTAGGACAGACTGTCCAAGGCATTTTGTGGAACATCTCCTGTCCACATGGTAGAAGGATGCTGTCAAAATCTGATTCCCAAAGCCAGTGTTCTTGGAAGCAGCTGGCCAGCAGTGCTGCTATAACCAAAGCTGTAGTAGATTTGATGCCAAGTAGAACAGATGAGCTACCTTGTATTTCACGGGTCTGAGCATGGGGAGGGCCAGTGTGTTTGAAAGGATCAAATATCCTGTGCCTTCCGTCTGTGTTACAGCTTTCCCCCAAAATAAAAGATGAGCTGTTTTTTGTTGGTTTTTTTTTAAATACAAGCTTAAAGGAAATAATAGTGAAGATGTTTTCTCAGATTGGACAGGTGTGTTACCAAGTGTGTAATGCTGAAATTTTCCATTGCACCAGGGTATACATATTCATTCCCATTATGTTTCTTTTTATCCTTCTGGTGAAGGATATACTATATAGACTATAGTCTGACCATGCACTTGAGAAACTTGGACAAAACATGGAAAGGGACCCTGATAAGGATTCTTGAATAGGCTAAAGGTTTTATAAGCAGCAACTCGTTGTGGGTTGCATTACTCCCTTAGATTGTGTGAACACCATCCAGTATTGTAGTTCACGTGTATGAACTTGTGCTTTGGTTCAATTTAAGTTCTGTAATCTGTTAAGTGTCAGTTCTTTGATACAAGATCTCACTGAAAACCTCTTTAAAAAAAAAAATGACATATGCTTATGTCATATGTATGACATACTGCTTTAGGTTATACCTTCTCGTGGTAACAAAACTCAATTTTTAAATTCAATTCCTATTGATAAGTATGGTTCACTCTCACAAAAAACCAGATTTTTCAGGGGCTTGTTTGAGTCAGTATTGACCAAAACCGAAGAACTTAAAACATGCAGCAAAGGATGTAGCTTTGAACATGTATCTTTGTGATTGGCAGTCCCTTGACAGTGAGAGTTACTTGCTTTGGAGGTAAGGCTAATTAATTTGCAATTAAATACAAGCTAGAGATACATTTTCAGGTTCTTCCATGCCAGCAGAAGAAACAAACTTTCCATGTAAGCATGTGGCTTTCCTAATATGAACTTCATTTATTCAGTGGTGTTTTGTTAGAAATGAAAAGAAACCAAGTTTGTTTTTGAAAAATAAGTTAAAGGATACTTTATAAGTAAGTAAATACTTCATTTTTCTAAGTTTTTTATAGGTGAAGACACCTGTAAGGAGTGATTGCTTTCACGGAGAACTTTGTGCAATTGTTTCTTTTCTGGATTTCAAGACTTTATTTTAGCTGTAAACTGTATAAACTGTCTAACAGCCACAGTGGTTTTAGTCTCATTAAAAATAGAACAAAGCTTTTAGCATTTCTAAGCCTGTCAATTGGATTCCCTCATTGCTAGCTGATTAAAAGACAGCAACCATGGTGCATTGAATTTTTTTCTACCATAATAAATGTCAGTCTGGTACAAAAAGTACCCACTGTGGAGTATACTATCCATTTTCTCTCTGCAGAGTACAGGGAGACAGCTGAATTTCTGCAGAAGTGGTTAGTTCCTACTAAGAGAGGACTGCATCTAGTGAGAGAGATCTTTCCAAATTTTGGGTTCAGGAGTGTTGAAAGCCCTGTTAATGCCATTTTTCCGAAGATCAGTGTAGAGAAACTGAATCTCTAATATTAGCCTGTATGCATGCTGTAAGAGTGCATTGCTGGTGCTGTCAGCTAACACTCACTATGCTCACTCCTGCCTTACTGGAGGAAAGCCTTTCAGGAGTTAACAGCTGCTATCAGATACTGTTGCTAGCTGTGGTCCAGCTCTTGCTAGACTACATTTACTAATTAATTAATTAATTTCCTGGATGCCAAAGAGACACTTTGGAGTTGGGTCAGGGGTGACAGAAAGAAGTGGTTTTTGGTTTGCGCGGACAGCAATTGCAATGCAGGTAGTGATAAGTCATATAATAAGACTTCTAAAAATAAATCTGAAGCACCTGCAGAAAAATAAGTTTCTTGCTCAGCTATAGCAGTGGCTTCTATAACTGCTTTTAGGAAGAAACACTTCAGTGGCTTGGGACATGCACACTGTTGGGTTTCAGTGTTGAGAACAGGGTCCAAACCCCCAGGTTTTTTTAGACTTGAAGGTTTTATGATCTGTGAGTTGCTAAAGCCAGAGGGGGTCAGGAGATAAGTTCCTCCAAGGTCAGACAAGCCTTTCTGCCTTCCCCTGTATCATGGGACGTAATATAATTCCTGTGATTCATTTAACAAATTCTCTGCCACTGCGGAGACATGGACCACGTACGCAGGTTTGTCTTGTCTCGCAGCCTCATTTTCCTTCTCCCTTTGCTAATTCCTGGTCCGTTGTAGCTATCGTATACGTCGTGTGGTGGGCTGGAAAGTGTGCTGTAGGAATGTGTGGATCACAGCAGGTCTGTGTTCCCTGCCAGGTTATCATGTGTTTTCAGTGATTTGTGGCACTGAGGTGCTGTGGTGTGTTGGGAGGAATGTGCTGCTGCCTTTGCTGCTTCTGTAATCCCAAACTGGCTTGTTTGTTTTTGGTCTCTAGGGTTATTGCTCCCAGTCTTGACAGCCAGTACTGTAAAATCAGAATGATTCCTGCAGTTAATGGCTTTGCTACTCCAGGAGAGAGAGCCCAACTTTTTACAAAGTGAAGTGGCTTTATTTTAAGCCCTTGTTTGTACAAGCTCTCTTAGCAATGGGAATGCTAAAATTCTAGGTTCACAGTTACTCTGTTGACTTACTGAGCCTTTCACTTGGCTCTTACCTAGTCAAATGACTGTAGTTAAGAGGCAGGAAACCAGGTTACAGGTCTTTAATTATGTAATATGTGGGTTGTGTGAGAATGCGCTTTAAAGTCTTTTGCCTAGTGTGCAAAGCCTGTGTTTTCTTTATTTGTAAGATATGTTAAACATTTTGGCAGAAAACAGTAAAACATACGTACTCTGTTTAGGTAAACTTGAAATAATTTCCAAAGCAGTGACTTTGGATAAACCCAAGAAACTTGCACTTCCCTCAGGACTCTTAATTGGAACGCATTTCCTCACACTCTGGGGTGTCAGTTTGCTCAAAATACATCGTACCAAACAGCTGTCTGCTAGGGGACTGTTCTGCTGTGTTTTTAAGAAAGGAGTGTCGCATGAATTCCTTATTGATCTGGACTGTGGAGTTTGGATTAGAACTTGAACATTGGTCTGGATATGTCAGTTGGATTTATTCTTGTAATAGCCTGTGTGTTTGCCTTCACAGGGCTGAGAGGAAAATTGAGTGAGCAGAAGCTCTGGATGGGAGACAGTAAGCTATAGGAAAGTTTACTGAGATGAATAGCTGGCTACTCAGCACTTAGCATAATTGAGTCTATTATCCTCTTTGTACATTTGATGCTTGAAGTAAACCAAAGCTGCAAAATCATGATATAAAGAATCAGCATAGCTTAAAAAGCAGTGCAGGAAGTTACTTTACATAAATGCACAGTCTTTTGTTTGGAAAGTGAGGAATATTATGAAGCATCCTAAGAAGAAATGCTGTCTAATCTGTCCGTTGCCTAAGGAAACTCCAGGGCCATGTTAAGAATGACAGTACTGAATCAGATAAAGAAATGTTTGTCTATCTGTGTTCTTCTTCTAAGAGCAGCAAGTTGCAGATACAAAGAGAGAGTGTAATTTCTCAAAGTATCCCCTTTCTGCTCCGGAAGCCTGGAGCTGTGTCCACTTTTTCACAGCCCTTGGTGTTCAAAAATTCTTCAGTGAATTTTTGTATTTGCCTTTTTTTTCTGGGAACCACTTACACTTGAGAACTCTGCAACAGCAGTCTGTGCTAACATGAAGTACTTACTTCATTTTGCTTTACACAAGTCTGCCTGAACAGAGTAACTCTGTGGTGGTTCAAATAATGACTTTGCTAATTTTCTCTTTATGCTCAGCTAGTTTTAAGACCTGTACCTTGGTGTGATGAAGGAGCCACTGCCAGGTTGGCACAGAGCCCCTGTTTGGCAGGAGTGCCCTCTCTGCAGACCAAGGTATATCTGCCTTGATAGCCTGCTAAATTGCAGTGGGACCCATCAGCACATCTGACTTTACTTTCTGTTGTGCTGGACAGTGTACAAACATCAGAAGTATGACATGATCTTAATTTTGTTGCTGTGGGACTGCTGGCATGAGTATGCGTGACTCTTGCTCAATTGAACCTTTTGTTCAGGGGCATGGCAGTGTGGGTTTGCAGACAGCTACAGTAAATCCAAAACCAGGGACTGTCGCCTTGGTGGTCTGGGCATCCTCAGTCTGGCCATGCTCCCAGGAGCTTCCGAGAAGCTGTGCTGCCACTTGTAGCCTTTCTTCATCTTGTAAACTTCCAGAGACTGCTGGATTAGAAGAAGCTGAAGCCCTCAGGGGATTTCCAGACTTTTCCAGAAAGCTGCTCTGTCCCCTCTAATGCTAGTCTCCTTCCTTCACAATGAGGGAGAAGGGAAGTATAAATGATACTTCATTATTTGTACATTCAAGTCTGCCTTGTCCTTTCTCTAAGCACTATTTACTTGTAAGATTACCCTGAATGACTGACTAGATAACCTTTGCTGAAAAAACTAGGATGAGAGAAGCAGCAGTAGAGTGGTAGCAACACGCTGGTCTTTCTAATAATGCTGTCTCATAAATGCTCTCCTGCACTAAACTGCAAGTGGGAACAGTGGCACTTGGAGCCAAAGAGGTGATTCAAGCATGTGTACCGACAGCAGAGCTGCTGTAGTATGTCTAGCTGATTCTCTGATTAAAATATGAGATTTAATGTTTTCTTAGATAACTGAAATGCTTATTGTGGTAGCACAAACAGCAGCAAACATTGTATGTCATAGTTTAAGGAGTGCAACTTGAAAGGCTTGGTTATAGATTGAAAAATAAATCTAGATTGTGCTGGTTACTGATATGTAGAGATAACACTGTCCATGAGTGGACTTTGGCTATTAAGGCGATGCAAGCACGTCACATTTTGAGTCGTGCAACATTGGTTTGCAAAAGGACACTGTAATCTGACCTCTAATGATGGTGTGTTTGACTTTATGAAATGCTAATGCTTTAAAGGACCCTGCTTCAGATCATTCTAGCACTCTTGCTAGTCACTTGATTAAATCATCCTTGGTTGCAGAGGCTGAATGACACAGAAAACAGCACATGCAAAAAGTCAGTGAGGGCTAATGCTCTGCTAGCTTCTAAAAATACTACAATAGCTGGATGGTACAGTAAGTTAAGTAACATGTTTTAATTTCATACTGAGAGCATTTATTGGAAGAGGAGGGAGGGCTGGGGATTAAACTATGAAGCAAACAAATGACTTGCTTAGAGGCTGCTTTCAGCTGCAGCAGGGGGGATGGTGATGGACCAAAGCAGGTGCCCACCTTGCTGAGGGCCATGGCCTCAGCTCTGATCTTGGGCCCGACAACAAGGCTGATGGCAGAGAGTAATTATATAACTTTATTTCCTGCCCCCCTCCTCTTTCTTCTTTTTCCCTTGTTCCAGCATGTGATCTCCACTGCATCTGGCCGAGTGCCAGTGTTTGTCTGTGCACAATGGACACAAACAGTTTCTGGAGGGTCATGTGAAACTACCCCTGGCTCTTTAAACCTCACCACCCTTACCTTTTCCCCTCAACTGCTCCATTGCTGTAACAGGTGTGGCTTTGTTTATGCACGGCCTGTTGCTTTGCTTTAGCACCTGGGTTTTGCTGGCCCACAGTGTCCAGAGGAAACCTTTGCCTCCCTGTTTTGCTCAAGCTGCAGGAGGGGCAGGCATCTGCACCGAGTGAAACAGGCAGGGTCATCAGCTTTATAAGAGCAGCACCAACAGTCATTAGTCACTGTAACCTCTGCTTCTGAATACTTTAATCTACCTTACTATGGCTTTGGCTTAACTTTGTGAGTAAGGCCTGTGGTTCTCAGCATCTTCTGGTACAAGATGTAAGGTGATTCCAGAGAGGGCATGTCCTATTCCTGTAAATTTTTGGTAATTGCTGGTTTTTTTTAAAAAAAAAAAAAAAGGCTGGTTTAATTGAAGAGTTACGGGCCTGGAGCCAGGTGAAACTTTGAGATAAGGTCTCTCAGTTAAGTGTTTGTGTGTTACTGCTGTGGGAAACCCAAACATAAAATCATGCATCCTGGCCCCATTTCACCTTTGTTACTACATAGTACTTTGTGAATCTTGCCTTCCATATGGGATTTTTATATGTTGTGGCAACTGAAAATACATTTAGGTAAGTGATAAAACTAACTTATAGCTAGTTTTCTTGTTCCAACTTTTATTTCTCTTGGGATGCCCTGTTGCTCTTCCCAGCCAAGAGGCAATGTGTCACTGTATCCATGTGTTAGACATTGTGACTTCTTCCTGTGAAGTGGAACTAATGCTGCTAAACTGTATCTATAAAATTTTAGCTACCCCATAAAAATTGATCATGTTGAATTTCATGGAGGGAAATGCGCAGAGAAAAGCTATGGGCTGGGGAGGGATGTTCTGCTGAGTGCCTGTGATGCTTTAGCCTTTGTACTGAGAGCAGTCAGCTTCAGCTTTAAGTTTTGACTGAAACTTTTCTTAGATAAGTGTCTTCTCCCTGCTGTTGCCCTTGGCACCTTGGAAAAATTATAACTGAACTTTCTGGTGAACAGATTCATAATTTTGTATGTTCTTTCTGCAGTTTCCTTCTTACACTACCAGTCCCAAATTTCCTGCCTCAAATTTAAAATAGAGATGATGTGGGTCAGGTCAGTGATGTCTGCATGGTGTCCCAAAGAAAATGAGATAAATCCAGTGAGAATGACTAGTGTTCCAAAAGTACAAATAATGTTAGAATGTGATGCCCTATGGTTGCAAGGGATTTGATGAAAACAGGAGCTCGTGAGATGCTCGTTCCTAGTGAGTGTTCAGTTAGCTCCAGTGAAAGAGCTAACAAATAGTGCTGTGTTTCAAGAAAGTAAGAATAAAGACAGTTGTGCTGACAGAAGGTCTGATGTGGTTTGGGTTTTTTTTTTTGGTTCCTGAGAAGCAATAACAAAACCTCATGAGATAAGCAAGATGTGGCCCATGACACAACAGCCAGTGTTGTGAACATCAGTGCAAAGAATGTAAAGAGCTATAAGGGGAGATAGATAGTATGGATGCAGAAATTTGAGTGATTGCAGTTGTAGCTGTCATAGATGGATACCATTTGTATCTTATCATGCAGAGTTTACTCATGAAAACCTTCCTTAGTCATACCACTGTTGTCAGTTTCTGTCTTATAAATGCCTATGGGCTCCTGAACTGATCCCTGATAGCGATGACACTTGAGAGCAGTGCTTGAGTGCTTGAATCAAAGCTCAAGCTTTTGTGAGACAGTCTCTGTGATGAAGATACAATTTATTTCACATACTTTATAACTATATACAGTTCTAGTCCCCAAACATTACATCCAATATGATTTTGAACATTAGCTTATATTTTGTGAGCGCTGGACTGAGGGCTTATGGTTGCACATAGTTGAATTGCCTCTCACTGTTAATTACAGTGCCTTAATTACAATGTCATTTACCATGAAGGTGCTCCCTGTGTTTTGACATAAAAGGAAGTCATGCCATTGTGTATTTAGCTCACACTTTGGGCACAGTTGCATCATGTGTATAGTTATGTGCATCACTGTGGCAGTTTATGCTTGGTGATATAGCAATAACTTTGCGCACTTTTCCACACCCACGCTTAACTGCAAAGGTGTATGCAAAGGTATGCCAGTTTTGTAAAACCATGCACCTACTCTAAATCTCCTTCTCATCCTTCTGAAATGTGACTTATCTTGCTTCTCCTATTGTCTTGTTTATATTTCAATTTTCCTGGTTCTCCTAGTTGTCTTCTTTGGCAAGACCTGTGAGAAACCGTGGTATTTTAGATTTAGCCAAATTCATTTTGCGTTAAAACTTTGTGAGACTTGATGTGTGAGAATTTCAGTATGAAAAAAAATAACAGGTTGGCATCCAGAACCATGGAAGTTTATCTGAACTGAACTTCTGATTTCTCTTGAGGTTTAGTAGTTCACTACTAAATCTGTTTGAGTCCAGTTAATTAGTTACAAAGCCATAAGCCACAGACTTGGAATTAAAGAAAACAAAGCTCCAAGCCTCCGCATAATTTAAGTGCAAGAAGAAACTTTTGTTAAACTAGGACGTGCCTTTACATTACTGTTTTTCTGTTTGAAATGCAAACTAGCGTACAGATGAACCAACAGCACAGCCATTGATTTTGGATCCATGCCACATGTTATTAATGTGACAGCCTAGTGTGCCCCTGTGATCTGTTCCCCCACCTTCTCTGACATTGGTTTCTCCTTCCAGAGGCATGGCAGGGTTTTTTTGTTTTGTATTGATGGTTTTACTCCTACTAATGTAGCTTGCAGGGAGTACAGAATGCCTGGTTTGGTAAGATATTCTGCTCTTCTGTTTTTAGGACAATGTAGATCAGACTTCAGCTCATGGTCGGCGGGATCTGGTGGAACCAGGTTTCCAAGAACCATCTAACCGCATCTCCCTGAACCACCAAGGTAAGGAATTGTGCGTGGAAATCCAGGCTTCTCAGGCGAGTGCAGGCATGGTTTTGCCTCCATGGTGCCATTTCTCCTTCTAACTGGAGGAAAAAAGAAAATGTTCTGGATGTCTGGAGAAGGAGAGCTGAAGAAATTGGGTTTTGTCACAACTGTCCTTTGAACTGTGAGTGAAGGTGACAAAGAACTTGAATGCATCTCAAATCTTGTCGCCCAAGATAGGATTACTAGCCTGAGTGACAGAGATATTCTCCTATTTTTATGAGTAGGGAGAAGGGAAGTACTGACATTAAATTCAACATTTGAAATGTTAAGGTTGCATTTTAAAAAAATCTTCAACTGCCATAAGATGGGCTCTGGGTCAATGTCTGGAGTAGGAGAAGAAAAAAAAAGCATATTTACTTGCTTTCCATGACAGAAATCAGCTCATTTGTGAAAAGATACCTGAACTAGATGTTGTAATGTCAGTGTAATAATTTGGTTTCTGTAATTCAGCAGGACCATTCATAAAAAAGCTAAAACAAATCTTACAACCCTGTCTTCATTGATTTTTGTCTGTTCAGAGACCTAAAAGACAACAGTTAATATTTTTACAGGGACTGTTCAGCTCAGCTTTATTGTTTTAGGTTTGAAATAATTGATAATCATGTTCTTTTAGCAGTGAGCTCTCTTACCCTCAGGCTTCATGATGGTTTAATTTGAAACCAAGTCCTTGAAGGTCATCTTCAAATATTGCTTCATCAGAGCAGCTAATAGTAATGCAGACAGAACAAGACTATTGAAGCAAAAAAGACTACAAGCATATTACTTAAAATATTTGCCAAACATGCCATGCTTAACTTGTCCTTTAAAAATTCAGCTTTTTTTAATTTTTCAAGGGCAGCAAGACTCAAATTTCATGACTTGTAGATTCTCAAGACAATTAAACTTGCAAAAACAAGTCCCAGAGTGTTATGAGGGTTGTTTTTTAACTTGCGCCCCTTTCCATGCTGTAGGTGTTCTGGTGTTTTTAAAGCTTTGCTTTCAATTGAAACAGGTTGCAATGTAATCCAGTCTAAAACTTACAGCAGCAGAGGCAGTGTGTAGTGGCATGTTTGCATGCATAGAACACTTACTATGAGTTCAATTTTTCATGTGTCTTATAATTAATAATTTTTTAATATTATTTTCACCTATGTCAGGGTGTGCAAATCGTGAAACAGATCTATGCATGTGACTTCTGAAGCTATTTGTAAACATCCCCCTTTAATCAGGGGATTTGGGGTAGGGAACACATCCTGTGTGGTCTGGCTTCATGTGTTACAGTGTCTGCTGCTTTTGAAGTTGGAACATTCATAGAAGAAATAGATAATACTGTGTTTAGATGGCAGAGCGCCAGCTTTGCAGCCTGACATTTTCCCACTTCCTTTTCAGATCCTTCTTTTCCTCTATCAGTATTGTTGTACTGCAGAAAGGATCCATACAGTGTCACCTGACACGTGGCTCTTTCTCAGCCACTTTGAGACAAATGTCCAAATTAATTTAGGAAACAGCTGTCTTTAAAGAAAATGGTTTGCCCAGGGGGTACTGGCAATTCGATGCCTATTTCTCAAGAAAGATCCACTTAATGCTTTTCCCCAGTACTTTTTGAAATAAAAACTGCTTATGCATCCACAATTTGTTTGGATTTTTTTTTCTGTATCAGCTGACTGACAGCAGTCGAATCCACTATTTCTAAAAGTTTTCTAATTTTGTTGCTGCAGTAAATACATAGTACAGTATCAATCTTGGCACTGTTATTTTAGTGGTCGGGATTAAGAGCTGAAACCTAAATGCTCAAAATGTGGCCTTTAAGCATTGAGCTGGGCTGTAGGAGTTCTGCCTTTTTGCAGTGTTGGAGGGAAGCAAGGTACCTGCTGCTTTGGTATCCTCTTGGAAATGGAAGTGGCCATAAGTGTGATGTTACGTTGTGTCTTGAGTGTTTGCTCAGTCCAAATAGGAGCATTTACAATTTTCTCGTAGCATATGAAATAAATATTATTGTCCAAGAACTTGAATGTACAAGTATTTTTAGAGCTGGTATATATTCTGGAATTCCAGATTAATGAATAGAACATAGAAAAATATAACGTGAAGAACTTTGGCTCAGGGAATTGTGACACGGTCTGAACTAGCTCCTATATAGTCATATTAGTCACAGAATAAATATAAAGATTAGATTATTATAATGAAATATATTTTTATATTCTGTGGCCACTATTTGCTTTGTTTTTTCTTACTCTTACACTAAACTTTGTTATTCATTACTTTCTATTAAAACCTTGCTGGCACTGACACTGGTTTAAAGCTTAAAAGAGTAAACCTGTGTCCAGAAGCACTGAAGAACCACTGCAAATTAAAGTCTGGTGGTATGCCTTGATTATGTTGATGATAAAGATGTTTGCAACAGACGATGGCAATTTTTGCTTCCAATTATGTGCAACATTACTTGCTGACTTAAGCACATGCCTATAGGAGACCTAAAGCTTCCTGACTGGCATGATCAGAAATTGTGAAAGGATTAGAATTGGCTAAAATAATTCCTATGTTAGTTTTTCTCTGCTTTTTTCTCTTTAGTGTATTGTGTGTATTAAAGGTTGCAGCTGAACTTTGAGCAGCCATAGTTGTTGCACTGTTTTATGTATGCACTTGCAATTCACACCTGACCACATTGCTCAGTGAGTGCAGCAGGTTTGCCAATTTCTGTTGAACATTAACTTGTTGTGCTCCTTTGCTTTTCACTGGGAGAGCTTTTGATATAAGCACCTGCAATTCTGAACCAAGACTGGTTTCCACAGCCTATAAAAATGGTGATTAGCTTCTTCCCAGGCATCTGAATCCCTTTAGCACAAACTGGAAAAAGAGCATTCAAGTGGAGACTGAGATAGCCCTGCCAACTGTCCCTGTGTGAATAAGCCCTTTCTTGTGAAGGGTATTTCAAGTACATGTTTCCTGCTGAATCACTGTTTTTACACAAGCAGATGCTTTATAACTCTTCAGCTTCTTCTTTCAAAAGAATATCTTGTAAAGATTGGGGAGCAGAAGATTGTTCTGTTAAGTGAGGAGTCTTTAGAATAGACGGTTTCATCTGAAATTAATGTGCAAAATTGAGTGCAGATGGAATAGTATTTTTTCCTAGAAATAGTTTAATAACTACTTTTGTGTAGGTATGCTAATGAACTTGCTTACTTTAACAATAAATATTTTTATATCTGAGCCATTATTTAGTTTATCACTTCTCAATGATTCTCCTAATTGGACAAGTTTTGTAAAGTACTAAATGCAAAGAATGTGATCTATGATATCTTTCCTATATTCCCTATAAGCTACTTTATAAATCAAATGTCATAGGAAAGAACAAACTGTTTTGCTGAACAATATTAATATCCACTAATGTAAAGAAGAGATATCCTTCAGATACCTATTAAAAGTAAGAGAAAGTTAAGAACAGCAAGCCAGGATTTGGCATTTAATAACTGGCAAGTCTAAGTATTTCTGGAACAGTCATTCCAGAAGCTGTAGTAAAGCCTCTAGGCTTGAAGAAGAAAAATGTGTCCAAACTATGTGGCTTTTCTGAAGAGGAAAATGTAGGAGGTGAAGATACAAGCAAAACAAGTATTTACCATCTTCAAAAACACCAAGAAGAAGTGAAAGCATGCTTAGGAGATGATGACAGGTATTGTTAATTTTAAATTTTTTTCCTTCTCACTTTGCAAAAGATTTAGCAGTCACAAATGTTTAAAATTTTAATGTCAAGTTTTCTGCAGTGTGTAACCTATAGTAGTATACTCTGTCCAGTAGTGAGAGGCTAGTAGAGAGAGCTGTGGACCCATAGTAGTGATTTTACTTCCAACCCTTCCATTCACACTGGGATGCTATTTAGAGGCCTTCCATAAGGGTGATAGGCTCCCACATTTGCTCTCCCTTGTCCTGTCCCAAAGGCTGCTGCTGCTTCTCCTCTTTTCCCCAATTACCCTAGCAGTGCAGCCTGTTCCTCTTGTCTGCTCTGTGATACTGCTGTGTAATGCCACCAAACTTAATCTTGAATGTGTCTCAGTAGCAAGACAAAGCTATCATATAGATTTCCCTGTGCTACTGTGGAAGAGCTTTGCTGTATGAATTACGATTTCAAAATACACTATGCTACAGAAAACTCTTAAGCCAAACAGAATTTGCTGACTCTTGGACTTCAGGGGGTTTAACCTGCCCACATGCTGTTTCCCTTCTTGCTCCATACTTCTGGGATTTTCTTTGTTGATGCATATTTTGGAGCTCATTTTTTCTGTTTGTTTTTCTAGCAGGCAATACTGCCAACTCCAGTCCCAGATGTAAAGTTTATGGGCAATGCTTTTTATTGGTACTTGACATGTACTTTTTGAGATTGCTTAGCCACTTCTTATTCAGAATTTTAAAGCCAGGCATAAATAAGGCACATGCTGTCACCTCGCCTTTTAATGGAAGCATAAGACATGCAGTGCTGGCACTTTCTCTGTGTATGTACTCATGGGATGATTGTCAGTTTCTGTACAAGTGTGTTTTGCCATGGGTCTGTGATGAAAGATTTATCTTCCTTTTATTAGTACATTCACATGAAGTCTTCCTTTCCCAAGGTGCTCTCAGCTCTTGTTGGACTTGATGCTTTCTATCACTGCAGTTTGCAGACAGAGCTGAGCTGAACCTTATGGTACCTCTGGCACCTCTGCCAGGTGACTCTAGCAGCAGAAAGGAAATGGTGCTAAGGTTGTTTTAGCCAACAGCTGTCCTTTCTCAACAGCCTTTGGTCTTTCTTGGTTGATGATGGTAGGAGTCTTGCCTGTAGTGAGACAATGAATATGCTTTGGTTGCAGATTGGGTGGGCATTAGATTTCCTGCGTGTATGTACAGACCACTTGGCTCCCAGTGAAACTGGAAGGATCCAGGGCATCTGCCAAAACTTGCATCATACTCTAGTCGACTCTTGAGGTGGATGCTGTCCTGTACCTTGCTGGCTGGTCATTAAACATTAACTTTTATAGAAACAGTAAATGTCAGCATGGTGGAAACTTCCCTCCTAGCACACTGGAACAGTCCCGTGTCCAAAAAATATAAGCTCGTGTAAATACAGGCAGACTTTTGAATGACCCTGGGTGTAGGTGAAGTATTACAATGCCTAAGATTTAGCCCAGAGAAATAATACTGTGTAGCAGTCTTTTTCTCCACCACTGTTGTTATTACTTGCTTTTAATATATTTTCTTCTGTATTTGCCTCAGGATAGACATGGGAGGCTGAGGTGATGGTGTTATTCTGTAGCTAATGAGGAGTGTGTTTAGTAACAGCCAGTGCTGCTTCTGAAATGCTTCAGTTGTGGGATCTGACTGGGATGAGTTGGTTATCTGGTGTAACAGAACTAACCCATGTTCTTTGCAGAATCTAGCTGGTACTGAATTGAAAGTGTAGAATGGAAAACAAACACTGTTTGTATTTCAGAGACAATACTGCCAGACATTCATGAATTCTCATGCTTTGTATAAATGTTGTCATTGTCCAGCCTTAGAAAAAAACCACCATTAATGCCAAAATGATTTACACTGACTAATCTTACGTGTTGAGCGGAGACCCTGCTTCCTGCCTAGCTCATTACAGTACCTTTGTCTTCCTTTGAAGAATGCTTCCATTTATATTTGGTGATGAATCTTGTTAGCATGGCTACTAGAAAGGCACCCATAATAGCTGTGTAAAAGTTTAACTTCCCTCATTAGATTAGTTTCCAAACCCTTGGGCTGACAGAAATCTGAAAAAAAAATTATGAAAAGGGAAGACAGTAGATTGGTGTTTAGTACAGATTATTTCAGAGATCTGCAGTGAGCTACAGGAGACAGATGAACTGAATTAATCGAGTTTAGCTCAAAGACTGTACATAATGTAATGAAGATTGACTTAAAACAGTGAAATGAGAAGAAACAGACCAAAATTATTTAAACTATAGCATATTCAAAGAAGATAATTTGTAGGTAGCTGATTGATTTTTTATAATTTTTATTGTATTTTTATCTTTAATTTTTTATGTATCAACCTTTTAGTATCAGCTTGAAAATCATCAATTTTGGACATATTTAAAATTAATTACGTTCCTCTGAAGCCATATGATATGAATAAAAAAATTGTAATATCTCATAGTTGACAAACATGGTATTTTAAGCCTGTTTATTATCTCAGGATTCAGTGTATCAATCTATTGAATTTCTCTGAAAAGGTAGGATTCAGTGCAGGGAGGGAGCCCACAGTCTTGTTTGTGTAGAGGTTGCCTTGGGGCCTTTGTTCATTAGAAATTTTACAAGGTGAGATGTAAAAAAATGAAGAATTTTAAGTAAGCCTAAACCAAGAAACTACCTAAAATACGAGTAGTTTACTAGCATAAACTACAATATTAAAAATTTATTTTCAGCCTTTTTTTTTTCTTTTTTTCTTTTTTTCTTGCTGTGCTGGAGGGGGGAATATGGTTGCTGGGGCAGAGCAGTTGCATTGGAAGAGCAAGTGGAGCTGGACTATGAAATTGAGTTCTTTGCTCAAGATAGACCATAATGCACCCTTCATCCCTCAGGGACTGAGGGTGTATGGTGTATGGGTGTATGACATCTGAAATAGTGGCTTGGGATTTTTTTTATACTGCAGATAGGTGTTCCTTCACCTCTTTCAACATTTGTATCTGCAGTTACCATGGCACAGAGGGGAGTAAATTCACAAGGCATGAATTCAGGGTACTTAGAAGCTCCTTTCTTGTTATTGTTAAATTCTTGTTCAAGGCTTTGGGAGGGGAAGAGGTAATTGGGCACCTGGGTGATGAGCTTCTCTTGCTTTACAGATCCATCTCCGAAAAAGAGGGCATTTACTTCCTTCACCCCTTATGTGTTACATCCTTGAAAACAAGTTAGTTTAATACTAGCATAAGGGCACAGTGGTGACTCTTTAAGAAACTCACCACAAATCAAATAGGGCTCTCCCTATTTGAGAGCCCAGTGCAAAATCAATCTTAAAATCAAATGTCGTTTTTAATCCACTTTTGTCTTTAATATTAAAGTATCTGCATTTCCTGCTGTCACTGAAGAAAAGCAAATTTAGCTGTTCTTTTTGCATCCTTTAGCTGGGTAATACAAGAGGCAGCATGGGATGCCCTATCTCTTTGTTGGTGGGTGTGCACTTGTTGGTTGGTGGGCATCTGGTGGAAAACTTCCTCCCCATGCTGCAGCTATTGCACAAGGATGGCTCAGGGGAGCAGCATGATTTTGGGACTTTCAGTGAGGGGCTGGTACCTGAACACACTGGTCTGTGGGAGGTCTGTTTGCAAGAGGCTGATGTTCTCATTATGTATTTGCTTACATTTGGCTACTCCCCAGTCATGTGCCAGCTCGGTGAGGTGATGCCAGTGGCAGCAAATACAATTTCTGTGCAGCTGCCACCACTCCAATGGTGTTGGGTCACCTGCCCCCTCACTGAGCAGGCACCTGTATGCAGGCAGCTTGGTACCACAGCCTAGCTGGTGACTCCTTGGGAGGGAGAGCAGCTTGAACAGCTGAGAGAGAGCCCCAAGAGGGAAGCAGCCTGCAAAGCCCTTCCTGGGGATGATGTTGTTCTAGGCATTTCATTTCCCATGCTTGAGCTTATGGGTCTGACACATCTGTTCGAAATAGTGTGCCTGGGGAAATTCACATATCTGAGGGAAGCCAGTGGTTCAGTATCCACCTCACGATAAGATGTTTCTCCCAGGTATCAGAGCTGTGCTCATTTCTTGTGTTTATCTCATGCCTTTAATGAGGGAAAAAAATGTCTGTTATCCTATGGGTAGTGCATTCCCTCTTCTGTAAGTATATTTGCTTAGCAATTTGCACCGTTCCATTGCTAAAGCAATCAAATGTGATAGATTTCACTATTTTTTTATATCATTTTATATAGCTGGTTATACTGTCCAACAGGTATTAGGGAACTTCTGGTCTCAGGTCTTCCTCTGCCTCCTGAGCAGCTTACTTCTTCCATTTGAGTTAGTGATCCAAAATTAAGCCTATATGCTCTTCTAATTTAATCAATGAAAGTTAACTGTAAAAAAAATAGGATGAGCTCTTATGTTCTCTGGCATGACTGTATTGCCTTTATGTTTTCTTTTGTAATCTGACTAAATTTCTACTGTCAACATGTTCGAGGAAAAGGATGGAAATTAATAGTATCAACACAGGCTCTTTTGGTAGCTTCTGGATGACATTTTTAACACGGCTGAGTTGAATTCTTGCCTGTGCTACTACACCCTGTTCCTTCATGTTCTTGGATTTTGCATATTCCCTGTTAGGGGGAATGTTTTAAGTGTATTTAGCTTTATGTAAGAAGCTTTTGAACCTTTCAGTGAAGGTGTTATAACCAAATGTCAAAACATAGCTGTGGGCACTTAAAATAGTCTCAGTACTAATGAGCTTTCCAGCTAAGAAAGTTGATTTATTATGTAGCTTAGCTTTTAATCATGCCATAAGAATGACAGTTGGTCAGTAAAAACAGTGTCTCTGCAACATCAGAATATTAACTTTGAATTCTAATGCCTTAACCAAAAGCAAATTCTAAGTTTCAAAGGTGATTTATTATATAAAGGGGAAGGTTATATTTAGAGATGGAAACAATCCAAACTCACTGCAACTATACTGTTATATATTTTGAAAATAATATTTTAAGAAGTATCTCTAATTTTTGAGATTAAAGTACAATGTCACTATGCAAGGTCAGCTTTAATGGAGAGAGGACTGACTTTCAGTATTTGATTACATAGAAAGCTTTAGGGCTTTAATCTGGTTTCATGACTTTGTTTTCAAGTCTGAAATAAATCTGTTCTGCTTATTCAGACTTTTAAGAGTATCGTCTGTCAGAAACTGCCATTTATCTGCAGCACATGGAATGTTTGAAATCACTGTGACTGTTAAGGGGAGGCTATTTTATTTTATAAATCTCTCTGCTTTGGTAAAAGCAGACAGATTTCTCAAGAGAACAGTATTAATTGTGTCTCTGTACTTCCTGAAGATGATGGGGGGAAATGGACCCCGTTTTCTATGAAACTGATTTCCAAGACTGTGGTAGCAGTGGTGTAGTGAAGTAGGGGCAGATGTAATGTCAGAAGCTGCTCCCTGAATTGGTATTGGTTAGACTTCATCTTTGCAAGAAACTTTGTAATAGCCTTATTTCACCTGAACATTTAACAACTTTGGAATCAGGTATTTTATTTTATTTTTTTTCCAAATGAAATCCATTTAACCTGATAAAGTCCTGATTTACTCCTATCCCTGTTCTAAGCAAACTGAACTGATTTTTGTTCTGTCTCTGATCAGCCATGCACCTCTGATCTCTCTTGTAATGCAGGTAATTCTTAATAACTGGCACAGTGCAGCCCTCCTGTTTGCAAACAATTCTGAGAGACTTGTTATCTGAGTTTCGGATTTTTATTTTCCCCTGACCTTCAAAGTTATATTTTTGGTTTCTGTCAAAGTACCAAGAGGGTGGGGAACAGGCAGTGCAATTTTTGGTTTCCTTCCATTGTTTGTCCTAGTAAGTGTCCTAGCCTTTGGTTTCTGTCTCTTCTTTCTAGTTCCTCAGGTGAAGAAAAGTATAAGTTAATTTACTTTTTTATGAGCTTCATCTTTAAAGCAGAGCTTTTATCATCTTAGAAATTAATACAGAAATTCACATTGCTTCTCTTTTAAAATAATAAAAAATATTAAATAAAAAAACAACCAAGCCATGTCTAGCTCTAACATTTCTAGGGGTGAGAAATAGAACGAGGATGAGGCAAAATTTGTTCACAATAGTGAAATGGGGCATATTTCTGATACTGCAGTTCTTCTGGCAAAGGCTTCTGGTGCTTTAGGATTGTTTGATTCAACTACTTTGTGCTCTTCATTTTCACTTGTTAGTTGGTTTAATTACAGGAAGAATTATAAATGCTAAACAAAAGTTGTCCTCATGCTTAAAAATTAAATGGATTTTAAAAGCTGGCTGACGGTACTATAGCAAATTTAGGTTAAGCAGTCTGAATAAGTATAGAATTAGTGTAAGGTTTTAGTATCCTTTTCTGCACATTAAAAGAATTTTCAGGAGAGCTTAAGTACTAGAAAAATGGGATTTTCACATAAAGACATAACACATTGTACAGCTGAGAGGAAAATGCTCAGTTCAAGTTATAGCTTAAACGTGATCTTCCTTAGAAATGTCTTTTTTAATCTCTATATAAAATAAAGACTGTTTCTGCCAGATGACTGGGAAGTCAAGGATTGCAGATTTTAAGATTTTTTCCAGCATGGGAACATATCTCTTCTATTTGAGACAAACAGATTACACTGGAATGCATTCATGGTCTATATCAGCAAGTATACCTTAACTTAGTTATGTCAAAAAGAACATACACTGTGGTATTGTGGTGTAAAAAAAAAAAAGGATGTCGCTAAAAATACTTGGCTAATAAATTTCCATGGTTTTGGATGAATGTGAAAGTAGGCTTTCTTACTGGCAGAGTTATGTTTATTTGATTTTCTGTGTTTAAAAGATTATTTAAGATTCATGAAGTCAGACTTCAGATACCAAGAAGAGTGTAAAATGGCACAGGCTTTGATTAAAGGAACTTTCTTGTTCTTTCTGTAAACCCTGTATCTCTGCAGAGTATCCTGCCTGTATTTACAGCCAGTCCTTGCTGAAAGAATGTGATTGACCTTGGGCTGGCTGGCAGCTTTATAGGTATTAGGGTCCTTGTTAAGGGAGAGATGGTTATTTTTCACTCCTTTTGGAAGTTGCACGGAGTAACAAATGTACATAGCCTGTGCTGTGGGATTGCATGGACTTTTAGGTACTGATGGGAATGAGTGGTTGCAAACTGTAGCAGGTAATGATGGCAGCAGCAAACCTGGCTCCCATGTGGTGGTCACTAACCAGCTATGACTCTGGCATCCTGTAATGGGTTTAGTGCTGGCTAAAATCATGAGTGTACTTACTAGAATTATTTACTCATTTTGTGCTATGAGATATGAATTGGGATGAGGACAAAGCAGGCTTAATACTTAAAAGGTATAAAGAAAACTTAATTTGCAGAACTAAAAGAATAAAAATAATCAGAATAAAGCCTTCAGAACACTTCTTCTCCCCCTGCCTGACTTCTTTCCTTTCCCAAATAACAATGTAGAGACAAAACCTGGGATTTAAAATCAGTTACCACCTCTACAATAGTCTTTCATCAGTTTTTGTAGGGAGAGGGGTTTTCTCTCACCCTGCTACAGAGACTTCTCCACAAGAAACAGTTCTCTCATAGCTTTTAATTTCCATGAATAACAGCTGCACAGGAAAATCTGCAATTGTGAAGTTCCTCCCATTTTCACAGCCTTCCCACAGCTGAATTCATGGGCCATGTAAGCTTATGGGATATTATTTTAAGGATGTTCAAAACCAAAGGTTCTTTTCATTTATCTCTGTGATCATCTTCATCTCTGGGAGCAGAGATCTTCTTTCCCTGGGGGCAAAGGGTCTTCATCACTCTTTCTCTCTGTTCAAACTTCTCATGGAATCACAGCTACTTCAACATCTGCTTTGTTTCATTATGGATGCCTCTGCTCACATCTACACTTTCACATCTCCCCATACTTTCTCATTAATTACATGGGGTATTTTAGTGTGTCATAGTCCATCTCCATGGCCTTACCAAAAGAACTTTCAGCCCAATACTAAGGCATCTCTTCATTCTCCTTCCATCTGGGACTTGGCTCCTTCTTTACTGACCTTGGTGTCTTCATGTTACCTTCTACATGTCCTCACTCTATCCTTTTCTCTCACTCAAGAGAGAGGATCAATATTTTGAAAGTTTCATCTGTGTGGTTAGAGTTAATACCTCACCCAGGCCTGTGGATGGTCATGATGGTTTCTTCCAGGCGGGGGCTGAAGCAGTCACAGTGATGGATTTCAGGATGTGCTGGGGCTGTGCCAAGATCTCAGGGGGCCCAGCCAGAATGGGAATGATGGTGGCTGTTCTGGCTGCATGGCTGGTCTCTGGCCCCTGCTTCCTTCAATTTCAGCTTGGGGCTGATGGCTTCCCGTCCAGTGGGGCTGCGGTGGAGGGGGCCTGGCCCACCCAGAGCCACTCCAGGGGCTCAGCAGACCCCAGCTGGGCACAGGCAGCGTGGCCAGGGCTTAGTGTCAGCCAGATGTCAGCAGCTGCAGCTCGGCCCAGCCTCGGCTGGGGCCCTGTGGCCTCCTGTCCTCCCACCCTGGCCACTGCTGGGGTCCAGCCCTCCCCCACCAGGCCGTGCAGGTCACGGTGGAGCAGGGCTGGCCTGACCAGCACCAGTTACCTTTGCAAAGCCAGAAGCCAGAGAGAGCTTTCACTGTCTTTAAATGTGGAATTCACAGAGGTGGACCGAGCTTCTAAATGGTTTAATAGGTTGTCAGTTCTCAGAGCTACCCAGCTATTGGTTTTTGCTAAGCACAGAGGAAGGCACCTCCTAGAAAAATCATTTCCTTGGGTGGCTTCTTCCCTCCTCACCAAATATCTGTTAATACTAAACCAGCACACATCCATAAGCTGCTCAGAATAAATGGACTGAAGAAATCATGGCAGGATAATAACAAGCGTATGCTTCTTTACATGAGCTCTCCATCAGTGAGGAGGAACTGGGAAATACTTACTGGGGTTGACCACTGTGCCTGTGTGGAGCAGGACAAAGAGTTAGAAGCACTCGTTCAATGAATCAGCTTCTACATGGAATTAAGCAAATAACTGTAGATGTCTGCCTACATTTTACCCATCAGCAAAATGAGGATACTGCTGTTGCAGAACTTCTGTCAAATATGTGGTGGGGACCTGCTTAGTCGTGTGCATGGTCTTTCTGAAAACGAAGTCTCACTTCAGCTTTGTTCATGTTATTAAGTCAAGAGCCAGTTCTGCTGATATGAAGTCAAGACTGAAATGAAAGCATACATGAGATTGTGTCCTAATGCATTGGGTAAACCATAGGGTATTACTTCGATATGACGGGTAGCCTTTCTATAAACTGACTTGCTTGTATGCAGCCTATGACATGGAAGTGAGGAGAGATGATGCAGCTTCTAAGTACCATAAATGTGCTTTGATTGATGGTGCATAAGTTTTGACTCACAGTAGGGAGGATAGTGAATTAAGCTGAAGGGTACTTGAAGCATTATGCATGTGGGGGTTGAAATTAAAGTTGGGAACAGTGACCACACTTGCCAGGTGACATTGGAACATTTACTACAAAAAAAAGAAGGGGCATTAAATGTGGGATAAAGAGATAAGTTAAAAACACTTGAGGCGTAAGTGAAAAGCCGTGGAGTTTCTTTAAGATGGTTTTAGTATGTAGCTTAAATTAAACGATTGAAAGAGATCTAATTTGTTTTCATTACTGTAGGAGCCAAGATGTCTACTAATACAGTATTTATGTTTGTGGTAATATCTTTCTACCATTGTGTGTCTCTATAAACTTTCTGTTTAAGAAAATGACTAAACAAAGCAGAACAAAAACCCCTCTCAACCCTTCCTCTTTATGGCAATAGTGCAAAGATTTTTGGGTCAGGATAATGTCTCCTGCTATGTTATGCTGGTGAAATACAAAACAGAGAGATCTCTTTCTGAAGAGCAAGTTTAGAGATGGATCTATCAGATTGTTGGCTCCAAGGCAAACTGAGACGATCAGAGGAATTTGCTGAAGGCATGGCTAGGGTGAATCCTCCTTTCTTACAGTGAGGGTGTTTGAGCAAGAAGACTTGCTGATGACTTTGCCATGAAAAGAGATGTTCTCAGACCATTTGCATTCCCCAGGGTCTGGTGACTCCCTGGGGTTTGGTTGTACAGCTGCAATGTCACTCTTCCTAAAGTACTCTTAAAAGCAAAAAAAACACTTTCTCTGAAGGAAGTCTATTCTGGTTTGACAAGTGAAATGAAATGCAGCAACAAAAGCATTCTTAAGACACTTATACTGGGCTAGAAATACAGATATTTTAACAGGAAAAATAGTAGAAATGTGGAGTCATTTCTATTGAACTGGTTGTTTGCCACCTTTCCTTGTATTTCAGGCAAATGTGCAGACCTATGCAAAATGCATTTTATTGAAAGCATATGGGAGGACAAGGTCTTCTAATGCATCCTCTAATGCAAAATAATGCATTTTGAGGGGCCAACAGACAGACTTGCTAATGAGGGTAGAACTGGGAGACATTGTTGACAGCGTCAGCACTAGAGAGGTTAATAGGATAGAAAAGAACATAAGTAGCTCTCAATGAAATGGTACCCTACTGTGGTGAAAGAGGAAGACAGTAAGAATCTGAAATCCATTTGAGTCAAGTGTAAGAGAAAGTGTTGCTCTTCAGCACGATAACTCTCAAAATTAGTTTACTGCAAGTTGAAAGGAATGCCATATGAGGTGTCTACTTTGGAGGACTTGTGGAGATGGAAGAAACTTTGAAGACGTTTCTTATGCTTTATGTGGTGCAGAAGCTCTTAGTGCAGGTCTTTCCTGTTCTGAGACGAAATGTTAGTGTTTTATTCATTTTATGGTTAGAGTTAAGTGTGTTTAGGTGCATAAACATGTCAGAAAAGAGAAAACTTTTTTTTTTTTTTTTTTCCCCTACTAAAGATTAAAAATACTTTTAGGTAACTATACATTCTGATGTTATGCCGCTGCTACCTTGGCTTGTATTTTAAGTTGTAAATTTGTCAAATAAGGAAAAAAGTCTGTGCTTGCTAATTTGTTTGTTTTTCTAGTCAGGTGGTCTTCAGGTCCATCTAAGAAAAGAATGAGGAACATCAGTGAAAATATGTTCTTATACCAAAGAAAATGCTTTTGAATTTTTTTAAGGGGAGTAAAATAGCAAAAATAATATTGTAGTCATGCATTATTTATGGTGCCTGTAGCTTTGAAAAAAATCTTGTGATGTTAAGGCTGTCCCAAAATGAACTGGAATAGTACATTTCTGTAACTCTGATCTCTTTGTCTATAAAGCACATACTGCAAGCTTAAGACTTGTTTTAAGCTCATGTAATAAGAGGAGGGGAGAAAACCCCTCAAATTTCATAGCTTAATAAAATAAGCAAAATCTGTAAAGAAACAACTCGGTTGTAATTTGATGTCAGTTCTGCACTAAAATCTTTTACCACAGTCCACCATTGTAACAATGAGCTTCAGCCATCACTGTCTTTCAGCTTACCTGACTGTGATAAGCAGCACAGCATTTATTTCTGCCTGTACATAAACATGCTGCAAGTGGTTCATGACAGAACTTCAGCAAGCTGTGTCATGTGAGGATACTTGAGAAATGCATCAAAGGAGCTGACATTCTTGCACTGAGATTGGAAAAGGTTGCAACACTTCTCTTAAAGCCAAGAAACTTCAAGGGGAAGATCAATCTGAATTTGTTACATTTTCTAAGTCTCTTTATGCCTATTAAAAAGGACATGATTCTGTCAATCTAGTTGCATTTTCAGCTAAAAAGAAGCCCGAGGTAAATGGGGCAGACCAGCTAAACAAAAAAAAGCTTTCAAAATATAGCATGAGATGTAGCTAAATTTGGAGTTCTTAACAGCAAGCAGCCACTTAAGTAATTAAAGTATATTAGGTGCTACTGACCAAAGCAATTAGTATGTAGTTTCATTAATGGTGTTAGGATTGCAGTAACAATATTTAAGTCTTTTTGTCCAAATCAAGATTTCAGGCAATTTTTTCAATGTTCACGATGAGGTTAGGAACAGTGTGGATGCTAAATGCAAGCAGGGAGCACAGTGTTTGTGGAAAAGCAAGTCACATAACTTTCTCAGACTAGCCTGAGAAAGTGGCCTGGGAAATCATAAGGAGGAATCAAAATAATCCTCAGAGATAGAAGACAGCCTTGCAGATGTTGTCAGTTTCTTGTTTTCTTACAAGAGAAGGACCACTGACCAATGATAGTCATGTGTTAGTTTACTGACCAATAAGAGTTTTACCTATTTGGACTTTCTTGTACTTGTCTATAAAAGAAGATCTGGGGTAATAAACCTTGCTCTCCTGTTCAACCCATGAGAGAGTCTGAGTCGTACTTTTGCCATTCCCAATATAGTGCGACAGGAGTAGTGTGATGTTAGGGTGTGTTACAGCACCACTGAGTGGAGATGTAACTGTGCAGGAGCATCTTGAACTGGCTGTGCCTTGTTAACCCTCCTAATTAACATACCTTGCTCTGGAATTTACATGTGCATGCACATCTAAATTTTTATAAGCTAGGATCATAAACTATCATAAGTTTATATTTAAAACAAGGCTTTTTTTGGGCTGCTAATTTTTTGTTTATCTTTGCAATTAATTTGTGAGCTTGCTGCTGTTCAAAAGCAAAAGGAAATTACTGTTTTTGTGGTTTGTCCTCAAGTGGTTGAAAAATCTTGGAGAGCTCAGGCACAGTAGAGTGTTCCAAGTCCCTCTGAAATATTAACTACTGCATATGATAGGCTTTTAAGTTGCAAGGTCTGCAACTCTAAGACAGCTGAGTGACAATTGGGTGATGAGCCCAGTGACTGCAGTTAGGTAGCTTCTATGCTCCAGAATAACCATAAATATTCTTCAGAAAGATGACAATGAGTTTTAGAGCCTAAATAGAAAAAATACACTTTTGTGTATTTTTGAGAATGTGGAATTTACTAAAGTCCAAATACAGTTCACCTCTAAGGCTAGGGTCGCATCCCTGATGAGTCACTCAGTCAGAAAACCAAGGCTGGGAAGGCTTGCTGCTGGGAAACCTGTGGTTATTATTCCTTTGGTGGCTAACTTGGAGGTGCTGTCTTTGTTAAAAAGACACTGAGAGAAGTCCTTCAGAGCCTTCCGGCTTTACAGCAACATTCTGGCCTACCAGGAGCTCTGTCCTGTTGATGCATTGCCTCTTTCTAGGTCTAAGTGTTTCTAGGTCTGTAAATACGTGGGCGTGCTTTTGGTGGAGCAAACCAGTCTTCTCTGCTTTTCTGGGCTTTATTTCAGATGTGAAACAGAGCAAGGTGAGCAGGTTATCTCACCTCTCAAGAACACTGACCCTGTGTCCATAGGTTTTTGCGGCGTCTCTCCTCAGAGGAGTGGTGGGGTGAGTTAAAGCAGCGCAGTGCAGGACATAGCGCTCTACAAGCTCGTTTGAGCATGCTGGTGACATCCTTGTCATGTGGGATAAAGGAGGAGAGACAGCCTCATAAGAAGCGATGGTCTGTTCACAGAGTACTCTTAAGGGAAAATATCTTATGTTCCGCTTCCAGCCTTTTTCTGTGGGTGTGCAAGAAGGTGAGTCTAGGCAGGGGGTTGGTCTCCATGAACACCAAGTAGGTGGAAAAGAGGAGCAAGCTGATTTCCCAAAATCACAGGATATGCTCTGCATACCTGAACCAGAAGTGCACACAGCTTGTGAAATCAGGCACATGGATCTCAGAAGGAAAATGGGTATAAGGACAAGTTTCTTTTGACTCACACTGAGCTGAGATGAGTCTTTAGTACCCCTGCAGATTTTGCCTCTGGGTGAGCCCAATCTTGACTGATTTTCACCAGTGCAGCTTACCTGTGGGATATAAATCACAAAGGATCAGGCTTTGCCTAGCTGAAAAGAAAAGAAACTTGATTTGATGAGTTCAGAAGAAGCATTAGCACCTGGTTTTCTTAGGCCTAAATAAAGTTAGGCTGATTGTTACTGATTTTCAATGAAGTTTTGAATGGTAAATGTAGATTACTTGTTCTTTTGTATTGTCGCTGGTCTCAGGATTGTTGTTGGTGTCATAATCCTTGATTTGGGTTGGGGTTTTTTTTTTATTGTTATTTTATGTTAAAAAAACCAAAACAGGTGGACTTAATGGGGGCTCTTGGAATCAGTGTAGTCACAGCAGAGGGAGGCATCACAGACCTTTTATAAATGACTGTTTTCCTCCTGAGCGGAGTGGGGTACAGACACCTTCAGCGGTGGCTCCACACCGCCATTTGGGGTGAGACTGCAGCAATATGCTTTGCCATCTGGGGATGTGTGTAGCAGGACTGTGGCATTCCCTTCTCATGCAGTGGAGGTTCATGCTTTGTTACAGCAGTAATTCCTCACAAATTTTCCACCCTTTGCTGACAAGTCCAAGGGAGGAGATCTTATTCTGCACCCCAAAAGACTATGTAATTTTTCAGAAGCAGCTGCTTGGCTTGCCTGAAAGGAGAGCCTGAAATAGCTGATTTGGGGATAGCATATCTGTGTGCATATGAAATTAAATGTGTGCCCCAAAACTGCTCCTTTAGTAGGGCTAAGAAATATAGGGAAAGCTTACATTGAAGTGCTGCCTACGTGACAAGAGGGCATTTAGATGGCAGCTGCCTTCGTCTCTGAAGTGAAGCTAAGGTAGTTAGACTTGCTCATCATTATTTGTTGGGTGCCAGGTTTAAAAGCCAAGTCAGAGGCAATTTCTGATGTTCTACAAGTAAATTTATTTTAATCCCCAGAAAGCTTTTAAAGGAGGCTTTTTTTTAATGCAATGTTGCAATTCCAAACAAATCTCCCCCAGTTTAGGCTTTTGTAGCTATTTTACTAAAATGACAATTGCAGCTAATACTAAATTATTAAAGCAACTGAGAAGGCTGTCACGGGGTCCCTGGTTCTGTTTTCTTGTTAGTGCTGTAGTTATTGTTGTTTGTTTGCCTGGTTATAAATTTGACAAGAAGTACCTTAAATATGAAATATTCCAGTTGTCTACTTTGTAAGTCCATCAGTCATAGGTAACTGTTATAAGCTGAAAACGCAATATTTAATTCACTTGGAAGAGCAGCTGATTCATTAATTGCTGTGTGCAACTTTTGGAACTTATATTACATCCTCAACATGCTTTCTAAGCCAGCAACAAACCTATTTTAAAGCAAGATTTAAAACTCATGGTTTAACCTTAGGAGTAAAGGTTAGTTTGGGTATCAGGTGATGAGGGACATGCATAATAATAATAATAATAATAGTAATGATTAGCACGAGCTCTGCAGATCCATCACTTCCTGAAGTGAAAAGCTAATGGACTTTCTAGGTTAGTCTAACCACTTTTTACTTGAAAGCTTTGTTGGAGTTGTTGTAGAGTGGATTTGAAATGAAACCCCCTATGCAAGAAGCCTGGGGTTTGCTGGCTGCCAGGCAGGGGCTTCCCCAAGCAGTTGGGTGGTGCTGTCTTGGAGCAGCCACTGGCACTGGTGCTAGAGCAGGCACGGCATTGCTGACTTTTCCTGGAGCTAAGGCAGCACATTAGGAGGTTATGCATGATGTTTCCTTGAGCAGGGATAAAGCTTGGACTTTCTTGGAAGGATGGGAGGGACTAATTCATGCAATGGTTACTTATATTGATTTGCAAGGGTAGTTCAGCTGGGAATCCTCAGCTGGGTATTATGGTGTTTAATCAGGGAGAGAGAACACAGGTTGCCAAAAGGAAAGCAATAGATGCTTTGACTGTTTTTAACTTAGCCTTTAATAGCTTTAGATTTGCAAGACACGTGTAGCTCTTCTCATCTGTGTGAATTTTTAACTTCTTTTTGAGCTGTGACTTGTGTAGTAGTGTTATTTGTCTATATTTGATTTGTACTCTTACTTTTTTCTTCTTTTTCTCTGACATGGGCAATAAGAACAAAATACCCAAGTAAAATTTTTGAGAACTACTATGAGTAGAAATCTGTATATGGAAATGGTAGAATAAATTGGGAAAAATATTTTTTTTAATGTAAACATAAGAAACAAAGCATTCAGCTGGGCCTGGGGGGGAAGGGGGGCAGGAAAAAAGGGTGGGGGCACCTGGGGTCTGGCTGGTCTCTTCAGAGCAGGACACTTGCTGGGAGCTGCTGCGGCTGGGAGAAGGGAATTCACCATCACCCAGATGGAGCTGCTGCTTCTTCTCCTTCTTCCCTCTTTGTTGGTGGCCTCGCACACCCTGTCCTGCTGGGACGTGTGGCAGTGCCAGGCACCACCATGGAGCTGCTGATACACCTCAGCCACCGGCCCAGGATCTCAGCTCGTCCCTGCTGTTCCAGCTGAGTGTTCCTCAGAGCCCTGCAGGAGCACCAGGACTGCCCACCCGAGGGGTTTGTGAAACAAAGCCTCTCCTCCATCCCTTCCTGTCTCGGCCAAGAAAGTTGTCACGGGGTCCCTGGTTCTGTTTTGTTGTTAGCGCTGTAGTTATTGTTGTTTGTTTGCCTGGTTATACATACTAGTAAAGAACTGTTATTCCTGTCCCCAGATCTCTGCCTTAGAGCCCTTTGGTTTCAAAATTAGAATAATTCCAATGAGGGGGTTTACTTTTTCATTCCAGGGGAAGCTCCTGCCCTCCCTAGCAGACACCTGTCTTCCAAAACCGAGACAGTAATCTCTGTAAAAATGCAACTAAACCTGACCTTTTCTGACTAAAATTGCAGTGTCCACTGATACAAGATACCTTCTTAAAGCCATTCTCTCATATATATGACTGTCTAATATAATGTGCAGTCAAGCATTTACCCTGTGGTCAACTAACAGTATTTCAGTTCACCTCTTCATTGCCACCCAGTGTTATGCTTTTTGAGCTCTGACTTTTAAGTTCCTTAATGGCTCAGTAGGTTAACATGCCTGCTGTCTGAAAAGTTCCAGTGGATTTTCTGTTTGTTCTGTGTGGGCTGCACAGGCAAGGAGCCCTTCTGCCACCCAGGTGTTCCCGCATCCACGTCCTCTTGAAGGATAAGTGACAGTCCTTCTATGATCATCATTTTGGGATATACTGACAAGGTTTGCTTTCTCAGTTTTCCTGTTGAGGTAATGCATCAAGAGTGAGGCATGCAGTTAACTGCACCAGGAAGATGAGACTTGAATGGAGAATCCCTGGGGTCAGTTGATCTGTTTGTGTCTCATGTTCACTCTTTCTTTTCTTTTTTGTCCTGCAGTATGGGTGGGCCACAACAAGGCTATAGGTTCATGACTACTTCTCACAAAATTATGCCTTAAGCTTTAGCTTTCCTTGTTTTCCTGTCTCCTTTTGGGCCAGGAAAGTCCATCTGGCCTGTGCATGCTGTAACGTGTCACATCCTTCATCAATGTAACGCTGTCGTTAATAGCTTTTTGAGGATTAGTCTACTCTGACCCCAGGTTTGGCCTCTGAAAGAATATACCATTCTGCCTTCTATGGTGCTGCTTCTGTCTGGGTAACTGAGTCTGGTTTGGGTTTTCCTTGTCTTGATAAACCGAAACAAAGAAATGTTTTCTTTTTAGAGGTCTTGATCATTATTTTTCTTAAATTAAAGAATTAGAAGTAGGTGACATGAGAAATGGTACAGGAAAACTACTGAAATGCATGTTCATAGAAAAAAACCTGCAGATGCTACCCCTTACTTGAAAATTATTTTCACTGGATTTTGTAATCTTCTCAAGAATTATGGTTTCCCAGAGGTCTACTTAATCTGATATTCTACTCTAAGTGATGTGTTTACTCAATAGTTACTATAAAGCAGTGGTTGTGCAGGCATTGGCCTGCAAAGAGGGTTTTGGAAAGGTGACTGGTTGATTGCTGTTATCAGTGGTAGCTGGATAAGGGTGTGCTCACCCAACAGGAGGTGAGCAGTCCCAGTGTGCAGTAACACAGGATCAGCTGGTGTCCTGTTTGACTTTGGGTTCAAACTTTGACCTCTTGCTTTTTAGGAAGGAAGGTATTATTTTATTTTAATTTAGTTTAGTTTATATTTTTATATTTTATTTTATATATATATATTTTTTTGTTTGTTTGTTTGTTTTTTTCCCCGCAAAGCTGCAGATTTTCTTTGAGAAAATGAGTATCAGGAATTCTGTTTTCTAAATAGTCTGCATGAGTCTGGAAAAGGGACTGGCCATGACTTACATATTTTAATCTTATCTCTTATTGGAACATGCGTAATCAGAATTCTAGGTGGTTTAGATGGTTTCCCTGGGTTTCAAGCCGCTCTCTCATACTGATGCCATTAGTGCTTCAACACTTGTGTGTGCAGTAGAGTCAAGCAAGAGGTCAGCAGTGGTGGTGGTGATACCCACCTACAGCAATTGTCTGTCAGGGCAACCAATATCCTTCCACTCCACAAACAGACCAACCTGACTCTGCTGTCCTTGGTTTAGAAATGGGAGTATTCACAGTAGAAGGTGCTTCTGAATGTTGTCTGTGAATATTTGCAGCGCCATTAATGGGCCATCAAAAAGTAAAACCATTAAAATCTCCATCAGAGACATGCTTTGCCTTAGTTTGTCCCCATAATTAACAAATAAACCCTCCTTGTCCACCCTCCCTTCCCTCAAATGCTTAGCTTTCATCATCTTCTCTCTTCAGGATGTCAAGTGTTTTGTGTGAACTGGACGAAAACTGAATTTTTCATTTTTTATCCTTCCATCTTTTTCTATCACAATTCCTAGCAGGACATCTATAGCCATAGAAGCTTTTGGTTTTTTATGAGCACCTTTCATATATAGCTTATTCCTATAGTTGTTACCTAGCAACATTAATTTTGTTCAATTTATTTTGTCTTCTATTTCAAGAAATCTCTCAGGTGTGTTTTGAGAACTTATCTGGAGTCCAACCATGAACCTTTAGAAAAGAGGTGTAAAATAAGAAAGTTCTCTCCATCACCTGTACTTAGTGTATGTATACTTGCTGTTAGCCATCACAGCCGTAGTGGCAGAAATGGGAATAGATGTGTGTGGCATTTAAAAATTGCCTGGACAATACTGAAGCAGTTACAAGTTCACTGTTGATTTCTCTGTGTGGTGTTTCAGTGTGCTCAAAGAGCACAGATGCCCATCTCAATTTCATGCTCTTTTACCAACCAGCATCTCTGTTTCTTGCCCTTCTCTCTACGGCATGGTCCATTTAGCATTTTGCAAGCTGCACATGTACTGATGTGACATTTTGTAGGTTAGCAACCATAGTTACAATACAAAATAGAGGATTTCACTTAAGCTGAAGAACATTAGAATGCAATAAGGGAAAGGAGTGCAGAGGCCCATAAGGAGACTTACAGGACACATAAAGGGATTCAGTTTTGTAATTTTTAATTCAGACTGTGGTTGCTCTGGAGGTGTTGATGCCTCTAGGACACAAAGTTGTCTTTGTGTCTTCTGCTTTTACTTGAACAAAAAACCCCTCTAAGCTTCTAATGTTCAACTGAGGCAGTCTTGATATTTTTATAGTTCTGTCTGACAGCCTTCTCTCATCTGGAGAACAGTGTGAAGGCATAGGGTTTGAAAATATTTTTTAATATTGTCTTGTTGTTTCTTGTGCTAAACTTCCCATCTATATGGAGCTTTCAAGAAATCAGGAGGGGAGAGATTGCATAGAATTGGAGCTGGTATTGGGAACGGAGGGTGTTATTCAGCTGTAGCATCACTGTAGAGGACACTGTGGGGTTTCTAAAAAATTATAAGAGATCTGCTTATTATCATCCACCTTCTGTTGCAGATGTCTCTCAGAGGTGTAGAAGCTGCCAAGTATTAAATACATGCATCCGTAGGGGTCTGTGGATACCAACTGTATGAAAATTGCAGATCTACTGGTGCCTGTTGCATTAGTGGAAAATGAAGTCAGAGTACAGAGGGATATGAGATATTTGGGTAAACACAGTGAGTGTAGTAACATGCTCAGAGGGAGAAAGTAATAGGGGAGTATGAGTGTTACCTAGAATGGACTTCTTTTTGCATCATTACAACTATGTGTTGTCAGTAATAGCACACTTACTAAAAATGTTAGTGATGGAGATTTCTGAAGTCTTTTCAAAGTGGCATTTAGACATGGTACTGGAGGGACATGCTGGTGCAAGGGATCCCCTTAATATGAATGGTTGTCTTATAAAAGGAGTTTTTATGCACATCTCACTGTGGTAATCCTTTCGTGCATTTTTAATCATAAACCATGAGATTTCCACCATGCTATAACCCTTGCAAAACATAAATGTATCACTGGTATGAATCAGGATAACGTAGAGGCAATTTTAGAGGATTTGAAACAGGATCTTGAGGTAGATACCACGAGTATTTTATATGTCTTTTTTTTTTCCCCTTTTCAAATTCTGGTACATTTCTTCTGTTCATTTTACTATAAAGGTATTTTCCCTGTATCACCTATGATTTACATAGTGTTTCACTGCATCATCAATACAGGATAGTAGGCTGTATGCAATTGTCTGCATTTTCTTTCACTGTTTCCATCTGTCTCCTTGAGGGTTAATTCACATGTGCTGGAGGGGCTGCTCACAACTTGGATACCATGCTCTACTCAGCACTAACTTCAGTGAAATCGTATATTAGGTGTATCTTAGCTTTTCTGTTTTGTCAAGATGGCTCTTGAATATGCTGCTCTGAGACTCATTTTGGGGAACTGATTGCTGGTGTTAGATTGTCAAAAAGGAATGGTGATCAGTTAACAGCTGCCTTACTGTATAGAACACTTGTTTATATATGTGCTGTTAGGTTTCATGTAGTATCAGACTTAATTCCATGGCAACACAAAGGTGCTAGATAGTCTTTTTATAAACCTTCTACCAAATTCCTAGTAGGTCTTGCATCAGTTATCTCAGAGCTGATGTAAGGGATGAAGTTGGGTGATTAAATTCAAAAATGAGCAAACAAGATGGAATTTTATTTTTTTTTTAATAAAATGTTTTTACAAGCCTCTTAAAGCACAAGTAATTTAGGTCCTGTGATGTTTTCCAAAGTGTTCCCTATGAACTGTGGACCATATGTGAAAGGGAAGGCTATTTGCTGAACTGTCAGGGACATAAAATGTATCCTGGTCTGTAGTCCAAAGCTGAGATTCTTCCCATGTTAATCTCTTTTGCAGTAAATAGAATTTCTGCAATGCAGTGAGCCCCTTGACAGCTGTGAAAATACCTGCTTTCTTCAGGAAGCTGGCACAGCTGAAGATGAGCAGGATCATTTCAGCTTTATGTTGCTTCAGAATAGGTGGAATCTGCTTAGTCTTGTTAGCTGAGCTTAGCATGTCAAGGCCAACAGCTACCAAAATAAGTAAATAAATGAGGATGTAGAGGATAGAGAAGGGCTAGAAGCAGAAAAGCAAGTGGGACATGGTTAAGTACAGATTAAAGTTTGCTCAGGCCTAATTTAGGAGTTATCATCCCTTCTCTGTTATGCTCAAAAACATTAAAAATGTATTCAAGGTGCTTTGTTTTATGGAGCATGATATTTTACCTCACTAGCTTAGTAGAATTTTTGTAACAAAGTTTCCCTCTTTCCTTGAATTGAGCTTTTAAACCTTTTCTTGTAATTGAAATATGATTTACTTTACCAAAAATATTACTTGCAATATCCAGTGGAGCTGGTTTCTGAAAAAAGCCAAAGTTTAACAAGTTGTGGGCAAAGAAACAAAATTAAGTTCAGACAGCTTCCAGTGTGTTCACTTTGATTCCAGTTTGGGAAAGAAGATTGCTCACAGAAGAGTCTGCAAAACTGTCCCTGTCCACCACCTGAAGTATGTCAGAGCTAGGTTTTTCAACTATTCTCCTTTAAAAATGACAGTTAAAAGCTAAGGGCTGTTTGCATGTTTGTGAATGGAAGTGATGAGTAGCCTCTGTGCTGCTCAATTGAAATGAAATAGACCTTGAATATCCACTTTCATACTCCTTGATCTTACGGCAGAATTCAATTCAGATTAAGGAAAATACCATATTGTATCCCTGGAAGTGCATGTATGCAAGATATCTGGGGAGCTGGAAGCTCCTCAGCTACCTGCAACTCACTCTGCCTGCTGGATTCTTTCAGGTCAGTCACAAAATCTGTGTGTATATACTTAGAGGACCAGTATGGTGCTGTGCTGGCTCAAAGTTCAATGATTTGCAAATTTTGCTGTTAGGTAGCAAGCCTTCTCAAAGTCAGTTTTTGTCTGGGAAAAAAAAAAAAAAATCTGTATAGGGTTATCTTGATGGAGGTGGGATCTCACTGGTTGGGAGAGAAAGATACTTTGAGGGACTGCACTATATATGAAATACTCTTCTGAACAATATACTTGCATATGGTTGAAACATAAATTTTGTTTGATTATTTGATTTTTGTTTAGTTAAACTCTGTGGAGAGCCATCACAGTAACATGCTGGATTACTTGGCAGGCTGAGACATCTGCTGGCACTTTGGAGGTGTAGGCTACAGCAGTGATGTTTCTTATTGCATCATGCTGAAATCTCCCTGAAACATAATGGTATTTAGTAGTAAATGCCATTGTATAGAGATGAAACTGTCTGAAATTCAAGACTGCAGACTTTGTCTTCAAAAAGCTTAAGGATCATAAGGATCTTTTGCTCCTGCAAAAGTTTTTTAGCAAGACTGAGGGCTATTATTAACAGTGCTGCATCCACAGAGAAAAGGAGCTGACAGAGGAGTGAAACCAGATTCTGGATTCAGTGCAGCATATTATTAGGAGAACTCTATATGCACCTTGACAGTGCCTGTCCTGCTAGAAATTGAACTTAGGTGTGTAATTGATATACTTAAAAGCCTGCTAATGGTAATTCAATGCTTTAAACTATGTACTTGTTTTGCTTAGTGTTTTGCATAAAGTCCCTCATTTTATATATATTAAGCTACATAGGACAACTTTGCAATTATTTGCTTGTTTGGGGATAGCTTGAGATGACTCTTAATTGTTCTTCCCATGTTAGTCACCTGAAAACTTAATGATCTTGCACACTAATAGCTTTGTCTAAATGGTTAATAAATTAGCACCCTCAGGGACCAAGCCATATGGACTCCCACTGCATATATGCCTCAACTTCCTCTCTTTCTGCTTTTCAGCATGCTAAACAATTGCTGTTAGTTGCTGTAATTTACTCCCTGACTCTGTGGTCAGAGTCTGTCTTTTATGTCTCCTATATCGAACCCCTAAGCATTTACTTGACAGCCATCTGACACCCTACAGCTCAGTACTTTAGATGAATGATAAAATTTAAAAGCCTTGTAATTTGGCGTCTTCCTCTTTATACTTCTGTGGTTCCCTTGTGATTGCTCGTGAAGTGTTTTCTATATGTCCTTTCCCAACAGGATAAAAATCTGGAGGATGGAATGAAATTCAAATTGCAACTCTGTCTCAAGATCACTAAAAATAGCAGGAAAATTATTGTAGACTTTGTCCAAGCAAAACAAAGCTTAGATTGTTGAAAATCCATCAACTAAGCTGACATACAGAGATGGTGTAACCTAGTGAGGGTGAGTCTCAGTAGTAGTGTAGTAGCTGTTAAATACAAAAATTGAGGTAAATTATCATAAATAATTGAAAGGAAGAAACCTGTTTGTGGGGTGATGTGTTTGTGGTTTTTTCCTCTCTCTTTTTTTTTTTTTTTCTTTTTACATATGTTCAAACCTTAAAACCCTCTTGAGTATGTTCTAAGTGAAGGCTCAGTGGCCGTTACTTTATAGTAAAGAGCCTACTGACTTTCAGTGAGAAACACGGTATTTCAGGTCACTAAATAGAGCTCAGGTGTAGGGGCATGACCAGAAACCTGTTTAATTCTGAGCAGATCTTTTGTTCACCCAACACTGAGAATGGAGATCATCAGATTCCTTATACAATTGCCATTGTAAATGCCACATTCAGATCTCATTATGGTTATCAAGGCATGTTGCTGGTGGACAGAAATTGAGTGATGCTGTTTTAGATTATATTCTCAAGAAATGTGATAGTTGTACAAAATCATTTATGGTATCTAAAAGAAGATGCTGCAACTGGTTGCAAGGTGCTTCTTTCATTTACCTAGAAATCATGGCAAAAGAATGGATATTGGAAAATATAGTGTGTTTTTGCCACCTTCATCGCTTGTCTCTACTTTCCATCCCTGTCAGGAAGATTTTTGTGAGATGGAAGGTTTGCAGGCAGCAATGGGATGTTTTGCCACACCAGTTAATATGGCTGGAAAATAAGGACACATTTTTGGCTGCACAAAGCTCTGTTTGGTCAGGAGTAGCTGTTCAGGCAGTGGCTGTGCTGTAACCAGAAGCAGATATCAATGTGTGTGTTCATCAGCCCGCTGAACTCCTGATAAGGAGTGATGTAACTTGTGGCTAGGGAGTAATTACAGTGCTCTGCAAGAGGAGTTCAGAGAGTGGTTAGTGCAAAGGGCTTGCAGAGTTCTCTTGTCTTGCAGAGAGCACTTATGATCATTAAGGAGGAATGATTGAGCACAAGTTACTTATTTACAATGAGGTAAGGTTGGTGCCCTTTTTAGGAACTGATGTTCTTCCAGCCAGCCACATCACATCCTTGGTTGATTTGCTTTGTACTCTTTAAGGTAGAAGTCTATCTATCACACTGCAAGAGCAAGGATACAGTAGATCTTTTTATATGAAAGTCATTGGCCTGCCCTTCAAAATACCATCTCACAAAGATATAGTAGGATTTTTAGCAAGATATAATGATCACTTGTATAATGGTGTCTTCTAGCTCTGCAGCACTGTCTTAGTTTTTTTTCTTGTAAATTATTTGATCTTGCGAAATATTTATTACAGTATTGGACAATCTAAACTTGATACATTGCCAAGCCAAACTGAGGTATTTGCAAGTGATATGCTTTGGAAACATATGGCAGTTTATCACTAAATGAAGTGGTGTTTCACATTAGCATTGTTATTATTAACAATTGCACCAAATTCTGGTTCAATACACACACATACACACACATATATAGTAAATACTGTGTCCATAGCTTTTCACCATGGAAGACAAAACAAATGTCCATTGCTGGCTGTTAACAGTTGTGGTTCTCTACTCTAAAAGAAACACCTTATTTCTGCAATAATAATTTGCACTGTAAAAATGTAGTTAAATAATTATGTGATAATTTTACTGAAACGTAATCTTTGCTCTTGCCACATATCCTTTGCCTGGGACTTCCAGGTATGTTACACTGCCTTTATTTTATCTTTCAGATGACGATGTGGACCTGGAAGCTTTGGTAAATGACATGAATTCCTCATTTGAAAGTTTATACTCTACATGCAGTATGCAGTCGGAAACCACTCCGCTCCTTCAGAATGGCCAGCTGAACCGCAGCCAGCTGCCGTCCTCGGGGTCCGGCACCCTGCAGCCCATGTCCCCAAGGCAGAAGGTGCAGCGCTCCCAGCCAGTGCGCATCATGGCAGTCAGGTAGGGACAAGGCACTCGCCTTCTTTTCCATAAACTGTCATGAACTGGCTTCAAAATAACTGTATTTTAAAATAGGATATCCACTTTGGTAAGGAACTTAATAGTGTTAGACTGGACATTTGCATAGAAAAATGTACTAAGTAGGTGAAGATCATAATATTTCCACATGTTATCGCCTTTCTTTTTAGTCAAGGTTTGATGTTTCTGCAGTAGCTGATTTGTAGAAGTGTGTCATTAGTAGCAATTGGCAGAAGCTATATCCATATTTGGATTTTTTTCCAAACTATTAAAACCAGCGCTCTCAAGTCTGGTGTCTACTGACAGCCTAGAGGTTTTCTTAAAAGTAAGAGATCATGTAGGTAGATGAGGGTATGCTCGACTACTTTTGATATACAGAAAGTACATCTTTCTTTGTGGAGGTTTCCTGAATGGTTTAAGACCAACAAGAAAAAGGAGCATGTCTTAGTTATTTATCTTCCCAGAACACTTTCAACTCACACACTTGAGTGCACTGTGTAAGTCATTACCAAAAAAAGTGGAAATCTCTTGATGGTGATGGGAGAGTATATAGGTGATGTACATGTTCTTAAAATCTTTTTAGGCAGTAGGAGGAAGTGAGCTCCTGTCAGCATGAGTAGGTCAATTCATTTCTTTCCTGCTAGTTAACAATTTCTTCTTTGAAGGAAATGAAAAGTAATAATATAATAAAAGAAAAAATCCGAGTATGGAAGGGGTGGTTTCTAACTCTGTACACTGATGTATTGCTTATAGGAACGGTATACTAAAGACAGGCAGCTTTTCTGTTCAAAGGGGTATGCAGTGCAACTGAGTTGATGATGCAATTAGTTCTACAGGTATTTCATAGTTAACCTCAAATTGGGCTGTCCTAGAAAATGTACTCTCTGGTGTACTACAGCTGTTGATATTTTGTAAATATCTCAGTCAAAACACTTAAATATTCTTTGGCATTTAATAACTTAGCAATTCTTGTTTTGAGAACACTTTGCCTTTTTGAAATCTGTACTTCCATGCACACCAGAACATCCTGTGCTTATCATCATCAAAGAAGATAATGGTGAAGCTTCTATTCAGGGTTATCTGGACCCAACTTGTTTGCCACCAAAACAGAGTGATTGACTGTGGTCTCTGAGGAGCACAGGTTGTGTGTATCAGTTACGAAGTAAATGATCCACTGGCAGCAGTACAGGTGCAGCACAGCACAGAGAATTCCCAGCTTCAGGAAACCACACCTTTCTGATTGTATTGAGTCTGTGGTTCCACTTCTTACAGTGGATGTCAGTCAAAAACTTGAAATACAGCACACTGTTGCACAGATATGACATGTCTACTGGTCTGAAGAATCTTACACTGTCCTTTTATCCTATGCCGTAGAGAACTGCACACATGGGAAGCACCAAAAAATAAAAAATAAAAAAATAAGCAGGCCAAGTAGTTGTTGGCATAGTTCATAGTTAAAGTTGGAACCTGCTATTTATCGCACCTGCCCAGGTCTGTAAGGCTCATTCATGGAACACCAAGGCAACTAAATTGCAGGACAAAGTTACCTGTGGGGCAGATTTCACAGTAGTTAAATTTTGTTATCCACCAGGTTCTGTTACAGGCAAAGACAGTGAGAGTACCCTGAGTGAAACATGCTGCCAGGGCCAAAACCATCAGTTGTCTCTCAGGAGACTGTTAAGGGAGTCTCTGGTTGCTGAAGGCATGCAGAAAAATGAGATCAAGCTGAGTTTTTAATGATTTGCCTTTCAAATCCAGAAGTTAGTTGATTTGAAAACTTTCATGATTACCACTAGATGGTGCCTCCTGCTTAGGTATTGAAGGGCAGCCTGCTGCAGTCAGCTAGTGCATCTTCAGTAGTGATGTTCTGGCAGCAGGGAAACCAAAAGCCATCTGTGTAGCCATGAATAGGTCTTACAGCTTTTCTGGTAGGTTTTAGTTTTTCTTTTGTTGGTGTGGGCACTGCAGGTGTATTATAAACTGGAACTTGAAGCTCCGTTATATGTTGACTCATTGAGATGTACTTAGGTTGGATGCACACTTGTATGGACAGTAACTGTACAATGAGCACAAGGTGGGAGGGTGTAATTCCAGTTTATTGCTTATTGCTAAAGCCACATATTTGAATTTTCATTTCTTCAGGAAATGCCAAGTTGCTTGGAGATAGAATCTGGTATTATAAGGAGGTGACAATATTGGTTTAAGTCTCATCTTAGAGAACTTTACAGTGGGGTACATGTTTGTTTTCAAATCCACTTGGAATTTGGCTCTGAGTGACTGCCATTGTTTTCTCCTCTTTCTCATTGGTTTGGAAGAGCTTTGCTGACTTTCTGGCACATACAGCGCAAGCTTGTAATCTAGTGCTTACAACAGTGAGTACAGCTAGATATTTCTGTTTATTTTATTTGCACAGTTACCTCAGTTACTCACCCAAGTAATCAAATTATGAGCAACAAAACAAGCACAGATGCCTGACCAGTCATTTTTCACATGCAATTACCTACTTTGTGCTAGGAGTTGCTGTAACCATATACTAGTTGCCTAGAAAAAGAGTGTGTTTGATTCCTTGTCTTTAGTGTCATTATCACAAACGCTGGGCCAGGAGAATCAGGTCTAGTGATGCCAGTTTGCTCCTCTTAATACATAGTGCTTCTGTGTTTACAGGCGTCTTCAAGAGGAAGAACAGCAATTCCGAACGTCATCTTTGCCGGCCATCCCAAATCCCTTCCCAGAACTTTGTAGTCCTGCAAGCTCTCCAGTGCTGGCCCCTGGATCTTTACCTCAGAGTCAACCTGCTAGTAAGCATGTGAGTATGGGATGAAGCTTTGGGTCATCCATTCGTGTGCAGACCGGCACTGGACTACTTCATTTTGAAGGGAGGAAGAAAGCTTCCAGATAAGTAAAACACTTGTAGACTTTGTCTGCGAGTAGGGCAGCACTGGCTGAGAGGGTATCTCCAAATAAGCTACAGACCGTTTTTGAAAGGTTTGTAAGAAAGAAGTGTAAAAATGAAGTAAGCCTCTTTCAGAAAAATGCATGTTGTGAATGAAGCAGTAATGCTTAATATCCTTCAGATTCTGTTATTCACCCTAAAGATTTAATAATACTGAAGTCAAATGAATTAGCTTAGAGTTGGATGAGGATCTGTGCCTTTTATACTGCATATTAGAGGTGCCACAAAAACACTGAACACCTGAATTCTCTAAAGATATTGTGGTGCTTTATTTGCTGTTTTTCATGAACCTGCTCAAAAACCAAAGGCGTTCTTAGAGCTTGTAACTATGCACAGCTCATTGTAATGGGATTTAAGGAGAAGGTTGTCTCACAGAAAGCTGGTGGAGTAATTTTCTGAGTTCTTAGCAGTTAAGATAGCCCAGACTGAGTTCTCACTTGATCCAGAGTAGTAACTTCAGCAACACAGCAGTTTTTATTCTCTGTCCTACTCCATTCTATAAAAACAATCATCTTGTTTTTTATCATTCCTCAAGCACACTTGGAGACTAAAGCTGGTCTCAAAAACCTTTATTTTGTAAGCTGTGCTGACCTGCATGGGAATGAAAAGATGGGTTACTCTGACTATTGGCTTACAACAATTCTGTTCTTGAGTACCCAAAAATATTGAGAAGTTCTGTGTCACTGCTCAATTAGTTTGTAATTAGCTCCTACATCCTCTCAGAGATAAAGGGCTTGGGTGGGCGGTTCAGTTGCAAGCAGTAGACCCCTCGCATGTTCTGTGTTGCATTACAGTGCCATAAACAGCCACCTCCTTTTCTGAGAGACACAGTGCATCTCCATTGGTTTTACTGTATTTCTTACACATACAAGACAGACAGGTAACCAAATCATGCCCTGGGAAAAAATTGAGCCATCCCATTGGGAATTTAGCACAGGGCCCTGTCAGAGACACAGTTACTGGCTAAGCAGAGAGGCTGTTTTGCCAAGGCAGTGTTGATGTGACTCTGGGGAAATAAAACCAGGGGCAATTCTGCCTCCTGGCACTTGCCAGCAGAACAGCAGCATACCTGTCTTTCTGAAATAAACCCTTGCCTCTGATGAACCTGTGTTTACCTCTCCAAATATTGCCCAGGTTCAGGGTTTCTTTGCCTTATATCTCTATGTTTTACTAAAATTACCCAAGCTACCCTAAACTTGGCTCTGCAAGACCTTAAGGAACCCTAAATGATCTGTGAGTCAGTTTTTGATGGAATTTAGAAATCAATGGTTTAATTGCAGATAAATATAAAAATAACTAGTCTTTTAATGTAGGTAAGATGGCTATAAAGGCAGAATAGACGATCTTATATTTTCCGAAGTTTTACCTTATTTTTTTAAAAATTATTCTACCTTACTTTAAAATGAAAATTTTTGACAAATGTCTGAAAGCCTAAAATGAAATCATTCATATTGTATAGATATGCATGCTGCTGAATTTTTTAATCAAAGGCAGTCTGTTATATTGGTAAAACCTTTTAGGGTACAAGTTGAGGAGGTAAAGCATGTTGGGCAATAATGGTTTCTTTTGTAGATGCAAATACACTTTTCATTTCAGCATATCAGCTCATTGGAGGCAGTTGAGAAACACTGGCTCTTGGTGAGGGAAGAATAGAAAAGTGTTCTTTTCCTGTCTAACAAAGTATATTACTCTCTTTAATGAAAGCTTAAAGAAACAAAACTGAAAAAAACCTTCTAGTTTTAAAGTATTAATGGTAAAAGTAAAAGGGAGTAGGCTTGGTTTCTTCATGACAGAAGAACACAACTTAATTTTAAACATGGAATATTATTGGATAATAAAATAATCACTCAGTTAATCCTCCTTGAAATTTGTTTAACTCAGGTTTAGCACCCTTCACAGGAATCTGCTAAACATCACAAGTGAAAAACATAAGTAACTTAAAAAATGTTATACATCTTTCCAACTTCAACGCATTTAAAAATGTGGAGTTTGGGAATTTGAGTAAATTATTTTAGGACATGCTTTGGCTGAGATAAATGTCCGTCAATAGAATACAAACTACTGGTTAATAAAACAAGTGATGAGCTTAGTTAAAGGACTGCAATAGCAAATTTTAATACCTGGCAGTTAGGGAAAATAAGTTGTGCTTTAAGGAAAATATAAATACAATGATAAATTCTAACCCAGGTAAAACATCCAGATGTTTAATTTCAGGTTCTCTGCTTGCAAATTACGAACCCAGATTAAAATTGGAGATGGGAGGGAGCCATTCTGTTTACATGGGATATATGTGGTGCTAGTGAATTCTTTTGGTGCTTCTCAAGCATTTACAGGTAAATAAGCAAATAGCAGTTCCAGCCAGCAGTGCTTCAGGTCTGATCACACAGGGCATCATGGCACACACATCGTATGGAGGAAGTGTTGCCTTTGGTCTGCCCGCATTTGTGGCACTTGAGAGGGTCTCAGTTAACAAAGCCTTCAGGGATTTCAGAAAGAACTGAGTATTTTGTTTGCTGAACATCTGAAACAGTGGAGAGATCACTGGGAAGCTGGAGGGTCTGATGACTTGTTAAGAAAGGAAATGTTAGTATTGTTCCTCCTGGAACACCTCAGTGTTATTTCATAATTGTAAAATACATCTTCTCCAGTGATAAGATCTAGTAGTGGTTATGCAAGAGGAATTTAAAGATCAAGTCTTGTTGAACATAGAAGAATCTCATGTCATATTGCCAAGCCTTAGGCATAAAGAAATGCCAGCTCTATTCAGGTTTTTACTAAAAGTTATATTTTTATCCAGTATATTGTTCCCTATAGGAAAAGGATGCATGTGTGATTGAAAGAGTGAGTAAAGGAGCTTTCAGGTCATAAAGCTTGAATTATATTTTGGGCTGAAAAAAATGGATGTTGTCTTTTCTCATATGCAAAATTTTATTCTGTAGCTGAAGCCTGATATAAAAATTTGTTTTTGCTTCTGAGTATTTTCCTTATTTTTTTGTGCAGTTGCCACTGCTTTTTTAACAAGCAGTTCACAGCATTGCTTTATGCACTGCTCTGCATTTATTTCCTACTCTTGGCTCAGCAAAGAAACGTAAAAACAGTAGAAGAGTGAAAAATAACTGTAATAAACCTTTCTTATTTTTTTGCGCTAGGTTCTTTTTACTGTCTTCTCATGGTGACAAAGCATTTTCTTTATTGTACTCAGAAAAATGAAATAATTTCATTTTTTTGAAACTATTTTTATGAGATCTGTTGGGTAATGGTACTAATTTCACTGCAGCAGGAAGCAGTATTCCACCTCTAACTCTGCTGCCAGTCAGGCATTGGATTCTGCTTTTAAAGCTGATGGCTGCAGCAGCATGCTGCAGCTGCTCCCCAGAAGACAGACAACAGTGGGAAATAACAGATCTTCAGTACCAGCACAAAACTAAAAACATGTGTAGGCAAATGGGATACTCATTTAATGGGAGAAGTAATCTGGGAAGTAGAACTGGAGTGTTAGGCTTATTAAAATAATTTCAGATTTGTTTGTTAGAGGTTTTTTTTAACTCTGGATAATCTTCTTTGCTTTAGAAAATGAACTTAATCTTGTGGATCATTTTTTTCTGAGCACACGAAGGTTGAGAAACTGGCATATAGTTCAGTAGTAAAAGACTTAGAGGAGAAATAACTGTGAACTTTCAGTTTACATTTCAAAGGCTATCCTGCACTGAACAGCATCCACAGTGGCAGCATCTATGCTAATAGGGCTGTGTGACCCAACAAACCTGGTGATAAACATTCAGAAATTATTTGTAATTAAAGAGATCCATGCTTCTTTGGAGTTCAGCAGTATGATCCTTTATTACAGGTCTGCAGGTGGAAATGGCCCACTTTGAGCTTAGTTTTACAGTGAAAAATGTTAGATGTCAGTTGTTGATCATGAACAGGACATGGGTCTGCAAAAATAGGCACAGCTGAAGTTCTAGTAATGTAGCCAACCAGCTGGTGAGCACCTGGATGAAAAGTACCAACTGGTTGTGCTGTTGAATCAGTAGCTACTTCAGTTGGTGGTGTGGTGAGTGAGACAGTGCAGATGTCATGTGCTTGGAGAAACCATGATCCTCCAAGTGGTAGTTGACAAAGAGCTCATAAGTCCTTGAGCTTAGAGCAGCATTGATGTGAGCTTGGATAGAAGGCTGACAGGTGAGGAACTCCCTGATCAGTGCATGCCCAAACATTCCCCTCTTCATCATGTGCCCGATTGTCCTCTAAGTATGACCCATCTGCCCCTCACTACAGAGACCAAAACTTCAGCAGACCTCTGAGAGAATTCCCACTTTCCATGCATTGAAAGGCCAAGAAAAGGCAGAAGCAGGAATAACATGGTCTGGGTGACACCAGGGGCATTGCAAAACCACTTGCTATTTTTCTCTCCCTTCCCCCACATCTTTGTATGTAAGGCTCATGCACACCTACGAACACAAGATCACCCTATGTCTGAGCGGGGGAAGTGGTTGCAGGCCAAGAGAAGGGATAGCCGAAAGTTTTTAAAACATTGTTTACTTAACAGGATAAATATGTTTGTCTAAGAAAAATGGAAACCAGAAAATTACACCAAACCAAGACGAAACATTTGTCCAAGAGATTGCTAAAAACATCAGACATGTCCCGTACTGCCAATTGACGTCCATCTTTGTGTTGCTGGTATAAACGAAGAACTAGTTGATAACTTAGGTTGTAATTTCTGGTTGTGTACAAATATTTTGGAAAAAGCATGCAATAATTACATGTAGGTCACCACAGTGCCACAGGATATTAGGCTTAAGTATCTTGTGTGAGTCAATGAAGCTTTCAACTGTAAAAATAGGGCAAATTTCTCACATCCCCCCTCTATACAGCCCAGGCAAACTTCCAAAAAGCAGTTTGATGTACTCAAACTGTTTACTCTTTTCTAGCAAATTAAATTCACAAATGGATATGAATTAATGTTATTCTTTTTTCCAGATTTAGTTACCCTTCAAGGGAACTTCTGTAAACAGACTTCTTAGTTTTTATTGTTGTAATTACTCATTATGATGCACTTTGTTTTATTTTTCTTCCCATAAAACTTTTATATTGGTTCTTTTGAAGATGAGGATGTTGATTTTCTAAAGAGAAGCTGCATAAAAATATGAACTTCTGTATAATGCAGGCACTATGTACTAAATTAGATTTTGCATGTGCTACAGCAAATTTTGTATTTGATCCTTCAGTGGAACAATCTTTAGTAGCAAGACATTTTGAGAATAAATACTGACATCTGAGTGAGTGAACAGGGCATTACTTTCTCTAAACAGGCCAAATCTGTAGCTGGATATAATCTGGTCATTTTGTTAGGTCCAAGTATAGGCATTCCCTTTAGCCCAACTTTAAAACATGGATTTTCATGAGTATCTGTCATGACACATCATGTTGTTTCTCTCAAATCTCTCTTTAAAGCAAGTCTCTTATGCTAAGTAAATCAATCATACATAAACTGCTCTGGAGCATGTTTAACTTGGATGCTTTTTTTAAAGGCAGTTGCAATTGTGTTTGGAAAAAATAGATAAAGAGCAGGCCGCTGCTGCAGGGCTGTGATCTAACTGCATGAAAGCAGGCGTTTGGGTGCCCCTCTCTTGTTTGGAGAAATAACACTTTCCCAAATGAAACAAGTTAAATTTGATGGGCAGTGTAGGGAGGATGTTGCATTACTTGCTATCTTATCTCCTCTCTCATGGGAACATATTGTCCTGAAATCAGGGTGAGGGTTAGTTCTCAGCGTTCTGAAAATTGCATTTACTCATTACTGAAGAAGAGAGTGATGAATATCTGAGGTCTGACAAGCCTTCTGGACTAAGCTAAAGATTGGCAGCCCTTGGTGCTGTTAGTGCTGGTAACCAGGTGGGTCTGCAGGCTCTCCAGCTGGAGCCCTGCACGTGGCCTGCTGAGGACTGGGATCAGAACAGAGGCAAAGCTGCTGTTTCTCCTTCTTCATGCCTCTTACAGCAAGAAGCTTTGTGGTAGAAAGAAATGAGTGCCTTTGTTCTTTCTTTTTGGAAAGTGCTGGAACAGTAGTTACAGTCCCAACATGAATTACTGGAAATACTAAGGGCATCTCATGCTCAAACCCAAGACTATGTTATTTGTTGGGATTTTTTTGTTTCTAATGACACAAACCTGGCCCAGCTCCCAGGAGCATTTTGGCTCCCCACTTGGAAGTGATGCTCCAGTCATGGGGATGTGCTGGGAGGAGGGCTGTGTGGTCAGGACCAGCAGGGAATGCACTGTCCATCCGACACTGGTCTGGCACACAGGGCAGGATGGAACTGATCTAGCCCAAGCCTGCCTTGCTCCATGTGTACTGGTACCCCCATTGGGTCTCCAGCCACACAGTAATATTTGCAGTTGTTTTAAAAAGCTAAAGTTAAGCACAAGGTTGAAGTTGCACAGTAATAATACTGAGCAGTCTATAGTATTTGCACCAGTAACTGCATTAGTGTGTTCATACTATATTTTTGTGTGTGCATCTCAGTTACGCGTGCCCTTGCACATTTTGTTGCACATTCCTCTTGCTATATTTTATTAATGGCAGAGTTAGAATATAACTTTGCTGTTCTATGATCAGGAATTAACAGAACTGAGGAGTTATCTGAGAAGCCAGTGAAAAATGGGAAAGCATAATATGAGAGGAATTCTAATTCTCTCTGTGCCTAGTGAGACAGGCAGGAATGGGTTTTGGTGTAAACCTAAGTGCAGTAGGGAATTAAAAAAACCCCAGCACTATACTGAGTGACTGCAACTATACCATAAACAAATGGTTGAGACGAATCAGAGATGTCATAACTTTGTGCTGATAGTCTTTAAGGAGTCATTCAGCAAGGCAGGAATAGCCACACCAAGTGTATGTGACATCTGTGCTGTCTGGACTCAAGGTGTGAGTTCGGGTCAACTTTCAACATTTTGGATAGAAGCCTTTTTGGACTTCTGCTGCCCAGTGAGGCAAGTGAAAGAAGGCACCAACTCATAGTTTAGCGCTTCTGCTGTGTGTATCCTATGTGACCTTGTGGTACCAGTTTGTTGCCAGCAGCTGATGGGTGAGCTGACCATGAGGTTCTTCCCGAGGTGAGCTGTGGCAGCTCTTGCAGAGCTGTGCTGGCACCTGCAGCTGAGCTGCTGGTGATCCCTGGTAGATGCTGTGGACATATGGCGTGCAGGACTGGGAAGACACCCAAGGTTTTGCTTGCTTGCTGGCATCTACTTCTAGGGATGGAAGGCAAAGCTATTCTGTTCCAACCCATCAGCACAGTTGTTGCTTAATTGTGAGGAGGGATGCTGTTCATTCAGAGCAGGTAAAAAAGCTTCTTTAGACTTGTTTTAATTTCCTGGACAGTGACCTGTGCCCATGATTAAAGTGGAAATCTATTTGAAATGTCCATCTTCACTTAGGTGATGTTTGTGTATGGATGCATGGGGAAGAAAGATTTTGGAGTTAGTTCACTGTTTTGGTAATGGGATGTACTTGCATTGTGCCAGAGCTTGCAGATACAGTTTTGTTCCATTTCCTAAACATGGGGAAATGTCAGTTGGAATTTAATAGCGTTTTTGTATTATAAGAATACCACTGAGTTAATTAAATCATTGTGGGATGAGTTTCAATTCTCTGTGCTCTTGATTTATAGCCTCCTATTGCTATCAAATTCTTACTCTATTATTCTTCTTCCTAAGAGTGCAGAATCACTGTACTAAAAAGTGTTTTTGTTTAATGTAAGTACCTTCAATCTTTGCTTCAGCCTGGCTGTAATCTGAACATCATTTGCAAAATTTACATAAAAGTGAGTTTAATCTCGACTTGGTAAAGGACAAGACACCATCGGTTCATAGAAACTGCATTTCATGTATCTCCATTGGCATTAGGATTGCTTGTCCTCTCCAGTCGTAGACCCTGCTGGGGTTACAGGAGCTGGTTTCTCCTACTGCATTTCAGGAAGCAACAGAATTGGAAATACTATTGTTGTGCTTCATGCTTGGAATGTTTGGTTTTTTCTGGTGTTGCTGAGGGAGGAATGAATAGCATTCCAAAACAAAATGGCTGGACTATCAGCTGGAAGTTGGGATCCAAGATCCCATGTTGAGCATGGGATGTTTCTGGGGAATGTGAATAAAGTAGCTTTATCTCAGCAGACTTACTTCCAGTGAGATTTCATTAACAGTAAAGAAAACACTGTTCTGTAAGTTTTTATGGGAGAAGGGGATGAAAGTGGGAGGGACCTTTAAAAGCTGCTTCTGTGTTTTACCAAACAGGTGCCACTTCATAGCACCCAGGTCTTTTCAGCTACCCCTTTCATCTGCCATTTGTCTGGCATGAGTGAAGAACTGCTCTGTTTTTTTGGGATTATTTAGAGATGGGCTTATTAGGACACTGCTTCACCGTACACACACACAAAGATTACAGTGTGCACTCTCCATCCATACATTTAATAGGAATGTTATCTCCTGCTCCATGCTTCATGTCTGCCTGATGTCCCATGCTGTTGGAGGAGGCATTAGGCTCACTGAATCATGCTCAGGAGCTGCAGAGGGAGCAGCTTCTGAGTGCTGGGACTGATGCCTGTGCCTGACAGTCACCAGGGAAGGTTGGCTGCCTCACCATGGGCTGACCTTGCACATGTTCCTCCTCTCACCTTTTGTGTTCACCTTTAAAAATTGTCTTTCTTTACCATCCTTGCCAGAATAGGTAATAAGAATAGGAAAAAGGAACAAGTGTTGCTTAAAAAAAAACTGCTTGGAAAAAAAAAAAAAAAAGGAGTAAAACATAAATGATAGTATTCTAAGCTAAGTAACGGTGTCCCCATAGAAAAACACCTGGATTTAATTTTACATACCAGTCCGCCTCTGGCTTCTATGAGTCATTTGTGAATATGTCCTTACCTGCGAATTTTGAGACCATATAATTACTCTGAAGTAACTTGCTTGTCACATTGTTGCTGGTAACACTTATTTTCTGTATTGCTTACTAAAATCTCCCCAAAGCAAGACAGCCACCACAATATTTCTAGAGCTTATGAAAAGCTTTACAGATGTTTTCAGCAATTCTCATTCCCCAAGTACTCACTTCTGCTGAAGAAGCTATAGATGGGATCTTTGATAAGCATCAGGTATCAGGTACACTGTTTTAGCATTGGAAAAGACCTGTTGTGCTTCATTTTATGAATACTTTTTACTAAGTTGTCACAAACTCCAGAGCAGTGTTATGTTTAAATGTTTGAAGTATATATATACACACACACATATACATATATATGACTGTGTATACAAGAAAATCAAAAGATTTCTTGCAGTACTGTCACCTTATAATGGATTTATGGGACAGCTTGAAAAGAAATAGACATTAAATATATAAAGATCCCCCTCCTCTGCATGGGGCAAAGAAAAAAAAGCTAATGTTACAGGAATAACAACATCTAGTCATGCAGGTAAAACCTTGTGTTTGATATTCTCCTTGTGTTTTTCTGTGTTATATGCTGGTTTGTTCTATGTATTTTTTTCCCAAGGCTGACCTTTGAACTTTTTTCTTTAATGAATTGGCTTGTTAAAGCTTTGTGAAGCTCATCCAAGTGAGGTTGAGCCTTGCCTCTTGTTACAGCTTTATCAAATGAGCATGCTCTAAAAGGCAGACTTAAATAATGTTTTGCTGAAAAATGCTCTTGCTACACTTGAAGCTAATGTCATTCCCTTTCTAGCATTTAAAAGGTCCTAAATATATTTGAGAACCTCTTTTGTTGTCTTCATGAATGGTGCTGAGTCTGAGTTTTACTCCTGAATGTGGATCCAGTCACTGTTTTAGGTGAAAGTTTTGGTTTATGCTTTTTCTTTTACTTTGAGCATACTTACCATGATTTGCATCTTAGTCTGTTGGAGATTTTGGTTATTTTTTGGTGTTGGGTTGTTGGGGTTTTTTTTGCCTGCACAGGTGGAAAAGTTAGTCTAAATCCAGAGTCTCTCATCTTCTGCAGAGAGAGGCTATCATTCCAAGGGAAGTGAAGTGCTTGTTAGCTGGGAGGCCATGAGAGCACCACATTTAGTCCCAGGGATAAAGATTGTCAATTTCTAACCATTTGTACAATGTAACGCATTTTTAATATTTTCTAGGATATTCATAAGAAGGGGGAAATCAGGAGGCTGACGGCTATATTTGTGCAAATGTACCTTCAGTGTAATTTCCCTTTGCTCCCAGTGAAAATTCAGTTCTCCGTTACACTACATGCAAGTTACAAATGAGCATTTGCTTACAGCCTAATTAATCACAGCTTAGAGCAGTACTTAATTGCAACACTTCAAGTAATACAGAGGATCTTCAAGCCAATCTGACTAACAAGAAATTACCTTTGTGCTCTGCCCAAGGTTGCACTAGCTTCTGTGTAAAGTTTCACCATGTCTTGCCCTCTGTGTCCATGGAATAGCATTTGGGCAATCATCAGAGGTCACAGAGAAACCTTTTAGGATTTCAGTTACAGCAAGAAATCCTGCAAGAAGTGAGACAGAGCATGAATGGAGTTTTTCAGTGAGTAGAGAAATTGCGTCTGCAGCAGATATTGGCTTTGGGTGACTCCAGCAGGTTCATCTATTGATGTCTAAATAGCTCTGAGGTGAAAGACTGCTATGATGGTGTACAGTCATTGAAATGAAAGAGCTGAATGAACTTCATAGGAAGCTTTCTATATGTTACTTTTATCCCTTAAATAAGTAAATAAACTGGCTCTGGAGATGGTGAAAGAAATTTTACAGCACTGTAAACATGCTCACATCAGTTTCTCTGCTTTGCCTCTTTCCCAAGCTTTCTCCAGTGTGCATCTGTAAAAGCTGTGATGTTTAACTTGTCTATCAAGGTGCTCAAGGATGATGAGCGTGCAAAGGGCTTGTTTTATCCCTGTGCTAGAGGCCTGGAAGTGCTAATAGCCCTACATCCAAGTACTAGCCATTAAGAAAGGGGAGACCCTAGTAACATTCCAGCAAAAGTAATATAAAAAATGTGTACAGTGTCAGACATGATTCATAATGACTGCATTCTCTGAGTTTGCAGCAGTCTGCTTTCTGCGTAATAGTTCATCTCTATCACAGCTATGTCTTTTCTGAACATATTAAGTGCAACATAGTGGCAATATCTAGACTTGAGAATTAATGGTTGTGGGGGAATTAATTGATTGTCTTCATTTCTTTATTTTAAAATACTTTAATGTAGGAAAGGAGAAAGTAATTATTTTTCCTCTTAAATTGTATCACAATATTTATATAAAATTTCAAACCAGTAAGGTCTCACTGAGTACAAGAAATACATCAGAAATATTTGAAGAGAAGGTATTTAAAGTCTGACTGGATAGTAGCTCATATTTCTTGGCTTAGACTTGCAGTCAATGCAGAACTCTGATCCTGATATGAAAGGAATTTTTCCATGTTTTTTTGTACAAACCTAATTGTGTTGGTGCAAAACTTTTGTAAGGCCAGTTATCCTACAATGACTTAACAGATCTTTTGAATGCCTGTTGAAGAATATTTATTTATGCTGGGCAATTCTGCTTTTGCACTACAACCATAATGAAGTATTTTTGAAGGACATATTTGACTTTGCATAACAGGATTGCAAATTAAGTTTGTATGCTGCACCCGAGTTAGCAATATCTGGAATTAAATACCTATTTTGATTATTGATTGCACATTGAATTATAAAACATGTGTATTAATGTACGACAAACTTGGAGGTCTTAACCTACAACAGACAAGTAGTAGGAATGGCTATGCTTTTTGTATTATTTGCTCTGTAGTGGCATTTTTTTGCTGCTAGAAAGTGGCATGTAGATTAATGCACATATCCAGCATAGTTGTTATGCCCACGTACCAGGAGCCCTTTTTTGAATCTCAGCTTGGAAGAAGTGGAGATAAAAAACTTTAACTTTGAAGGATGATACTGGGATTTCTTGGTATTTCTTCACATTTTTGTGTCCAGCTTCATATTATGAGTGGGCAAATCAGCAGTTGGCTCAAACTCAGTGCATAAGTCACATAAAAGCTCTGTCAGACATTTGGGTTTAATCACCCTTAGGTTGTCAGATCCATGCTGTCAGATGCAAACATGGTAGTCCAAGCCTTTAACTGTCCTTCTGTTCACAGATCTCTTAAGGTAGATGCTTGCTTCCTGTCAAAAACAACAGTAAGTGCTATTTTGGGAAGGTGTTGCATTCCATACTTTGCTTGATGAACCTTATGGTCTGACCAAGGGTCCTTGTTGTATGCTCTATACCTCCGCACCTCTTATTTGGGTTGCTTGTCTCCAGTTAATGGTGACATAAGGAAGTACTTTTCAAGTGCTTTCGTGCTGTCTTAAAGTAGAAAAGATGGTAAGTTGCACAAGTGTGTCTTCCTCTCTCTGTTCACCACAGTGAGAACCTGAATGACTAGTAAAGACAGGATGTGCTGTGACTGAGGGGGCTAGTGACAGCTGAAATGACTGCCACCTCTGTGTAGTTCAGGTGAAATGCAAACCAGGTAGTGATCTGTGATCATGAAGATCCTTTCCTTCCCCTAAGTTACTGAGCTATTTTGTTAGGACCGAATTGGGCCTTGTTTCTAAGTGGGAATTTTTTTTTTTGACCATGTGCCTGAATGGCCAATGTCCTCAGTTACTCCTGAAAGAAATAGCAGAGTTTGTCTATCTGGAGAGATACTGGCAGGTCCAGGGCTGATTTTTTTGCATCATTTGTTAAGGGCTTGTGATAAATTATGAGTTTCATAACTTTGTGATTTTTCATCACAGTCTTGTGCAAATTCAAGTCAGCAGTCTTCCACGTCTGTTTAGCAGTTTCATTTCATGTGCAGTATTCAGACATTTGAGATAGCCTTTTCAATAGAGGAGTATAGCTAAGATTTAGGGAGGGAATACAGCCTTGCATGGATAGATAGTTTTAGCATTGGTACTTGATACACAATAGCCATGCCAATTTTTGAGAAGAAAAGAAAATTTACTAACAAATGGGAATCTGGGCTGGGGAAATACCTCTTGAAGAGCCAGTAAGCCCATTGAGGGGAGAGCAATAGTAAGAGTTTGAAAGGAAGAGGGTTGAAGAACTGGACTGCCATTTTAGAAAGTAACAGCTCTGATTTGCTTTCTGATTTTGTACTAGGGAAAGCTACCATTAGCTCTTGTTTTCTGTAGAAAGCTAAATGCAAGAAACTCAAGTTGGTTTGTGAGGAAGGAAGGGGGTTTAATTTCCCCAACTGATTATCTTTGTAAGGGACAATCAAAGTCATTAAGATATTTTTCTGATGTTTAACTAACTAAAAAAGCTGAATTTGTCATCTCAAGGTCCATTCCGTGTTAAGCCCCAGAATGAGGGTACCTGACAATTTATCTCATCTAGTCTGTACATACGGAAAAGAATGGTGTCTGCAGAAAAAACACTTGGCTTAACAAGGCACTGTCTGTGGAAGGAAAGTGTGTTATATCACACTCACAGACTATGTACCTTTTCATTTCTTTAAACAGGGTTTTCATGGTATAGCTGAAGGACATCCATGCACTAGCTATTTTGTTAGGCTTTAAAAAGTGAAATTCATAGGGCGCACAGATTGGCAAAGCCTTGGTTGATGTGAGCCAAGCAAATTTGAGTTGTTTTCTGTACAGCTGGGCTCACTGAAAGAAGAACCTACAGAACTCTGGAAACAAATCCACAAAACCACTCATATATCACACTGTAGGTCTGATTAGTGTCAATTATATTGAAGAGTATGTAAGCAACAGTTGAAGGAAAAATAGGTTCAGTGCTGAGTATTTTTGTTAATACTCTGCAGGTAGCAGTTTCTACTTTTGCTATGTGTAATCTTGTGCAGGAAGATGGGGGAGTCGTGGGAGATGCTTTTCTATGTGTTGTGACACTTTTCTATGCCTTACAAAAGGCAAGATAGATGTTTCTCCAGTAGGAAACCTTATGCTTTGCCACCACCCAAAGCTACCATCCTTCTGAAGCTTGAAAAGGCAATAAAGTTTTTCTTATGTGTAGAATTGTCTCTACATGAATGAATTGAAAGTGGTAAGTAGCTTGCTGAAGTCAGGAAGTTTGGTTTGACACAGTTAGAAATGAAGTAATAATTAATAGTTAATATTATTATTGCCAATTATTAATGCAATATGTTTTTAAAGGACACTTGAAATAAATTAATTAGTTTTTTCATGTACTACTATGTATTTAACCTAAGAAATTCTACATGGTAATTGAATGGAAGAATTAGATATTGAAATTTAAAATTTATAGAATGATATTTAAGTGCACGTTACTAGGTTACATAAATACAAGACTGCAATAAGCATAGAGATTAAGGGAAGCAGATCTTAGTATTCAGATTCATATCAAACCTAGATACTGTCTGGGGAAGGAAGGGAAGGGAAAAACACAGTTTATGTTGAAATATATTTGGTTCAAGTTTTGTCTAGGAGGGGCTATTAAATTATCATGTTGCCCAGGACACTAGGATCCTGAGATGTTTGCATGTATTCCATTATATGTTGATATAAATTGTACTTTTGCCTTTTGAGGCTAGCTTTCTTAAACTTACATAGCTGGGTCTGTGAGCCAAAAACACAGCATTTTAAAAAATGTTTTATTTTGAAAAGGAATGGAATTATGGAAATAGAAACTTTGGAATAAGAAAGATGTCCAAAGGTTGATCTACCTTCTGCCAGTCAATCATGGAGAAAATGGGCTTGGGAAAAGGTATTTTCCTTTAATAAACCTGACACCAGTGCCTTTATATTCTCTTTCATTTTCTCTGTGGTTCAGTTCAAGAAGGTTTCAATGACCCAGATTTTTCTCAGCATAATCCTAAAGAAGATCCATGATATAAATACAGAGGCATCAAAATCCTTTGAGAAAAAAATTACCATTCATGCCAGGACAGAGATAAAGTTACTGGTATCTTTGCATGGTGGATTTCTTTAACCACTTGACAATAATTTAGAGAGAGGAGAAAGGGGCAGAAAGAAGCATGCTTGTAGGTAATGAATTTTATGTGTTATCTATAGCACATAAAATACAGTCAGCCCCCTTGGCACTGCCTTTTGGAGTCTTGGAAGTGGTTGGTTTCTCTATGATCAGCTACAGTAGAAAGGCCACTGTTAAAAGATTTCCCATTTAATATTATGCAGAATTGGTTTCTAGAGAGTATCTCTTGTCTTAAAGGATTCACCCAATGTTTGCTCTTTTTCTCTGGGGATTTTTTTCTTACCCTTTTGCATGCACTAAACAAAGAAACTAGGCATGTGAGCTATTTGAATATAATTGTCTTTTTAATACAGGTAATTATTTTAAATGTTTAATGGGATCCTCATGAAAATTGTTGCATAAACTTTTCAATTAGAGAGAAGGCTCTTTGATTGCATTTATGTAAGATACTTAATTGGGTGGACAGCACAGAATGAATACATTTGGAAATTATCTCAGATTACTTGCTTGTAGGGGGATGCCTATAGGGAGGAGAAAGCTTTGCTTCCAATTAACTTCAAAGATAAGATAGCTTAATTGGAAGCTGACTGTGCCTTGACAGCTTCAGAGCAGCAGTGACTTCCATGCAAAATAATCTGAAGCAGATGCTGAATGAAGAAGTAGCATTTTCTTTCATGCAGGCTTTGGCATCATATCTCTGGCATTATGTTGTAATCTATATGAGGAAGCATTTTTTATCATGACATTGATTTCAGCACACTACTTCATATTTATACGTACACTATTAACTTCATCAGCCTTTGACAGGCTGACTGTAACACTAACTTAAAGGGAACTTTGAACCACCTTCTTGGAAAAATACTTGGCTTGGAAAAATACTGATGAAGAATCCTACAAAAGACCCATTTAGGGTTCCTGATCAAACTAGATCTTCTGATGCTTTTATTTACTGTTGTGGTTATGTAACTTTTCACTATTTGTATAAGAGCTTCAAGGCTAGAGAAATGGGCTGCAACAAAGCTCATAAAGTTTAACTAGGGTGAGTGTGAAGTCCTGCACCTTTGGAGGAACAACCTCAGGCACCAATACATGCTGGGAGTCACCCAGCTGGAAAACAGCTTGGCAGAAAAAGACCTGGGGGTCCTGGTGGACTCCCAAGTTGAGTGTAAACCAGCAATATGCCCTTGCTGCTAAGAAGGCTGACGATATCCTGGGCTGCCACAGGCAAAGCATCGCCAGTGGGTTAAGGGAGGTTTATTCAGCCTTATACAAAGGCTCTGAATTCAGAGGTTAATACAGGGTCCAGTTCTGGGCTCCCCAGCATAAGAGAGAAGTGGACATACTGGAGAACATCCAGCAAAGGCCTAGAGAGATGATATGGGGACTGGAGCATCAGTGCTGTGAGGAAAGGCAGAGAGAGCTGGGACTGTTCAGCCTGGAGAAGAGAAAGCTCAGGGGCATCTTATGAATGTGTATAATTACCTTGAAGGAGAGTGCAAAGAGGACAGACCCAGGATCTTTCCAGTGGTGTCCAGGGGTAGGACCAGAAGTAATGGGCACAAATGGAAACCCAGGATGTTCTCTCTGAATGTGAAGCAACACTTTTAACTGTCAAGGTGACTGACTGCTCTCAGTCACAGCCCAGAGAGGTTGTGAATCTCTGTCCTTGGAGATACTCCAAGGCACCTGGACGCTGTCCCAGAGAAAGGCACTCTAGGTGACCCTGCTTGAGTTACAGGGTGGGTCAGATAACCTCCAGAGATCTGGAGTGGTTGTGTTGGAAAGTGGTCTCCTTTCCATCCCTCAACCCTATGTGAGCCTGTGATTGTTCTTAAACTTTTATAATGAAAAACAAACTCAAACCAAAAATCAGTTGAAGGTGTGTTGACTGTGAAACATATCATTGTCTTATGTCTTTATTATTAAAGTTTGGAGTTACAAGGGTAAAGCTCCCTGTTAATTCATTTATAACTACTGAGTTTGTAAGAGTAATATTTTTGCTTGCCTGGCATGTGCCAGCATTACCAGCATAATCCGCTTGAATATCTTGTAAGAATTCTATTAAAATTTACTTTAGTGGAGGGATTTCTATGTTTAATGTTTGGATCTTACTTTATTATGAACAGTACTGAAATTGAACAATAGCAATCAAAATACACCTAAATATGTGTTCTATGTCATGTATCAGTAAAAATAGAGGAGCCAGTCATCTGATTTATAAATAATGAGAACCTGGACCGGAGCGCTTAGAAGATGATCTGTTCTCTTGGGAAATCCTCAGCCTTAGAGGCACTAAAAATAACATCAGTCAAATGTTTATTCAACTAGTCACAAGGGATAGAATGAAAGATTACCAGTTGGCAAAAAAGATGATGGAAAACATATAAGGGCTGTGAAAATAGGTTTATATGCAGCTTTGCACTGAAATCTTGTTTGATAAGCAGCAGTGGAATACTGATAATGATGTACCTGCAAAGGAGAAAGACACACTTAGTATGATGGGAAGGACTGGGTGGGGAGGGTATATTGATGTCAGGGTAAGAGGAGCTGCTCTGGAATAGGTGTTGGTACAAAGCAGCACTCACATCTCTGCTCTGTGACCTGCAGCAGGAGGTGCAGAGAGCTGACATGTTAATCTTCAGGAAAATGCTGAAGAGAGGAGCTACGAGAGCGGAAGGATGGAGCAGTTTGTGATACTTCAAATCAGGCTGCTGCGAACTGGGGAGAATATAAGAGAGGAGGGGCTATTACTGTTTATCCACTATGTAGCCACAGGTCTTCTAAAGCAACTTGTGTGTATGCCTGCTGAATGTCTTACTTATTGTCACTTTAGCAAAGTAACCTTCTTTTTAAAAGTTGGCATAAATGCTGCAGACTTCAATCCATATAATACAATCTCTAATGAGCTAACTACTTCACTTTTGAGCCACTGCTGCTCCAGGAATTAATGCCTGGAAAGCCCAGTACATGTAGATGATAGGGGAGAGTTGGAGGACATTGTTGTGAGTAGGATTGTATAGAGGACCATTTAGTTGCCTTTGTTTCTCAGCTTTTGGTAAAAACTGGTTGATTCCTTTCGGTTCATAATAGGCTGAATACCAAGCTGTTTCTATAATGTCATGGACTGCTTGTTTGGCATCTTTTTAATTAGTGACATTTTATTTAGTCCAAATTAAAAATGCCAGATGTAGCTGATTTAGTGGCTAACAATGATGAGTGAGGGGAGGGAGAGCTAACATATAGCCGTCTGTTCTCAGGGAAGTTGTGGGGTTTTTTATTATTATTTTTTTTTATTTCTAGTTCCACAGGAGAAGTTGGAATGGTAACCATGGCAGCAGGGAATTTGTCCCTGTAAGCTAAGCAAAGGGTTAGGTTGTATAGGGGGGTTTTGTGCTTGTTTTTTTGTTTATGGTGCCCGTACTTGGAGGAAGGGGTGTGCAAAGTGGTCTCAAGCAAGCCTTGGAGAGAGAACTTGGAAATAGATAAATTAGAGATGCCTGCTGTGGATTTAAACTGAAGAGTTGATCTTTCTGTATCATGTGTGCATGGATGGATGGGTGCAGCAGTGAAGCAGAGCAGTGAGATATGTGAAAAATTTCTTGGTACCTTGGATCTCTACATGAAGTATTTTGAGGTGGGGTAGTTAGACACTGTATGCTAATAAATCTCTTGTATTAGTGTTTTTTGATTTATGCCAACTTTTTTTCCACTGAAAATGAATAATTCTTAGCAGGTTGGAAGAGAGTGAGATCTGCATGGGACTGGCTGCTTTCAAGAGAGAATATCCAGTTTAATCATGGTGCCATAACCCTAGATCTTACATCAGCCCTGGAAACTTCTGATATATCACACCATTATTTTCCTCTGATACTTAAATCTACCAAAAAATTAAACAGCAGTTTCATGGAACAGTTTTCTTCCCACAAAAGAGGTCACTGAAAATGAGAATTACACGTGCCTTAGGGAGAGGATAACATAAGCTCTCTTCTTCCATTGATATAACTTTTCCTGGGTAAAGATCTGTAGAGGGTAAATTTGGGCCACACAATTGATGCTCTCACAGTTGTGCAGAAATCTCCCTACCCAGTGTGAGCAGCTCTGTTAAAAGCATTTATTATGTGCATGTGACAAACTGACCCATAAAACATCCTGAATGTTGCAGCAGCAACAATTAGCTGATACTCGCTGCTTGGAATCGCCAGCTTCCAGAGCTGGTAGCTTGGGAGACAGAAAGTTAAGGAATATTGCTGAATACTCTATGATGTGGAGGCATCTGACAGCCAGGCATTAGGGATGCTCTGCCATGCTGCTGGAGTTAAGCCTGTCACCCTCTCCTAAGGCACCCTGCTGCTACTGTCAGAGCAGTATGAACACAGCCCGATTGGAAAAACCAATGTGTGTTGTGCCCAATGCTGTCAGAGTGCTGGAAATTTGTATTTCCAAGATGTGCTTGAGCTTCTGAGATTTTCAGCATGTGGAAACCATTGTGCTGTAAATGTCATAGGGTGTTTACACTTTAAATGGTCGTAATTCCTTGAGTGCCCGTAGGTTACGGCCGGTTTTCATGAGGAGTCTTTCTCCATGTTTTGCCTTTTTTTTCCAGTAGCTTCCATTATCTTTTTAATTGTCCTAAGTTGTTCTCAGCTTAATATTTTCACACTTAAATTGGTTGTAACCCTTGTATTTTGTCTCCATGAGACATATCATACTTGATTCTTCTCTTATCAAACTATGCATGTTGAATGCATAGAAGTTTTTCTTAAAAAGTTTATTTTGTTTTGCTTTCCAGCTTCCCCTCTCTTCTGGCATCTTTGGTGTATCTTCCTGTTCTATGATGTAATTTATCAGGGTGTGTGGGTGTGTGTGTGTGTGTGTGTGTGAAGAATAAAGGAACTCTTGTAAAAAGATAGATAATTGATTTACCTTTTTGTTTTATTAAAATCTAGTGCACCACTGTATCTGTTTCTGAAAACTCTTTTCATGCTGCTGAAGTAAATTCTAGCACAACTAGGAGCTGGGGCTTCAGCTAAGAACTTGTTTTCTTTATTTTGTTTAATTTATTTTAGCCCTCAAGGATGCAGAGGAAACCTTAGGAACTCTGCTCTTGCAAGCACTGGGGAACAGATTCACAAGTCCTTAAATCCTTGACTTTTTCACTCCTTGTGATTACTTTTTTGGGAGGATGGAAGAAGACACAGGAGTGGGAAGAGGGTCTATCTTTGTCTTACCCTGTATTGCATTCTAAATTTAATTTCTGTCCAGCCCTACATCTTAATGCTAGCTTAGATTCCTCTGCCACCAGACTGGGTAAATTGGATTGCATTTGTTCAAGACAAATTTCATAACTACTTGTTCTTAAAATAATGTGTTTGTTTTGTTGTGTCTGGACATTTCAAATATAGTTTATTTGGCATTTTCCCCTGTTGTTGGGCTCTGGTTTTGTTCTATTTTATTTCTGCTCTACGTCAACCACAATCAAAATCCCAAGGTCCCATTTGATCACGTAAGAGACAGTTACTACCCGAAAAGTTTTCCCATGGACTGAAAATGCATACATTTTCAAATACTAATCTGCAGTCTCCAAAGACATCTTTGAAAGCAGTCTCTGGTCCCTTTCCTAGCAATACGTGGCTGGATGTGTAAATGCAAAGAATGCTGGAGCCAGGTCTGGGTGTCTGTGCAGCCCTTAAAGGTGTTCCTATTGTCTGCTGTGCAACCTCTCTGGTCCTCTCTCCTCAGAAGAACATGCAAGGGAAGGAGGAGTTTGTGGGCTACCCAGGCAGAAGTTCTGCTTGGATAATCCTAAATCAAAGGGAGAAGCTAACTGCGTGTTGCTGAATCCTGTGCAGAAATGGCTTTTTGGCTCATAGGGTGGCCTGGGCCCTAGATGACAAGGGTCTCAGCTGCTGTTGTCACAGGGTCCTACTGGGAAAGAAGAAGCCATGCAAGTCTTGGGGACACCATTTTCCTAAATAGAATGGGATGCTGCTCTCTGGAGCCTTGTTGCACCCTCTGCCAAGCTTCAAATTAATGTGGTTCTTGTGGTTGGAAGCCTGTGCAGCAAGGAAGATGTGGTAATTCCTTTTCTACAGAGTAATTTATAATGGCAAAGCAATTCAAAATACTCAGTAACTAGCTTGGTTACTTAAGGATTTAATAAAGAAATTATTATGGTTTTTCTTTGTATTACTCTTTCTAGGGTTGTTAATGATTTAAATTATGTTTGCAAGAAGTTTTGTACTAAACCTTTCTCTGGAGCAAATTCAGACAATAAATAATGCATTCTGTAAGCACAGCTGAAGAGAACTGGAAACTGTCTAGAGATAAATTGCGCAATAAAATATATGAAAGATAAAGGTTAATGCCAGCAAAATAATTTAAGGAAATGCCTTTCCTTACATAATCAAAGGAGTGTAAGAGTGTCTGTAACTGTCTTCTTTAATGTATGTAAAGGATCATGAAACCAGAAGGGATTTTTGCATAAAAAGCAATTGCTGTTAGGAGGAGCTGTGTGGAGAGAAGGGAGCACATTTACAGTCAAAACTAGCAGAAAATGCTGGAACAGTCTGGACCCCCAGAGCCAGGACTGAGTGAGCTGGTTGTTGCTGCACTCCCTTCCTGCTGGTGTGGATTGTCAAAGCCTATATAAACTGCTTCCCAAGCTTTCTCTCTTCCAGCTACTGCAAATACCCTGAAGTTTCAGAAAAATTCATAAAGGCCTATTGTTACTCTTAGAAGGATTGCAAAAGTCTTTCTCCTTTCTTTTACCTAAAAATGAGAGGCAAATGAGGAATTGAATGGGAAGATGAGAAAATGTCAAACAGGTCAAATGATCTATCTGGACATTAAACCAAAGTGGGAAAGAGTTGAAACAACATTTGGGAATACTGTCACAAAATTGATGTGTTGTCTGTATGTAGGTATGTATCATTGAAAACTGCATTCCACTATTTATTTTTAAAATATGGGAATTATAGGGTAGCAGCTTACAGTTTCCAAACCTTCAGCCTCTAAGTATGTGCACACATATTGAAATAAATCTTTTGTCCATGCAGGCAGTGGTTATGTCTTAAAAATGTGCTCTGCAGTGTTGTATGTAAATAGATGTGGTTTTTGAAGATGCTTTGATGCAGTTGCTATACAATACTAAGCCTATACAGAGAGCAGTACTTTTAGATTTAAGAAATGCTTTAAGTTTTGAGAAGATAGAAGCAGATAATTCAATGCCTGCATATCAAATAATCATTTTCCCATGCAGTTTTGAATTGGAGTAGGAAAAGCTTTTGCTTGTTATTACAGTATTTTTATTTTAAACTGGTGCCTCAAATTGCTTATTGGATATTTTCCTTTAAATGTGCTTTGTATACATGCAATGTAACATACTTTGCTTATTTCTTTAAGCTCAAATGTCAACAATTGCAGTGTGTAATTGTGCTAGTTTTGACTGGAGTAGAGTTAATTTTCTTCTTAGTAGCTGGTATGGGGGATATTTTGGATTTGTGATGAAAGTAGTGTTGATAATTCCAGAGATGTTTTAGTCACTGCTCAGCGATGTTTACACAGAGGCAAGGTCTGTTCTGCTCCTCACCCCACCCCTCCAGCAAGGAGGGGAGGGGAACACAAGAAGCTAAAGGGGACACAGTCGGGACAGCTGACCCCAGCTAACCCAAGGGAAATCCTGCACCATTTGGTGTCATGCTTGGCCTATGAAGCTGGGGGAAGAAGAAGGATGGGGGCAAGGGGAGGAATATTTTAAGTGATGGTTTTTGTTTCTCCAAATCACCGTTACTCATCCTGGGGATGGCTGAACACCTGCCTGCCCATGGAAAGTGGAGAATGAATTTAATGTTTTGCTTTGCTTGTGTGCATAGCTTTTGCTTTCCTATTAAATTGTCTTTGTCTCAACCCATCAGTTTTCTAACTTTATTCCCCCATCCCACTGGAGGCAGTAAGGGAGTGGCTGTGTGTGGTTAAGCTGCTGGCTGGGATTAAACCGTCATGTAAATAGTGCAGAGAGATGTTTGCTTGATTAATCACCACAGTGGCCTGAATTCAGCCAACATAGCTTATGGCATCCATCTTAAGTCCAGAATCAGAAGCATTTGTCATGCACTTTATATCCTAAGTTGTTCCATCTCCCTTATTTTCACAAGGAATGCAACTCTTCAAAATTACTGGGTGCATGTGTGACTGGGTGTTCATACATGATGGCTTCAGAAGAGCTGACCCTCCAAATACAAATGCTGACTTGAGCCTGGAGGTAATCCTGCCCTGCCCATCTCTACGATTCCCAAAAACCTCTCTTGCTGGTACAACCTTCATGGAGTTCATGACTTCAGTATTGGTTTTGATGACCACTGAACATAAGATGATAGTATGATAACCTTCAGGTCAGGTTATTCCTCTGACGCTTGGAAATGTGTTTTAAAATTCAATAGCCCAGTGAAGGGTGACAGAATTAGGGTTTTGAAGCATGGCCAACTAAAGTGGGGGTTTGTGGGATTTTTTTTTTGAGGTTGCTGTTCTGAATATGAAAGTCATAGACTAAGATCTTGATCATACAACAGTTGTTCTCCTTCATTGTTCATAGGCTTTTAAATGTGTACCTAAATATAGTGTATGCCAGAGGAGAGAGTTAATGTTGCTATGAGAACCTTAACCTCAGCATTTCCAAGGGTTTTATGTGTATATGTAGGGACAAAAAAAGACAATGATCAAATACCTCACAGGTTTTTTTCTTTTATAAGGAAGTACTATCTGATGCCTTGTGTATAAGTAATCTTATCCACAATGTATTGCTGTTACCACTGCTGTTTGTCTGAAGGGCTATTTTCCTGCATGAGCAGCGCAACAGAGAAGGCAAAAAGAGACATAGGGTTGACCTATATATTTATTTCATTGCAGCAATTGAAATTTCCATGTCTTATAAAACTGCCTTAATGCTGCTGGGCGAGTAAAGGGGGACTGGCTGGTGCTCCATGTAGATGTGGTTGACTGAGTTGTTTTGCCTATCCGGTGTGCATCGAGCATGCTTAGAGGCCATTCTTTTTCAAAAGTTTGTAACTTTAGGAAGCAAAACCTTCCTTTATTTGTTGCTTTTTCCACCAGGCAAATAGCAGTTCAGGGGTAGCCTACAGGCTGAGCTTGAGTCTTCAGCAGCTTTGAGTTGACCTAATTGAAAGCTTCCTCATTTCTCCAGTGACTCTGACTCTGCTCTTGTGAGCTTTGATTATAAAAAGCTTTTAGAAAAAAGATCTCTTTTAGAAAAAAGAGGGTTCCAGTGAAAACACCAAGTACCTGCCTGGTACATAGGTGCCTTCTGCAGTAAATAGCTGCTTCTGCTTGCATATGGCACATGCATACATTTCAGTTCCATTTTCCTTCTATTTACCTCACTGATTGTATGATTGTCATGTCTGAGCAGTCTTGATGAGTAAAATTGAGGGATGTAAGTCAAAACTTGCTGGACTGATTTTCTCTTTGTGCAGCTCTTAGTAATGATTCTTCAGTGTATTTTAATAGATTTCTATGAAGTTCCTGATCTACATCTCTTGTAAAGGGGAACTCTAGAAGAAATAAAAACTTTTATTTGTGTACTGAAACCTTTTATCTATTAAATTTCAGTCAGAGGGCCTTCTGATAACAGGTGCTTCCTTCTTATGTTTGGAGTCATAACCCAGGATAACACAGGTTGGTCTGCACTGATATAAATTACACTGTTTCAGATTGTAGAATGCAAATATAGATCTGCTTGCCATTGAAGATTTTCAGCATAGCATCATGTAAAACAGTCAATTTTTGTGATCATTGTGTATTGTCATAGGTTTTGTTTTGAAGAAAAAACGAAAGAAATAGAATAATAAGTGGAGAAGAAATTATGTGACCATCACATGGCAGTTTGAGCTTTCTGATTTTTGTTGTTGTTTCTTCTTTCCTTCCACATTCCTTAAAATATTTGCATTACTTGATACACACAAAAAACTGCAGTGAGGTTGAGGAACTGAGGCTGGAAAATGAAACAGCCATGAAGATAGTCAAGATATGCGACCCATTATATGAAACCACTGAAGTGATGAATATTAATGTTCTTTTAAATTTTTAATTTTTTTATGTCTTTTTGTCTTTTGAAAAAAGAAAAGAAAAGCTTGGGGGAAGACTTCTTCCCAGAACAATGGTGCAGTCTGTTATCTGCTCCTTTGCACTGTAAAGCACTGAATGTTCAGCCAATATAGTGCTCTGGTTGGCTTAGCATTCTTAACCTTAATTTTGAATAGAAGGTGCCTTGTGCTGCTGACGTAATTAGGGCCTTTTGTAAATCACTGTTGCAGGCAGTCTGCTGTTGCATTTCACTGCATTTCTCTGAGGGATGCAGAGAAAAAGTGTCAGAGTAACTTTTTGAACCTCTTATCAGGCTAAGTGTTTTCAGTACTGGAGTATTTTGTTCAAATGAATCCTGTTTCATTTTCCTTTGTAGATAATAAGCCCCAAGTAAATTTTGGAAGTGAAACAATATTTCTGCTGGAAGAAGATTGAATAGAGAGCCCTTAAAGTGGGAGGTGCTTCCTTAGGGGAAAAAAAAAAAAGAAGAAAAGGAAAAGTGAGAGTTGGATTTGACAAATTGACTTTAAATTCAGTCCAGTTTGTGATATAGGAATACTGTTATCTGAACTGCTATCAGAAAGTTTGAGGTGAGGCTTTGTTGTCAAGCTGGTTTCGTATTTGTGGTTATACTTCATAACTCTGCAGTGTTGTGTGGGGGCATAAAATCTCCTTACCTTCCATGTAAGTCTCTTAGGGGCTGTTGTACTCTTGCCTCTGCAGAGACACAGGGTTTCATCTCACTTCTGCCTCTCTCCTGTCCCCTGGGGCAGGGTTCAGCTCAGGGCATTACATCCCTTCCTGATGCAGTGTTTTATATCTTTGATGTCAGTGGTGATACATGGCCTTGCACTGTCCTTGATGGCAAACACAGCAAAAATAGTCAGCAAAGTTAACTTGCTCATCGCTGCGTTTGTGCTACCCACCCACTGCACTCCAGTCCCTGGGCTTTAAAGGCACTGTTAACACCCCAAGGGCTGACTGGTCCCACAAATGAACATAGCCATGTTTGTAACCTAACTCCCATAGTGGCTGTGTCGGGACAGTGGGTGCTGCCTCCAGGGCCTGGATCTCTGGAGGAGAGAACATGGCATTACAGTAGTCACACACCAAACTGCAGCGCTGGGTACCCAGTAGTTAGAAATGCTGTGGTACTTCAGTGGGGCTGGCATCAGCATCAGCTCAGACTCTGGGCAAGGATAGGGAGGATGGGACACATACCCATGACCCCTTTACTTCATACCGAGAGAGTACAGCATGAATGAGCATAAAAGACAGCTGCAGCTTTCTTCCAGTGGCCCCACGTCATTAAGGCTTTCCATGCTTGGGAGCAGAGAAAAGTGTGGTGGTTTTCTTACAGCTCTCTCTTTTCCACCTGCATGGGCTGGAGAGGCACCCTCAGCAGAAGAGTTTTGCCTCTCTTCTGGGAATTGGCACAGACAATGATCAGGTGCAGTCTGTCCTGTATCATTGCCTTGTTCCCAGCAGGAAAGGAAAAGACGCGGGGTTTGTCCTCCAGGCGATTGCTGTGGTATATTCCTGATTCGGGCTCCCCCGTGAAAGCTGATGTAGAGAGCAGAGGGTTGTGCTTATCCTGACTAATGAATGAATGATGTCACCAGGTTGGTTCCCGAGGCAGGAAATCCATCCAAAATAGTTTAGTTTCAATACAAAAACTGCAGTTACGTGCACAGAGTAAGCTGAAAGTAGAAATTACTTATTTCGCCACCAACCTTTCGGTCCAATCTATGGCTATACTATAAAAAGTAGAAGAAAAAAAGTATCAAGCGGGTGTTAGTCCCTCCCACTTCCCACTAAAACAAACAAAATAGCTACTTTCTGTCTTTTTGCATATTGGCTCTTCGGTGTACTTGCCCATCCTAGGAGGGAGGGAACACGAGAACTGCGCTCCCCACTCGCACGCTGCGGTGCGATGCCTGCGAGATGTCTCGGGCATCCGTCCACCCGTGTTCCCCCGTCCCACGGGCGCGCTGCCGAATGGCGGAGCGGGTCGGGACCGCTGCGGGAGTGATGCTGTGGGGCTCTGCTGCGACACGGTGCTAGTGACACAACAGAAACTTGCCCGCAGGACAGAAAACGGGGGCACCCCACGCCCAACAAATTCCTGCGTGTGTGAGGATGCCTCTGGCTTCGCTAAGCTTTGGCAGGAATGCAGCCGTAACATGGCACAGCACGCATGCCTTCCCCCGAGCAACCGGGATTCCCCCTCCTCTCTCCAAAGCCCACTTCTGAAAGAGCTGGCTCATCCCTGCTGTCAGACGAAGCCGTTTCCTGAACGCGCGGGTTTCAGTCACTTGGGCTGGATGAAGCTTTAACTCCTCCCTCACTGGGCTCAAATCTGTGCATAGCCGGGGCACGGGGGAGCGGCGGCCGGGGGCGGCGCCGGCCGTGCTCGCTCGGCCCCGGCGCGGTGGCACCGCCGGGGCCCGGAGCGCAGCTGGGGCGGGCGGGGAGCGGCGGCGGAGAAGTTCAAGTGCCCAAGTTGCAGGCGATGACATCAGCGCGGGCAGGCCGGGCTGCGGGCGGGACCAGCGCCGGGGCAGCGGCAGCACACGCGTGCTGGGCTCCCCACACCCCGCCCCGCGGCCGCCCCAGGGGTCTCAAGCGCCCTGAGGTCGTAATAAAAAACCCACATTTCCTTTGTAATTCCTTCTTTTTCTTTGGGGGGTGAGGGGGTGGGGGAGGCGGGAATAATTTGGAAGTCTGATAGTGTGTGGGAAATGATTACATCAGTCGGAGGGAGGGCTAGGATTGGTCTGCACAGTGTGGTTTGATTCACTACCGCAAAGATTGCGTGTAACCCTTTGAGTGGAGCTCTGGCAGAGTTGTTTCCCTCCCCAGAAACAGTCCCCATAGCAGGGGCTACGTGACAGGTAGGGTACGACCGCCCCTGACGCCGCCGGCATCCCAGGCACCCAGCCGCAGGCTGCAGAGGGTCGGCGGAGGCAGAGAACTAACTCTCAAGAGGCAATCCCCATTTAAAATGCCATCTTGTTCTTCCGACTGCTGCCTTTTACGTGCTGTTGAGGTAAGATTTTCCATATCGAATTATCCTTCAGATTTTTGTTAGACTCTCCTTCTCTCGCTATGATGGGAAGCATTTTAAACACGGAGTTGATTTAAATCTGGGACCTGCACGTTCACCCGGAGAAATAATTTTGCAGGAAGTGTCTCTCGCTTGAGCAGAACAATGCAAAGAGGAAAGCATCTGTATAATTCAGGAGCTGGTGGAGAAGGTTCTTGACTTGTTCTCTCATCCCCATTGATATTTAGGATGTGCAGTGTATGCACATTTGGTTTCAAATCACTTTCAAGCTAGGATCAAAAGAGAAGTCAGGGCAGGGAGAGAAATGTGTAGACTGTGCTAGTAATTGATTTTGCCAGCAAACTGCAAGTGGGACTTCCCTGCTAGAAACAATCAAAAGTTAGAGGGGAACAAGAGAGGTTTTTTTAATCTCTGGGGTCTTGGCCTGCTCCTCTGTCACTGTTCAGAGGCCTCCAATGGGATTGCAATGAAAATTGTGTGTGTTTGACTGAATGTGATTTCTCTCGCCCACTGTTGCCAAAGTACTCTCTCGACATTGTTTCATGTTTCCTTACCTTACACAGCTTTATACAGAACCTGCTCTCTCACTATTCCTATGTATGTGGTCATATTAACCCTGCTGAATCTTTGTTTAGTGCAGGGAGGTGTTGGGGAGGGGGGAGGGGAAATAGGTCTAGGGTGCATCAAGAGAAAGTGTTATAAAGTGAATCATCCATTTCATTTGTCCTGGCTGCCAAGGTGCTTGGAACCCGCACATCAAGAGGATGATGCTTTTCTACAGTAGCTGTGTGGTTTGCCTATGTTCAGAGCTGTTGATCTGTAAGTGTACCCTTTATGTTGCAGGATGTAAAAGTCTTTAGTGAAGATGGAACAAGCAAAGTGGTCGAGATTCTAGCAGACATGACAGCCAGGGACCTCTGTCAGCTGCTCGTTTACAAAAGTCATTGTGTGGATGATAACAGCTGGACTCTAGTGGAGCATCACCCTCACCTAGGATTAGGTAGGGAATGGTCAAAGGGGTGGCATGGTTACCTGGGAATACAAAATATGTGTAATTCATATGAATGTGCTTCCAGACGGAACATTTTCTTCTCCACTGCTTTTATTTGTACAATTAGCTGAAGTCACATACGTGCTTTGTGTGTATTACAATTTGAAGTGTAAAGCGTTTAAGCCATATGAAGTCCTTCCCTTATTTCCCATCCTTTGTTTTTTTTATTATAAAAAAAAGAAGAATTGTCTAATCTTCATGCTAGTGCTCTGTTGCTACCTTGCTGTGTCTGAACCTATTGCAAATAAACAGCTTAGGCAAATTAAGCTTGATCCTTAGTGTACGGTCCTATGAAACAGCTCAGCTCATCACCAGCTGGGAGACCTGGGTGAACAGACTCAGCCTTACATACATACAGTAATGCTTATGAAAGCTTGACATGCTGAGGTGGGGGAGGGGGTTGGCTAAACTTGACTTCAGGCAGGGAAAAAATGGTGGCACCGCCAGCAAATAAATCCATGGGCAGTTTCTGGACCAGAGGTGGTATCTGCTCACCAGGCAGCAGCTCCTCCACCTGATTGAAATTAAGGTGTCATGGTTACAGTTTCAAGAAGGCAGCAAGAGGAAAAACCGTGGGGAATTAAATAACACCCTGAATTGGTTTAATTACAGTACCTGAAAAGATCTCATGTTATTCAGTCTTGCTTTTCCTGTTATTTTGTGGCACTGATTAGTTACGGGTTCTGCTGTGCAGCTTGCAACAGCATATCGCTCAGATAATACTATCTACAGTTCTCCATAGCATACAATAAGGCTTTAAAAAGTATAGCATTTGGAGCATTAGTCGATATACTTCATGAGGAATGTTTGTTCTAGAAAACAGAGGAAGGCAAATCATAAGCTGCAATTGCCAGCACTGGAATTGTGAATGCTATCTGTAGCTAACAGAGGGGGGTTTATGTCTAAAAATGTAATTCAGAACCCTTATGAATAAAAAAAGGAAATGATTTGCTGGAAATGTGATACCCTAAACCAATACTGTTAAACACAAAAAAATTCACTGCTTTGCAGACTAACAGTTAAAAAACCCCAAACACAAAGGCTATTATGATTATTTAATGGTTTTATTATCTCTTCTAATGTAGAAATATATGAAAAAATTAACGTGAAACACTGGTCTATATCTGTGATATACTTTGATTTCTGAGGACATAGGATGAGGTGAAGAATTAAGGTAAAAATCACAGAATCTTTATCTCTGTAGCTCAGTATGCCACATGAACTTCTAAAAACCTTTACAAATTTTCAGTTTTATCAATGCTCATTATACTACCAGGCTCTCTCTTTCTATATTCTCTTTCCCATCATTGCTGATTACCAAGGTATTGTGTAAACAGAAGCCTTCTCCTTTGTAACCAACATCCTTCTCCTGCCAGATTCATTCAATGATGCCACAATTCAGTGTTTGTGACATCACAATAGCTTCCATGGTGACTAATTGTGCTGTCAAACTCTGGTGTGTGACATCTCTGAATGAATCGGGCAGGAGGCTGATTAGGAAATCAAAAGCTTCTGTTTACACACAAATAACTTGGTAATTAACAATGATGGGAAAAGAGCAAGATACTTATCAGGCTGCATTTATATACATGGGGACCTGCCTGCCTTGGACCTCTGTTTCACACTGAAGCACAAAGTGGGCCCCCAGAGAAGCGGGGTGTGCAGGTTGGGGCTTCAGCAGCCACCAAACTTTGTTCCACAGAGAAGGCCCCAGGGCTGTCCCCTGTAGGCCACACAGTAGATCTGTGTGAGAAATAATGCAACCTTTGGGGGTGTAAAGGCAACAGACAAAGAAAAAATATACAAATAATTTTAAAACATGTAATTTTACAGATTTCGCATATTTGAAAGGATGAGGACAGAAAATGGAATAATTGAGTTCATTTAACAGGGGACATCATCCACTTTCTTGAATTTGGGGTCTAAAGTATACATATTCAATAAACTTTAAATACCAACTTTCATGCTTCCGCCAGTTTTGGTTCCAATTTGAATTTTTTATTATTTGGCTGCTTATTTCTAGCTCCTTTGTAGCTTAAATGCTTTCCTGTATTTCAGAGACTGTCAGATCAAGGGTAGTAATCTGTCTGCAACCTGGATGAAGTTATCATCAGCCATCTGATGGTCCATATTTTTTCCTCTAGATATAAGATTGCTAGTATAAGTATGAAACAATGGTGAATAAATACTGAGTGTGAAAAGAAATATGGTTAAAAAACAGTCAGAATTCTGTGTTTCTAGAAGATATTATTTCTTACACAACACATCCTTGCTGACTTAATTCTCTAGGTCATAGTCCTGAAGCTCACCTAAAGAGAGCAGTTCCTTCATTTAGCTGACTATCTTTTTTTTCCTCCCCATATTTTGCCTAATAGTACTTTCCAAAAGAGCTTGGTTTGCAGAACCAATTCATTGTTTAACTATTGGACAGACTGAGGACAAGATCAAATTTTTGAAGCCAGCTGCATATTTATCATTGCATTGGTCTTCGAGGTCCCGCTTTGTAAGGAACCCTCACCTCACTGTTCACTTCACACACACAGCCAAGTATATTCCAAATAAAATGTGTGCTTGCACATAACTTTAAACAGCTATTTGACTGCACAAAATATTTGTGTTCTCACTGGAGGTAGTGGTGTGACAATTTTTCAGCAGATTTTCTTGTTTTGACATATGAAAGTGATTCCTTCTGCACCATATCACTAATATCTAAAGCACGTTGTAATCAGTACTTAAGCAGTCTATGAAATTTGAATTTGTCCCATTATTTTATTTGCTACTATAAGTATACCTAACCTGTTTATAAAATGTGGTGTTCTCCCTATGTTCTATTCCATGCTTAACTATCATCAGTTTAGGACAGGGAGAGAGATCTATGTATTGGACATTAGCAAAAATAATAATGATTAAGACATTCACATGACTGCATGTGTCTGGACACTGAAAGAATTCCTCCCTACCTACAGACTTCATTTTTCCAGTTCCAGAATTGACTGTACCCCTTACTAAATACAATTGAAGCAGGAAAGAATGTAGTAGGGCTCAGAAATATGTGAAGGTTAGAAGAAAGCATTGCTGCAGTTTTGTACCTAGATTTTTTTGTTAATGTGCATTGATTTTCCTTAATATGAGTGAATTAAAAGTGGAACAGTTGAACACAGCACTTGCTTAAATGCAAAATCAGGGCAGGCTATTTCATATAGGGGTCCACCTGTCATTTGTAGTGATTCTCTGATTGGGAATTTTGGGCTATGGCTGTGGCTGTTCTTGATGGAATCCAGCTCCTTTTCCCACCTTGTATCACTGCTACAGATCAGTAGTAGTTCTGATAATTGTGCAGGTTAACTTGGGTGGGGTGGGGGAAAGTCTGTTCCAGAAAGCGTGTAGAGGAGACTAAGTGGGGCCTATCCGATAAACTGAAAGGACACATTTCTGGTCACTTCAACAGCATTGCCACTTGAAGACAGACTGATCTATTGAACTGAACTTAACAGGCTGACATCTGTGTTTCTAGTTTTGTAGCAGGAAGCTCAAAGCAGGGCTGAGGCTGAGTTGCTCGTGTGTCAAGTTTATCCCATTTGTACCAACTGAGTATGAATTACCAAGCACTTGCCAAGTGTTCAACTTCTATGAAGTAATAGCAAACTGACCAGGACTATCTTCCTTTTTTTACATGCACGTGCTATGAAATGCTGCACCTTTTCTCCAAGATGGCTTTGACCATCAAAATGAAAATATAAACATTAAATCAGCAGGACTATCACCACAGAATCTCAAAAGGGTCTTGATGTAGTAATAGAATATATCTAAGTTGGTTGTCTAAAGCATCTAAGAATCAGGCACTAAGTATATTTACAGAAATTAAACATTGAAATACAAAACCAGTTGACAAATGTTCATCTATATTTCATTTCCTCAGAACAGAATAAACAGTTTGTGCCTGACAAGCAGTTTTTAAAGTGTTAGAAAAGTGAAGACCACAATTTTGGGTGGTGGTAGAACAAGACTGTAACAGGACGTGGTCTTTTGGGGGTTCATACTGTGATGAAGCTTCATACCAATGTAATTCAATGTTTTTTGGAAGAAACATAGTTTAAGAAATAGACTCTTCACCCTCATAGGCCCACAGTCTTCATCACAATGTAAAGGAGAATTGACTTCATTTATTACTTAAAATCTGTGATAATAGAACCACATTAGCAATACCTGACACTTCATCTGCAAAGCCCCTAGAAATGTGTAGGTTTAGGTGATGGATGTTGAGGTGGCACCAAATGTCCTTTATTAACAGCCACCCAGTAGCAGTATTGTTGTGCACATTAGTCAAAGAACTACCCCTTCAAAATGGTGTTATGCCTTATGCACTAAGAAATAGCTCTTTGTTTGAGAGCAACCACTATGGAGGGTTCTCAATGTTAACCCCTTTGAAAACACAATCTGTAGCAAGGCTAGACATTACAAATGCACAGTAAATGCTGAAGTCATCCATGAGCTGGTGATGACTGACAGCATAAGTGCAGGTGAAAAAGATGATGGGATCATTTAGTCATAGGTTAAATTTTCAGTTGAAGAATGCCACATAATCTGCTGAGTTGAATAATTCAACTGATATTCCAGAGTTTGCTCTTTTTGAGATGCCAATGACTGCTTGCTTTCTATCCTGAAAACACCAAAAAAACTTGGGTCGCACCCTGGCATACCATACTGTAGGAATACAAGGATTGAAGGAACACAAAAGTGGGGAAGCTTCTTTGGTCACCAAGTCACAGGCATTTTGCTTAAAGCTTTGCAAAAGTTATGTTTTGTTTGACCTAATTTTTAAATTTTGTATAAGGCATGAAAGCACTGACTAGTTAAAACTTTTGTAAAATACCTAAATATCTTCTCAGAAAGTTCTGAACACTTGTCAAGATAATGAGTTCATTAAGTAGTGCACACTTAGCCAATTGCCTTCTTTCGAGTTACTGCTTTCAGTGAATTGGGTTTGTTAAGCTATCTGTACATGCTTTGATGTGCCATTCTTTTGACCAGAGAAGTGGTGGTTCTGGGGAGTTACCTTGTAACCAAATCTAGAGCAGAAAATTGCCCTGTCATGTGTACAAAACATTTGTCTCTGTCAGTATTCCTGTAAAGTAGATCCTGTGACCTCTTTCATAATAAACCCCATTGTCTAGCATTTACAATAAAGGCCTGAAGTTCACCTTGAAATGAACTGGTTTTATAGAGTATGATCAAATACAACACTGTATTTCTGTGATAGTTCAAGACCTAACAGTGGCCTTTCTGTAACTTTTTTACCCCTTAAACCTGTCCAGTTTGAGAGCAAAAAACTAGTGCCAAAAGAGGTTTGTCTGTACTATTGTAAGTGCACACACACAAAAAATCTATTCCTTTCTCAAAAGTCTGTGCTTATAAAGCCCTGATATAGGAATTCCTTTAAGAACACTGCCATATAATGTTAAACTTTGTAATACATTACAAAGTAAAGTATTGGCATTATGGTTTGAAAGCTAGAATGTGTTTTGCTAATTTCTTAAAAGGTAATGGAATTACACTGTGTTGTTTTAACTTCTGTTCTTAGTTGGTCTCACTCCTGCTGGTTGGCTGTGTGTTAACATCATGTTCTTTTTCCACAGAGAGGTGCTTGGAAGATCATGAGCTCATAGTTCAAGTTGAATCCACAATGGGAAGTGAAAGTAAATTTTTGTTCAGGAAGAATTACGCAAAATACGAATTTTTCAAAAATCCCATGGTGAGTCTCATTACTTAGCTGTTTACACCACAGAGGGGTGGATTGCAATAACATTGCTGGGCACTGTTATGTCTTAAACATTTGTTATTAAAACAAAACAGTCAACCAACTAACAGAATTCTTTCCAAAGAAATTTTAACCAATGTTTAAATTCCTTGTACTTTCCTCCCAGCCTAAAAATCTCAAGTGTTTTCAAGTTACCAAATGTACTTGTTTCAAAGTGTAGTTATGTCAGAGTGACCAAGACAAGGAAATCTTCATTAGTTTAAGAAAAACAATCAGAAGTGCAATTTACTCATTATTATCAAAGTTACTTGATTCAAAGCAAATTCATCCCATAACAAGCAGTATCCAAACCTTTTCATTTCTGACCGTAATAATTAATAAAACACCAAACGCATATGGCTAGTCCCTAAAGCACTTACTCTATCCAAGGAATTCTCAGTTTATTATCACTTAACATTTTTTCACCTTAGGCTGTGCTTTACTAATGTGATCTGCCTTCTTTAGTGATCACGGTAGATTGCCCTCTCTATGTCCTTGGTATACCCATGCTTGAAAAGTAGTGTATGCCATAGCTGTACCAAATTCTTGGATTTGTTAGATCCTTTGAACCTTGTAATTTTAAGTTGGTTACTGTGTAACTGCTTATCTGAGGATGATTTTTTCACAATGTTGGAGCAGACTGTTGGCATGAACCAATGTCAGCTGGTGGGACCCTCGAGATACCTGAGAAAGGGTAATCCAGAGGTGGTTAGATAAGAACAGATTTTGGGTCTGTCAGGCATCTGTGGTGCGAGAAGAAAAAAAGATACACAAGGTCATATTTAAACTCATTGCTGAAGTAACTGGGGGTGATAAATTAGTAACTTTCCTCATAGATACAAGTGCACAGTTGCTGCATCCTCACATGTGTGCTTGCATGTACATTTGTCATCTGCTGGTACTTATTTCAGAGTCTGTGCCTTGACTTACTCTGTGAAACATTTCTGTACACGGAGTGTTCCTAGTTCTTCACTTCTGTTGATCTCACCATCTGATAAGCTATGAACATCTGAGTGTTGTACAGAAGTTTTAGTATCATAGGAGCCAGTGCATTAGTTTCATGTGGTATATTTTAATTAATAACAGAACATGGGAGTAAAACCCAGAATGCTTGGCATTCAGTCCCAGGCTCCTGCAATCCCAGAATAAATCATTCTTGTGGTGTAAGAATGTGAAGGCTCCCTATCCGTTGCATTAGCTGTTGCCATATGGCAGTTTCTACTCAAGAGATGCTGGTAAATGCTAGCTTTCATAACTCATTGTGCAGCTTACCTGGCAGAAGGGTGATTCCTCTTCAGCCCTTCTCTTTATGCCCTAAAGACTGAAATTTATATTGCCTGAAGAGTGACAAATATTCTAAACTGGAAATGTTTTTGTTGTGATTCATCTTGCTATAATCAGTCATTGCTTTATTCCAGGCATTTCTGTATGTCTCCATGCTTCAAATAATGTTAAAAAACTTCAAGAATGATTTCATGTCATTGCTGTGTATAGTAAATTCAGTGTACCAAATTACAAAGAAATTTTAAAACATAGCAGATAAAAGGGGAATTGGAGGAATAAATCTGAAGTCACGTCATTTGTGCAATAAGCAAGGAGTCACTGCATACTCAGCTTGCAGGACCATTCATCCTTTCCTTCCCAAGAAAGTAGAGGCTGTTAGAGATCCCCAAAAGTCCTCAGCAGAAGAAGTGAGAAGAAAATGCACTTAGGAAATGCTGCATATCAGATATTTTAAAAACTCACAATCTGTCTGCATGGGCATCTGGTGAGCAGAAGGAAGGGAAGAACTGCACTTGAAAAGCCCTAGTATTACTTTCTGTGTCAGGGGATCTCCAAATTGATTTAATAGTTCCAAAAAATTAATGACTAGAAGAAAATGTCATTAGTTTTCTGTAAGTGTTTAAATATAATGAGACTTCCAATTGTCTTCTTTTTGCGCCTAGAATTTCTTTCCAGAACAAATGGTTGCCTGGTGCCAGCAAACAAATGGCAGTATCCCACAGTCACAACTTTTGCAGGTACTGTAAATTATCTGTATGGATAAAGGAAGTTTTGGAGCTGGAGGGGGAGGGGTTGAAAGAAAGGAAGAGAATTAAAACATCTAGATAATAGTCAGTCAGAGAAAGACCAGTATAGTGAATTAGCATATGGAGCTAATGTTGAAAATACCTGACAAAGATCTTACCTAGTGACATTGAAGTGTAAATTGTAAACACAGAGTATTCATAGCTACGGTCATACATATTTGTTCCATTAATAACATACTCTGTGGGTATCTGGTTTAGCCACCTAATGTTACTTGCAAACAGTCTTAGCAGTTATATTTCTAGAAAAGCAAATATACCTTTTCTAAAAGGCAGGACAGAAGTACTCTTCTGTATTCCACATCATAGCACAGTGTAGTACACAGAAAGTGAAAAAATGGAAGTGGATATTAGAAGATGAGTTTGAGATGATAAGAAGTTTTCCTTTTACTTTTTGTGTCCTGTATTTGTTCCTGGCAAAAATTAACAATAAGGACTGACTTCCCCATGCAGCCAACTAGCTGCTCTTTTGTATAGAAAAATAATGCCCTAAGAAGTAAGTGCAAGTAGAAATATGTACAAAGTAGTATTTACAAAGTAATCCCATTTAAAGCTCCCCAGGTTAAATTGCAGGGGTGTGTTCCTTATATGTATGTGTTGGTAGAGTTGTGCAATCTGTGTGGTGGTAGCATGTGTGCTGCATTTACGCTGAAGTTTTGTGTCACTCTACAGTTTCTTGCTTGCTCATAAAGGAGCTTTGGTGGTAGCATAGTTGGTTGTTCTTCAAGGATGGTGCTGGAGGGTGGGCTACCTCTCTGAACAGTAACTGATTCACTTAAATCTCTCAATTTTAGCACTCCAATCTATGTCCCATAGTCTAAATCCTTTTAACTTCACTTGTTTTCTCAACCTGTGAACATTCAACTCCAGAGCCAGATTAAAACACAGTTTGTTAAAGAAGTGCTGTACTAAGAACATTACGACCATGATGCCTGGAAGACAGTGTCATGAATAACAGGCAAATTATAAATCAAAAGTGCAAATATATGAAGAATATAAACTACAAGTAAATGATTTTAGCTTGATTTCTGTCATTTTGCATGTTTGCAAATACGCACTGACTCTCTGTTTGAAGACAAGTTTCCACTAACTTCTCATCCAGTGCACACATTTTATCTCATAACCATACCAAAGTCAATTAAATTCTGGTTCCAGATTCACTGAGAAGAATTTTAAACATTAGCATCCACTTACAGCTGGGAAATAAGCAAACAAAATAAATCAAGCCAATTTCTGGAATTTTAAATGAAAGTCATGTGCAGTGAGGTTGTAATCAGAAACCAAAACTGGTGTGGACTGGCATTGCCACAGGCTGGTAGGAACAGAGGTCTTCACACCTTGGACCCTTCTTCCTGTGGTTTAAGTGGAGAATTGAATTTGCTTAATTTAATACAAGCAGTAAGACTCCCCAAAAGAGCAAGATGTTCTTAAAGATGGAAAAGTTTTTAGGGTAACTCAAGTGGTAGCAAAAGGAAAACCATACAGCCTCATGAGATATGAGTTTGCTTTGGGGAAGGATCAGAAAGGTACAGTCCTGGAGAAGCAGAAGTCATGGGGGTTAACAACACAAGAGGGTGGTGGGAAAAAGGGTGAGCATGTTCCCTCTAGTTCATTGTTTATCCATAAAAAACCTATTTTCATTAAAATTTTTATTAAGTACTTATTTTTTATAAAAAACAAAACCTTTTTTCAGAATTTCAATGGCCGTTGTAATTTACTGAAGGTAAGCCTCCTGCAGCCTAGTAGCTATTAAACATGTTGCATCTGAGGCCACCTCATACACTGAGCACTTTCACTGGTTTTAATTACACACATAATAGGAAAGAATATTAAATATCATCTCATGATATTATGTACTACATTAATAGCTAGTATTTTTAATCATGACAATAGCATTAAAACCAGTGGGATCTGTTTTCCCTAGTCTCAACCTGGCTCAGACATGCAAAAAACCTTGGCACCTTGGTTTACTTTTGTTTTAACTGAATTGACAGAAAGAATCTATTCTCCTTTTGGTCTTCCCCTTTCACAGCTGAGAAGTGGATTCATAGTACATATAGCAAGAAAATTGATTGTTCTTTCACATTCTATTAGATGAGATGAGGAGGAGAACTGGAGAAAAAAATTAGGGTTTCATGTAAACAAGAACTCTTGAAACAGGGCACTGTTTTTGGTTTTGTTTCCTGTGGACATTGTCCACATCTAAACACTGCTTTGAAGAATTGCAGAGACATCTAGGCCAACCAAGTTTATGCATTTTTCTTCATACTTGTTGTATTTATTAATTTGGCATTTAACTTTCGATCAAGCCCTCTGTCATTTAAAAACCTGTCCTGTTGTAATAAGGGAACAATCCATCAGTTCTCCTACCATAATTAATTCTTCCTTCCTGTGATATATCACAAATCAAATTATTTTGTATGTGGTTCCTTTTGTCAAGAACTTAAATGCTTCTCAATCCTGGTACAATTGCTGGCACTTACTTTATTGCTTTACATTTCATTTTCAGTTAAATACTCTGTTGTCTGGTATACCTCTTGTCTTGGGATAACTTTAAATCCTGAAATAGCCTCTTCCCTTTCAAAAACTCTAGGATAAAGGTGGAGATTTTGGCCAATGTTTCCAAGTTAGACAATTTGCCAAAATTGCTGTGACATGATACTATTTTAAGAATTGATAAGCTTACTTTCTCTTCAGGCAAGGTGCAAAACAAATGGGGATACAGAGAAGCAATAGCTTTTTTTGAGATTTAAGTCTTGATGCAGAGAATAGGAGGATGTCAGGTGCTGGAGGAGATTGCCAGGTAGACGCAATGGAGGAACAGGAATATATGTTTTGATCATAAATCAGATTAAACATCTAGGTCAGTTTAAGCGTAGTGTGAAGCTGCACCTGCAGTCAGCAAAGTGGTTTGCCATTTTCTTCTCCATTCTGCAAATACAATGACAGTTTTATAATTCATCCATAGGATACAATGTTCATCTACATTTTCCTCTCCAACAGAACTTTTTAAACTCCAGTAGCTGCCCTGAAATTCAAGGTTTCTTGCATGTGAAAGATCTGGGTAGGAAATCATGGAAGAAACTGTTTATGTGTTTGAGGAGATCAGGACTTTATTGTTCTACAAAAGGAACTTCAAAGGTAAGATTGAAAATAAGTTGCACAGTACTAGCATGTGAAAGTATTTTCTGCTTTTACAATGGGTATTTTTTGCTGGTTTTTAAAATCTTCACACGGTGTTCCCTTTTTGTGTGCCATAGAAAAAGATAAGTAAGGCATGATCAAATGACAGTCGAGCCCTGAGCTCTCAATGCCTGAACACAGCTGTACAGTTTCATTATACAAAATAAAAACAAACCAGCCAAGCAATATCATTATGGTCACTGAAGTTGTGCTAACCTTCAGATTTCTCTGGACCAATGTAATAGGCCAGATCATTTTTAATGTGAGGGGTTTGCATAAGTATTTTGTGAGCTTCCTGTACCAAGCATTTTCTGCTAGTAGCCTGGTATTTAAGGGGTGTGTGCCATAGCCACTTGAGGCTGCATAGGAGAGGAGCAGTGTTTGAGCACTGCCCTCTGTTGGAGGCTGGGCTTGAGAGACTGCAGAGCTTGCACAACATTTTCCAAAACCTTTCACTTACCTCTGCTAAATCATGTTATTTCCCCAGGAGCCAAGACATTTGCAATTGTTGGCTGACCTGGAAGACAGCAATATCTTCTCGTTGATAGCTGGCAAGAAGTTGTACAATGCCCCTGCAGAGTATGGATTTTGTATAAAGGTAAATCTTCTCACTGAGTTCTTCCAAATCCCAGACAGTGTTGATAGCTCAGAGTCACCCCAACCCCCAGCTAAATAGGATTTCTGTGTAAAATTCTGCAAGCCTTTTCTGTCACAAGGACTTGATCTTTAACATCTTTCATTTGGCAGGCATGTCCTGTGAATCTTGTCATCATTTTATGTAACACTTTTAACACTTTATCTGGTGCTCCTTTGGTTTGGGAAATTTTTGTGCAAGAGCAGCTCAGGGCTGAAGCATGGTGTGCTTGTGAGGTGGCCTTGGTTCACCTCACAGATGAAAGCTTTTTCCAAGTTCTCTAATCAAATAGAAAATTTTCTGTGGGCAGCAAGCACCAAAACTATATAGCAGCAAAGGGTGAAACTCTGATTGGGTGCAATTTTACCATTATTGTGCACCAGAGGTTTGCCTTTATTTAAAGAGGAAGACTGTCTTGGAAAAATGAATATAAGAATAACCAGTTACCTTTGAAGATTTTTTTAAACTGTTGTGCTGATAGATCCATTTGGAAATTATTTCAAAGGTTTGAAAAGTGTAATTTTCTGAGAAGAAAATAAAGCTGGGAGATGGTTTTATGACAGTAGTGAAGTAGTCTCCTACCTAGCAGCCGCTCCAGAGCTAGACAACAAGGGCTTGCTTCAAAGAGCCTGGCTGCAGGACAGATCCTGAACGGATGGAACAAAACTTTCAGTTACCCTCAGTTATGGAAACTTTCGTCCTTCATTTCAAAATGGGGGTTTATAAAACTTCTCCCAGATTTGAAAAAAAAAAACCAAACAAAACAAAAACAAACAAAAAAAAACCACCCCACAAACACTTCAACTAGCAAAACCAACAGAACTAAGTGCCTGGGTCTGGTTCTAGATGGGCTGAGTGTCTTGTTCCTATAAACTGCTAGGACTGCAGGTTATTTCAAGCCATAGAATCATAGAATACCCTGAGTTGGAGGGAGCCTACAAGGATCAATGACACCAGCTTCTGAAAGTCAGGAGGCACCAACATTTGATTTTGTTGGACCCAGCTAAGAAAGTGATTTTCTTCAAAGCATGCTCAGCATCTCCAGAGCTTTAAATTCAGTGTGGTGGGAGATTTTTCTGGCTATTTCTTTAGACTAATACTGTACCTGCCTTTACCTTGCTTACAGTGATTCTAAGTTTACAGTGATTTTGGTTTTCTAATGAAAAGTAGTATCTGACTTCCCTCTAATACTTTAAAGCCAAACAGAGTGAGAAATGAAACTAAGGAACTGCGGTTGTTGTGTGCTGAAGACGAACAAAGCAGGATGTGCTGGATGACTGCCTTTCGACTCCTCAAGGTAGCTAATCTTTTTTGCTTTTACAAAGCTAAACCTAGAGTTAAGTGGCATTTGTTATTTTGTTCATGAGAAATTACCTATATGTTCTTAAATGTCATTTGCTCCAAAACAATATGGATAAGAGCAAAATGCCAAGCAGGCCTGTCCCACCTAAGAATTTAAGCATGGGACTGAGATCTATTCCTTCCACATATGAAACAAGCACCATTTTGGATCAAAATTTGAGATATGTGAATGAATTAAAAAACCTGCTTAATGAGATATTTTCAAGTTATCATAAAGCTAAAGAAAATTCAATTAAAATTTCAAGTTATCATAAAGCTAAATTATCATAAAACTAAAGAAAATATTTTTGTAATGGTAAGTGGTTCTCTTTACCAGAATGGAATGTCTTCAGCAATTTTTTTTTCCATTTTTCTGAAGGTTCTTTTAGAAGAAGTAACAAAAATTAGTAACCCTATGACTGAGTGAAAGTTACTCATATCTGAGAGCACGCAATGACATTTCTTGGTAATATGACAGGAGGCTTCACTGCCTTTTGAAACAAAATCGGGATGGAGGGAACTGAGGAGAAATGGACTATTTTGTCCCCTTTGAAGGAGAGAACTTCCTGATCTTCATAGGAAAATGTGCATAAATTCTGGTTTTGTTCTAAGTCTTTTTCTGAATGTGCTGCTTTGAAAACAGCTGTGTTTTTCTCTCTACCTTTCTATGTCCTATGTACAGAAAAAAAAAAAAAAAAAAGACTTTGTTTTTAAGACACACCAAAACATGATTAAAGGTGTACAGTCAGTGAAAATTAAGGCTTTGCCCCAAGGCCATAATCCTCCTTTTTATTCACTATCTCATTTAGCTTTCCATAGTCCTATATTACCTTGTTTGGAAATTGTATAAACTGTTTCAGTTAGAACATTCAGTAAGCAATGTTGCTCTACTTCAGCACTTTGCTCCTAGGGAAGGCACTGAGGAGGTTTTTACCTACCATCCTAACTACTAGTGTTGCTAAAATTCATCATGTTCAACCAAGGGCTTGATTGGAATTCAATCACCTTAATTTTTTAATAATGAGAAAAGTACCAACTGATAGTGAAATGTATTGAAAGAACTAGTGAATTAGAAAGGTTCTTATTTTTTATCATTATGAAAACTGAGTTTGAATGTTTTGTGTAGAATTTTTTTAAGTTCTAGAAGGTAAAAAGAAGGGAATTAATATGTGTGTTCTGATCTCAACTGAAAGCTTGTGTTCTACAAGGAAAACATGGTGGTAGCTGAGAGTGGAAAAAATTTATTTTTTTAATAAAACTTTTTGTGCATACTCTTTGATTGCCACCTGGCAATCACTATTACTCAATGCAAATGGCTTTGGGAGAGCTTCTGATAAGGAAAATAAGAAACTGGGGTCACTTGCCTCAGTGTAAGTGGTATTATGAAATCACTACAATTTGTTTCCTTGGGCATACATTTGAATAATAATGTTCTTGTGTTTCTGTTGGCAGTATGGAATGCTACTGTATCAGAATTATAGAATTCCCCAGCAGCGAAAAGCCATGCTTCCACACTTTTCCACTCCAGTAGTAAGTGATGAACTTTACCTCACTGATGTATGATGTTGGAAATGATACATAGATTTGCTTTTGCATTTTAAAAGTGGAAATTTTTTTGCTAAGAAATGTAAATTCAGCATTGTGTAGCAAATTGATGTAAAGTTCATGTTTTGCATGAGTACAGTTTCTATGGTTGGTTCTCCATTATCTTAGGCTTACATGATCCACATGATTGAAGAATCTTGGCTACGTCACACTCTTTGAGATGTACGGCTCAGAGACATCTGGCTGTCTCTGCAGAAGCCAGCTTAGGTCTGGCAAAACTGACACATAGCTTTCCTAAAATATGTTGGGCCAAGAGCTGACTGTTAACTACCTAAAAGAGAAGAGCCTATATTTGCATCCCAACTGGCCCTGAAAATGACTGGAATATAGTAATAGCGCAAGTGGGCAACTTGAGCAAATAGATTTTATTCTGAGCCTTTGAATCTTCTCCCTCCCCTGTGGTCAAAAAAGAAAAGCCATCTATTTTTGTGTCTGTGAAACTTTTGAAAGGGGGAAAAAAAATAAGATGTATTTTCTGTGGTGTTGAAGGAGGACTTTGGACAGTCTTCTGAAACCAAAACAGTTTGAAATGAAACTATCAAGCTGGTTTTTCCTTTCCCTGTTTTTTGAAACAAGTGAAAATTCCTTTTCAGAGAAGTGTATCTGAAAACTCACTAGTAGCAATGGATTTTTCGGGGCAAATAGGAAGAGTTATTGAAAATCCTGCTGAAGCCCAGAGTGCTGCCTTGGAAGAAGGACATGCTTGGAGGGTAGCTATCTTCTCTTCTTTTCTATTTTTGCAATCAGTAAGTGTCTATTGAGAGCCAAAACACAGAGTGTGCTATGATTTTAGTGCAGTGCTGGTCACAGTATAGCTTAGCTCCGACCTGAAGCAATCACGCTGCAAGCATGCAGATCTGAAAGTCAATATCCATCTTTAGCAAAACTGTCACATTCACAACAACCTTCTACCACTGCTTCTCTGTCCCCCTAGTGTCCAGAGGAAAGTTGAGGGGGAAAGCAGACCCACCAGAACTTTACTGCCAGTTTGCAAAACCAGTCTCTGAGGAGGAATATGTCAAATTAAATGCTTCCCCACATGGAAGAGGCTGGGGCTCTGACTAATGGCTTGCTCCCAGTAAGTTTAATTGCAGAATATACAAGAGGCAGGACCTCTTGCAATGAAAACTGATGTAACTTGTTTATAGTGTCTTGTGGACAGACAGCTGCAGTACAAGTTTTCCCACATGCTCGTCTTTTAGGGAAAAGGAGTCATTACTGAAGCATTAGCTGGTGCTTTAAGTATGGGAGGGAAATACTGCTTGATTTACTGAGTGTCCGGTGTTTTGCCTGAGCAGAAACATATAAGTATTTTCTTTTTTTTTTTCTGTCTTTTTTTTTTCTTTTTTTTTTTTTTAAGATACTGAGCTTTCATCATTAACATCTGGCTTGTGTTTTAAGCCAACTGAAATGAGCTGCTGCTTGTAGATTAGCCCCCTTCAAAGTTGCATTTCTTTTTCTCATCCTTGCATTAAATCCGCCCAGCCCCCAGTTTCCTGTAAATTAAATCTATATTGCATGTGCACTAATTCTCTTCTCCTGAGGTCTTAGTGTGGATTTAACGGTAATTCATTCTCTCTATAGAAACGTAGCACAAGAATGAACATCTTGGGTAGCCAAAGTCCACTCCATCCCTCCACACTGAGTACAGGTAAATTCTGATGGTTTGTCACCATAGTATCAGAGGCCTCTGTGGATAAAGAAAAGGTACATTTCATACAGACACAGAGTGCAACCATGTAGTACGAATGCCTTGATGTCAAGTTGCAATCCTTATCAGTAGCTTCTATGTCATTAACATTCCTACCCATATTGACACTGTAGAAGGAACTTGTTTTCCTTTGATGGCCCACTCTAGCTTTTCTTTAGGACTAATATTTTGAAACTTGTATTCTGTAAAAATAGACACTCTATGAATGTTTCCATTTAAAAGAATCCAGCAGTTAATTTGCCATTTTGGACAAGGAAATTCAATGAGCGATCTTTTAATCTTTAAAGATTAGAAATAAAAGTTTTCAAAACAGAATTTGTTCCATAATAACTGAAAAACGTACAATATGCAAATCCTCAACATTTCTTTGAGACTTTAAATTTATTTAAACAACAGGAAATTACATATTAATATCCTAAACTTCTTTGAGGAAATGCAACTATTTTCTCTTGCTATTCTGTTAACAGAATTTTAAAATACCATTTGAAAAACAAAGCAATAAAAATAAAATTATTGGGGACTAACTTGACTCTTGAAAGCACCATCTAAAGTGCATTTCTTTATTTGAGATTTAGAGGGACTTGTTTCTAACTCATTAGTTTATACATTGAGTTGTAAGTATTGTTGGTACCAGTATGTTTGAGAAGCTATGAGAAGGCAGTATTATAAGAGACTTCTCTTGCTTACCTAACTGTATATCTGCAAATCAGAAAATATATGTAGATAATGCTTGGTATATTAAGTAGATGCATTTTTTGATACTGATTCTTTCTTATATAGGTTGATAGAAGATACTTTATATTCTGTAAGAGAACTATACCCACTTTTAAAATGTTTGAATAATTAGCATGTGGAAAAAATGATTGCGTGTGTAACTGTTTTTAACCATCCTCTCCCTCTTTTTCCTCTCTCCTCCAGTTATTCACAGGACACAGCACTGGTTTCATGGCAGAATCTCTAGAGAAGAATCTCACAGGATTATTAAGCAACAAGGGCTTGTAGATGGGTAGGTATTCTTGTTGCTCAGTGTTTATGATCTGACAGTAAGCTTTATAGACAAGAGCACAATGTTTGCTGCAATGGTTTACAGGTTTGTGAGCACTTCTGAGTAACCTGACTGTCAAGTAGTCCCCTTATAACCTGCCTGGATTCTAAAAAGTCAGAGTGTGTGTTTGTATGGGTGGATCCTAACTTTTAATTTGAAAAGTATAATTTTAGGAATACACTTAAGTGTCTGTCTTTCTGACAGAGGCAGTCAAGTTTTAGACTGTGTTAGGATTTGAAAATAGTTAATTCTTGTAATCTCCATTGAAGACATATTTTTTCAGGCAAAGCTGTATCTAACCACTTGCCAACAAATTTATGATGAGCCATCCATGCTCTTCTGCATGAATCAGAGCAGCTAATGGTGCTTGCTCACTACTTCTGTTCTAGAGCAAAGAAACAGAAGTACCTGTTTTAGCCCTCTCTAAAATGTCTGTGGTTGAGATTTAAGTATCTTCTGAGCATCTCTGTTTTCCTTATTTATATGGAGTTATGTTTATTGAAGGGAAGTTGCTTGAACTGCATTCAGCATTGTTGATTTGTAAGATGGGAAAGGCATGGTTGCCTTTGGTTCACTGTCTTCATTGCTCTCAGGGTTAAGGTAGAAACATCAATGTTGGCTTTACAGGAGAAAGTGAAGTTCAAACCTGTCTTCAGCATTTTCTTATTCAGAAGCAACATTTATTTTTCTGAAGATGAAACTACATTAGGGAAGTAGAAATTGGTCATGCATATATATATATTTATCAAGCAGTATTTGCTTATTTTTGGGGTGTTTTGTCTAGGCTAAGGCTGGATAGGGGTCCAACAGAAAGCTAAGCAGGTCTAGCAGAAAAGAAGCTGAAAAAGCAAAGGAACCCTGCCGACGTTCTGAGTTTCTAGTTTTCTCATGTTATAATCCTGGGCTCATTTTGTCTTGTTGCCTTAGGAATCTGGTGACCCATCCTTCTTGAGGTCTTCATAAATGTGTTCATGTGTTTGATGCTGTGTTAAATTTGTGCCTAATCAGCTTACCCACTGTGGAGTATGAAAACTGGTTAGTTTGGCCATAGTAAGATCCACCAGCAGTGATGAAAGAACTGTGTTATCTATGTGCTCTGAGATCTATTTGCTCATGATTTTCAGGGTGGAAAACTTGCCTATGTTTACCTGCTTTGTGTGTTCTTGAACAAAGACGATAGAAAGTTAAGAGTCTTCTGTTGGTTCATGGAAGAGGCTCAACACTGTATACAAGCCGCTGATGCTGCTGTCTTGGATATCTCTGGATGGTCTTGTTGAGGATGCATCTCTTTTGGTAGTCATTGTTTGTGTGGAAGCTGGTTGCTTGCCAGAGGTTGAGTAAACAGTTGCAGCATCAGTTGTGCAGACCTTTGTTTTATGCCACCAGCTTACAATACCATGCATTATCTGAAACAGCTAGATGAAAAATAATTGAGAGATACCTGCATGAGCAGCAGTAATCACAGGGCAGGTAAGGTCTTTCTCCCTCACATGGATCCTAATTTGTAAAGGCTTTCGCCTCTTTTCCACACATCTGGTCTTCCTAGGATTACAATGGAATGTTCAAATACCGTGCATGGTTTTTGAGAGTGGCAAAACATGCCTGTCCCTGACTACTAAACTGACTCTGGTTCCGATGGTGCATTTTGGTGGTACTGACATTTCTCAACCAGTTCTGAGGAGCTGCAGTAAATTCTTTTGGGTTCTTAAGACTACAAGCAGTTCTTGCAACTGCACCTTGGAAAAGTGTGTTCCTGGCTTAGTGGTCAGCAGTAAAGAGGCCTGCCCAAGTCCTGTGCTCAGCCATCTCATAAATCCACTAGTGATTAGTGCTATAATCCTTGTGCCAAAGGTATATTCTTGTTTTTTACGTGGCATGGAGAGGATCTGCTTCCTTAAGTTATAAATGTCAAGGGGAGGAAACACAGGGTTTCTTATCTAGCTTTTTTTCTTCTCTTCCCAGTATGGATGTTAAATAAAGTCCATTTGGTGTAGGACTTCAATTTTGTGGGTTAACTTAAAAGTGACAACGGCATAGTGTGTGATGTTGGTAGCTGTATGCCTAATGTACATTTTTTTTCCACTAATGCTGAGGGAAAAATACTGACTGTTGTAGAGGAAAAATCAGTGTGTGTTTTCCCCATCTTGATAATGTGGAAGCTATTTAACTGGTAAATAATTTTAAGAAAATATTGAGCTGTTTCTGTGCAATTGCAGTCATTTAGCCTACGGATAATTTTGCTGACACTGGATTTCTGTGAACTGATGCAAGATATTGTAGAGTGGGAACAGATTCCCATATATTACTTTCCCATCAACAGAAATTCAGATTTTCTCTCAATTAAATGGTAACATTTTCTTCATGAGAGTATATATCATTAATGGAGAGCTGAGTTAGAGGGAACCTTAAAAAAAGACTCATAGGTACATTTTTAGGGGAAGAACTACCATCATATATCTTGTACTTCTTGTTACTTCCTGTTTCTTCATCTGTCAATGTTGCATAGGCATGGTATAATAATGGAAAGCAAATTTCCAGTTACAGGATCACCTCTTAATGCAACTAATGAGTTTGGCAGTGGCCCAAAATTATGTAGTAGTCTTCTTATTTAAGAACAAACAGATAGGGGTATTCAATTTGTTCTTAAAAATGTTTTCTCCTAGGTTATTTCTTCTCCGGGACAGCCAAAGCAATCCAAAGGCGTTTGTACTTACATTATGCCATCATCAAAAAATAAAGCATTTTCAAATCTTGCCGGTAAGTAGATTATTTTTGATACTGATAACAAAACTCAAAATTCTAAACCATGAAGCTTTTGCCAACATCTGAGGAGACCTCTTATTAATTACTGATATAACTAACAAGGATTTTTCCATTAGAAAGTATATAAGCAGATACTCTTTAGAATTGTCAACTGTCTGATTAAAATTGTTGACTAACACTGCTGGAAAACTAGTGTAAGTCACTACATTATGCCAGAGTGTGAAATGCACAGAATTTGTTCTCTGTGACTGTCGGCAACAACAGTGGTTGTTGTCTCCTTTTTCATTTAAGCAAACATAGAATAAATTTTTTTAAAAATTTTTTCTTAAAAATTCTGGAGGTTATCCAATAATGCTGAGCTTCAAATAACGTTACACTGAAATGCTGGAAAACAGTTTGATTTTTATCTTGATCCAAAAAAGCATGAAAAAATTAAGATTATATAGATCTTTTTTCCAAACCTTCTCCTGTTGTTTCTGACAATTTTACAAACAGCTAAGAAATCTTTTTGAGGTGTTTTTGTTTTATCTAATGAATGTCAGTGTTGTCTGTACAACTATGAATTACTCTGTCCACAAGTTTTCACTTTCATAAGCAAAATGTTACAAGTTGGATTAAGGTATGTTTTCTCTAGCGCTGTGCATGGTTTTGTAAAGAACTACAGGCACTGGGTTGTTTGGACAACCAAGTGCCAACTGAGTGCCCATCATTTATTTATGCCACACACTGGTAGTACTCTCTAAGTTCTTCTGTGCAGCCTAACTTAAAAAGGATGTTTTGTTTTCCTAGTGTGAAGATGATGGACAGGTATTTTTCAGTCTGGATGATGGGAACACCAAATTCAGTGATTTAATCCAGCTTGTTGAATTCTATCAACTAAACAAAGGAGTCTTGCCCTGCAAACTCAAACACCACTGCATCCGAGTGGCCTTATGACCTCAAATCTGACCCTCACTGAAGACTGGATTTGATAGAAGAGTAATTGTAAGAGAACGTTGACACTGGGGAATTAGCAGATTTGTAAGTTGGTTAAAAAAAAAAAAATATTATGCACCTTGGGACTCTGAAAGGGATGGATTCGACAGGTGCCAACAGACCAAGATTGCTGGTTTGTCTAACACCTAAGAGTGATTGCTGCTGAGTGTCCCAGCATCCCAAAAATGGGGGGAGGGTCTGTAAAACAATGAGTAAATCTGAAACAAAACTGGAAACTATCTTGGCTGGACCACTTAACAGGAACAAGTGTGAAGAGAAATCTCTGAAAAGAACTCTTGCCCTGGAATAATCTTGACAATTAAGACTAGTGTGTTTACTTTTTGTATTGATCACTTTTTTTGCACTCCTACTTTGTTTCGGATATTGTATGCAGCCTATATTAGGAGCTGATGTGGCTTTTAAAATTCATGCAGGAGTTGGGTATTAATCCGCACCCTAAAATGTATGGAATGCTTCAGCCTAAAAGGATCTAGAAGAAAATCAAGAAGTGTGTGTGTGTGTGTGTGTGTGTGTGTATGTGTGTGTGTGTGTGTGCACGCGCACATATGTCTCAGTACTTCTCTGGAGACCTGAGGTTCAGTAATCTGCAGATGTCTTTGAAGAAGCAATGAGGATACAATTCTAAAAGAACATACCACCAATATACGTACTCTTAAAACTGTTGACTTGTAGCATTATGGCTGTAGTATGTTGATGGCGTATTAGTGGCATCCAGTCATGCAGAGACTGTATTAGATTCTATGCACAAATTTTTATTATTGGAGTGGTGGTTTGTTTTTTACAGCCTTTTGACTGTTTTCCTGAGGAAACTTACTGTTACTAAATAGAATAGGACTGAATGACTACACTTGCATTTGAAACCACCATTTTTTGTGAGAAGATTCTTCTGCAGGTAGTCTTATTATGACAAAAGAAATTTAAAACAGTGTTTTTAGCTTTATAGCTCCTTAAATTTTCAGACTGTTTCAAAGAGATCTTTCGATACAGTAAAGCTACAGTGACACAATGCTCTCCTGGGGATAGGGCATAAGAAGAACTGAACCCCTTCTGCTTTTTGTAGGGCCATGAAAGTTTACATGGTGAAAGGAACATGCTGGGAATAGAAACAGATTTGATTGTGAAGTAGCTGCTGGAAATACCATCAATTGAGGTAACTGGTGATCCCTGTGTCATGTGTGCTACTGCACACCGGTACCTGTGGCAGACAAGCATGTATGTTGCTCTGGTGCTGGTTTATCATCAGAACTACTTTATTGTTAATGTTTAAATGAATTATTTCATGTTTACACAATAACTCTTTCTGATGATAAATCAGTATTAAAGTCAGACAAGTCCCACCTTGATCCTGCAGTTGCAACCAACCATTCCTTCAGCAGCTGTCTGAACTGAAGTAACTTCTCAGTGCTTGGTGCTGTTAGCCACAGTGAGAAGTATTCCACCCTGGGAACTTGCAGAGTGTAGTGCAGAACAGAGCATTTGTAAAATGGTAAATTATTTACACAGGCTAGTTAATCCTTAATATTTGCCACTGAGTTTGAAATCCTAGCCATCTGAAAGGGTAAAAAAGGAAAACCAATCCTACTAGTCTTCATGTAGTGTTAAGAATAGCTTAAGACAAACCATAACCTGCCTGAGTCGTCCATATCAGCTTAAACTATGTCAATGGTATAGAAACACTGTATTTTAGTTTACAGAACACATTTAGTATTTTTTTCCATTTAATGTCTAGATACTAAAAATGAAGAAACTTGATTTTTAGTAGAAGCCTTTTTTGTTTAGTTTTGTTTTGCTTTTTTTAATTGTACATAGTGAAATGAGTGTTCCTGCTTTTTTGACAATGTATTTTAAAACCTTGAAATTAAGCTAACTTAAGTCTGACTTCACTTTGCATGCTTCTATTTGGCCCCTATTAGGAGAAAAAAGATACTTGTATTGACTACATTACCAGTTTAATAAGACCATTTATGCTGTAGTTTTAAGTTTTTCTGTTTACATAGCTTAGTGACAACCATGCATTTTTCCCAGTAGGTGGATAGTATTTGCAGTGTTTCATATTTATAAAAAAAACCAACAACTTTGCATCTTATTTAAATTGAGAATAAAAGTTTGACTATGAACCATGATTTTTGTATGTAGATGGTTGACTTAGTATTTTGTACTCTTCCCAGCTAAAGTGAGCTGTTTTGAGAAAGTGACCACCTTCAAAGTGGCAACAATCTTACTTAAGCAGATCACTGCTTTGTCTTCTTTCTGCTGGAAAACAGTCAATGCCACCTTAGTTTTCCAACAGATTCAGCTGGCTGCCAGCTCAGAATACCAAGGACTGAAGGACATTTGACTCTTATTTTTGTATTTAAATGACATGAATGTAAAGGGGATGCTCAGGGTTGTTTTGGAGCCTGTTGAATTTTTATCTTTTTGCCTGTGATTTTATTTTCTAAATAAATATTTCATGTAGCAATCTTGAATATGTTTAGAAGGAAAATGCCAAACCATTTTGGTAATGAGGTAACTAGTTAAGTTATGTTACGATAGGTGTTAAAGTACAAAAAACTTTTTATTTGTTAATTAATCTTGAAGAAACACGTGCCTCAGTTTAGATGTTTTGTCTTATCTTTTCTGCACTAAATACCTGACAGTTTGACCAATCAATGCACCTTTCCAGTGGCAAGACTTGCTTATCATAAATTATATTGTCACAATGCAAGATTTAGTGACTGTAAAATGGAATAAAGTTTAAAGTTTCAGGGAATGCAAAAGGTATTAACTTAAGAGACAAAACCTTTATTCAATATGCTTTGCTTCATACTGTAAATAGCTTTTTGGCTTGTGAACCTAATTGTAATCTTTCAGGTATTTTTGTACAAATAAGGGACTGATATTCTGTTTCTTGTAATTAGAAATAAACGTTAATACAATGCTATTCATTTTACATTGGAATGAATGTCATCCTTTGGATATATCAGTATACTGTGTATCTCCTGCCTTAATTCAGGTTAATTGGGTAGGTCATATTAAATAGCTTTAAGAAGGGTGAAGAGGAAAACACAATCCCCAATACACCTTTGTTCTGGTTGTTCTATCTTAAAGATTCCTGTTAGGATAAACTGCATTTTATTTAGAAAAGAACTTGTTCACTCCTTTTGTTTGACAAAAAATACTGGGGATATTCTGCTGTGATATTTACAGTATGATATTTACAGTATTCATGTGGGAAGGCTGCTAGAATCATATCAGAATAACATACTCTGACCAACTTTCTGGTCATAAATTTATAACTCATTGAAAATGCACATTCTGCATAAAACACTTTATTGGCCTGATAGCTGTTGGATCAGAAAACTTTGCAATGATACTTCCAGAAAGCAGTTATTTATCCCTTTAATCCTTGTATTTGGGTGGAAAAGCACCATCTGCACAAAATACATCTTTATTTAAAAAATCCAAGAGGGTGGAGAAGTGGGGTGGAGGGATGGGTGGTTCTTCTGGCAGATAGAAAAATAGAAGGTTGGTAATATTTCACTTTATTTTTTTTTTTACACAATCCTTTCCTGTTTCCAAATTGTTAATCCATAGAAGCCATCAAATGCATTCCACTTCCAAACTCTGTTACACTCTACTCTGGCTTCTGCATGCTATGTCTCCATGTGACATCTCCATATTGCACTACAGGATGAGTTAATTAATATGTTAGCATGATGAAATTAATTCATCAGCACATAGAGGCAGAATACTTCCTTTGGATTTTAATATTTCTCAAGTTTTTTCTATCTGGGCATGCATGTTAAAGTGCCTAGAATTCACTATCCTGCATGTAGTAACTTACTATTTTCATGAAGTTAACAAAGGGGACTGCTTGCTTAAAGAAAATGTTTTAGGATGCCTGTTTCCTGCTTGGCTAGAGGAGACATACTAACATTGAAACTGACTCTCACTATAATCATTAAAAGTCACAGACAATAATTCTACACAAACCTGTAAAAACAAAAAACAGTAAAAATCAACACCAAAACCCCACCTTGTTTTATTGTATATACTGCATTTGGAAGAGACAAGAAGATGGCATTAAAAAAAAACAACATGGTAAGAAGATCTCAGTAAGCTCCATGGCAAGGTAGTGATGTCAGCATGTTTGTCCAAAATGCCCACCTCTGTGGGAGATGCAAAATGATACCTGTGAAATCTGGCCCTTGGCATTAGCAGTGGGTAGTTGGGCTATCAGAACATCATCAGTACAAAATTAGTCTGCACCAGAAGCGGGTTTGTGGTACAGATTTTAATTACTTGCCTGATAGGTTTGTGCTTCTTTTACATTAGTTGCAGAACAACAGACGTGATCAGGCAACTGATCCCACATAAAACATTCTAGCATGAAGTTCAACGGGAAAAACAGCTTAAATGCATTTGGGCCTATAAGTAAATTCCTATCAGACTCACATTTTACAGCATGTGGCTGCAGGACTTTCATCATGATACAAAGAACCCTTAAATTAGGATTACTTTAACACTAAATTGTTGCTTCAGCCTATACCTGCAAAACCAGATGAGTAAAACATCACCAGATGAGCCATTCCCTTCAAGTTGAACTTTAGATGAGTTTTGGTCTTTGTTATTGCTAATTTAGTAATGCTTTAATCTCATTTGTCAATGTCCAGTCTGTAGACTGCTTTGTGTCTCATACATTGTTTTTCTGACATCTTCAGTAACAATGTCAGCAGATGGAGAAAAAAGATACCTTTCTCTGAAATATCCATGCTGCCTTCATTTGGGTTGCTTCTGCATCATAAATCTTAAGTCTTCCTTAACCTGAAGCACGATTTAATTAGTATTTGAAAATCCAACAATCACAACTATATCCAAGACCTGCATGATTTTCATTAGATACTGTGATTAGGCACATCTGAGACTTGAAAATTAATTAGTGTAACACACATTGCAAACCTTTAGCCCAAAGACAATTCTGGTCTAATTGCTCCTCATTTTGCACAGATACCAGCAGATGTTTTAGAAAGAAACACAGGTTCATACAAGACACTAAGCTGTGATTAACAGCCTTACAACACTTGTTAGTTGCCCAGGTTTGTTACTCTTTTCTGTAATCAGGTGTTTTTCATCCCTTGGCTGCAAGATTCTGGTGCCACAGTTGGGGAATAGGAAGGTGCAATTACAAACAGCTGCTGGCCCAGAGCAAAAATACAGCCTGGTTTATTAGCCCTGAAGCTCAGCTTGGCTGTGCTCAGAGGTATAACTCCTTAGACCTTAGAAGAGAGACAGGGAGGGAAGTGGAAGTGAGTAAATTACTCTTGGGCACTGTTTTCCAAAGGGTGGTTTGGGTGTGACTAAGAACACAGTGAAGACAGTGCTGTGATGCCCTGAGTGCTGCTCACCACTCCCTAAGAGTCAGCTTCCCCTCCTCGTCCCTTAAACTTGTGAAGACACTTCTACATGGAGACTCCCATTGTATTTGCCCTTTGAAACACATTCTCCAGAGGTGTTAGGACTGGAATCTTGCATTACCAAGGAGAGAAATAGGAGTAGAATTGGTGTTCTCTACAACCTGCCCATTCTCCAAAAAAGCTTGACCAACTGCTGTTAGAAGAAAAGGAAGGTGAGAGTATGGTTGTATGGTTTCAACAAGAACAATGATGGTTAAAGCAAATGGCTAAGCACAGTCCTGAATTTGTACAATATCATTGCTCCACAAAGAATCCTAGGCACATACTATTTTTAAATAATTTAATTATTTAGACCTTTTCATTATTTGATTCCCTCCATAACACTTTGCTATTGAATTTGTGCATGATAATAATGTGCTCTGTATGACTTAAAACCCCTACTTTTCAGGCTGCTGTAGCACTCTCAGAATCAAAAGCAAATACAGAAACGAGGCAAGTTGTGAGGATTGCAGCTTCCTGAAAAGTAACCCCACAACACATCTAATTATGAAAGAATGTAAATTGGTAATTATAGAATTGGTGGATAGAATACTCGTTTTTTTTTTTTTTCACTAGACAATAAGGTTTGTGAAAACAGCTGGCTAAACAAGGGTGAAAGTCATTGAAACCTTACAAAGTTTGCTTCACAATACTTAAAATCAATTGCTGGAACAAGCATTTGACCTGGTCTAGAAAACAGAGTGCTTCAGAGAAGCACATGTACCTGAGAAGGGATTGCATCCTCTCTCCCTAAAAGTGTAAGAGAGCAGGACCTTCAATGACAGCAGAAAAAGAGACTTAGGATGCAGTGGAAATGGAAGACGAAACATGAGGGTCAGAGGAACAATCTAATATATAATAAAACAGTTCAGTGAGCTAGTATAATAGATTTATAGATAGACATAGGCAACTGAGCAGAAACAAAACACTTGATGATGAGATTTTTTTTTATATGTAAGTCACCTGAAGTATGCAGAGGACCAGTGCAGGAAAACCAGAAGTATTTCTCCATAAACTCCTAATACAATCTCTTGCATTGACTACCACAAAATATAGCATGTGGCAAAAGTTCACATGGGTTCATTCATAAAGGGCTTCTATCACATCATGATAGAGAAAACTCAGCTGATGGATAATAATTACAAAAATACCATCTTTTTCTCTGAAAGTCCATTGATCACGTCACCAAGTGCCAGGAGCAGTCTTCAGGGGAAGAATCGTTACTTGACAGCACATATGTACGTACATCTTCATGTCCACTACTAAGACAAGATTTAGAGATACTTTTTATCTGATCCAGTGATGTGCCCACATGAGGGCTGCCTCATACAGAGGCAACTGAAGGTAGCACTTAAGACCTGAGGAACGACTAAGAAAACCTGCTCTTCAGTCAACTGGAGGCTCCCTTTGACTGAATTAAGGCTGCCCTTAGTGAAACAGCAATGTAAGTATTGAATTTGCTTCCTACCAATCCACCCCAGGAAGTGATGCCTTCAGGGTCTGCAACAGCTGTGTGCCTTCCCCTGCTCCAGCCTACCACTGGGAGGGTTTGCTGTGGGTGTGGGGGCTACCACAACAGAATTGAGTCCATCAGGCCTCTGAAGTTGTTCAAGAGTAGTGTTTGGCTTCATTCAGCCTCAAAACTGGGTCATAATTGACAGGGACTGAATTTTTGAGGTGTCCTCTAAAATTAGTTTTAAACAAAGAATATGTGCTACTCCATTTCAAGAAATGACTATACTAAAGGTTGCATATAAATGGGTATCTCTGAGCGTTTTTGTTCAGCAGTGCACAGGGATGTGTTGTGAAGGGTTCTCCTGGGTAAAACACAGGTTTTCCTTACACTTTTGATATCTGGGGAACAGAAAGGAGCGTGCACCTGCTCAAGCCATGTGATTTTTCTTGCTGAAAAATGGTGCAGCCAGAGGGAGAGCGCTGTGCTGGGGTTGGCAGGCCAGGTGTAGGAGGTGCACAGGGAGCTGTCAAGGCTCTCCCAAGCTACCCACTGCTGTTCAGGCAGGAGGAGAATGGGAAAAGTACATCACAGAATTGTTAGGGTTGGAAGGCATCTCGAGATCATCCAATCCAACCTCACTGCTGTGGCACAGCGACCAAGATCAGCGTGTCCAGTTGGTTTGGAATGTCTCCAGAAAGGGAGACTCCACGACTTGGGGCAGCCTTTTCCACCCTCAGTGTAAAGGTCTTCTTAACGTTGAAGTGGAACTTATGTTTTAGTTTATGGCCACTGCTCCTCATCCTGTCTCTGGGCACCATTGAAAAGACTGGCACCATGCTTTGAACACCTGCCCTTGAAGCATTTATGTACATTGATGAGATCAAGTGCTGGTGCCCAGCCAGGTTCTATGCCTCCCTGGAGGATCCTGCTGCCTCCCAAATCAAGCGTCGGGGGGTGGCTGAGCTCTGTCCTGCTCCGGTGAGGGGCTCACCTGGGCTGGCCCCGGACAGCTGCTGCCCTGCGAGGTGCCCGGAGGAGCTGCGGACGGTCTCTGACAAACGGGAGCGACAGCGGTGACAATGGAACCTAATTTTGCTGATTTCTAGTCTCCGATTCTGGCAAGTCTAAATCCTGGAGTAAGTCCGCTCAGCGCGGGCCGGCTGACTTAAAGCTCGGGTTGTGTCCGGCTCCACAGCTGGAGCAGGCCGGGTCGGCGAGGCCGGAGGGCCGCGGGCACGGCGGGCTCCCATCCCCTGCCCCTGGCCGGCAGAGGGCGCGGCGCACAGGCCTGCTCTAACCGCGGACGCGTGGTTTTCCCGCGGTTGGTGTTCCTTTGTTTTATGGCGGCACCGTGGGCTTCGTCTCCTGTGAAACTGCTTGAAAACAGCTCTAAACCGAGGCAGGGTGCCTCAGGCGGGGTGCCTGCTGCAAATGGCAGCGCTGGGGCACGGCTGGCGAAAGCACTCACCCCGTTCCCGGCATGTCCCGGTTTGTGGACGTAAGGGTTTCCCTCTCCCGGCTGTGCCGCTGAGGCACCGGCAGGCGGGAGCCGCCAGGCAGCCGCTGCCCCGAGAGCTCTGGCTCTGCGGTTTCCCAAACTGTCCCACTTGCTGGCTCGTGTGACAGATGTCTCGCCAGACATCTCTGTGGCGTGGACAGCTTCACCGGTGTAACCTCGGCAGAGGCAGGATATGCCGGGGCTGCTGGCTCGCTCCATCCCTCGTCTCGTTGGGTATTTCTCCTAAGGCTCTATGAATAAATGAGAAATCCCACGTCCCTCCTGTCACAATGGCTGCGAATTGCGGCTGAATGAGCCCACGCGTTTTCTGGCTTCCCCGTGTTGGGAAAGAGCAGCTGATAAAGCTGACATAGGGCCATGCCTGGTTAATGGTTAATGAAAGAGTACAGGGCGACCACAGTACCAGTGAAGCCCTGATAGTTGCTGGAAAAGCCTTAGAAATTTCTTGAGATTAAAATTTCTTAGCCAATTCTGGTGACCTCTTCTTCAAAGGGCCATTGTGAACTACAGGAAACTGTAGGGAACTAAAAACAATACCGGTTTTCCTGGAAGAGACCCGGAAAAGGAGTGAAATCCCAAAAAGGTAAGGATAAAATCGGTAATGTCTGAATGTCAGGCTACCTCTGCACTTTCACCAAATAATTTAATTGAATAAATCCACCTAATTTGTTCAGTATTAAACTAGACAGTCTTTAGAAATGCAGCATATTATGCTAAATGTAAATATTTTAATTGACATGTGCTTAAGCCAGTTTTGGTGAAAAGTCAGAAGTCCATGAAGTTCATTTTGAAATCAAAGCTTTGCAATTAACAACATTTTTAAGAGAACTTTTTATTAACTGCTGCTAAAAGGTGAGTTGAGGGCACTGCTGCTTAAGGGAAGCAGCCTGAAAGGTTTGCAGTACCTCTAAATGATGGTGTACTGGGCAGTCTTGGAGTTGGAGGCCAGCTGACAAGCTGATTTTATTAATCTTTTAAAATTTGGTCAGAAAAAATATTCTTATTTTTTGAAAATTTTGTGTTCCAAGTCCTTGAGCTTAGTTTCATTGTAAGCCTGTCACATGAGGTATATCCTCTTATAGAGATCCTGTTTATGGCTCAGGGACTGATCTTCATATGTTGACACTACAATTTTATGTGGGGTTAAATGTGAAACAGCAAAAGTTATTACAGCATTGCTGGGATTTGAAGAGTAAGAAGATGCTGAAATTGGAGAAGGAAAGGTGAAATAAAATGATAGTCACTATTTACATGACAGAAATTTGCTACTTATGTCAATGGTAAGTAAAAGGGGAAAAAGAAGATACTCTAATAAAAGTTCAATGAAAAACAGATTTGCAGTATACTTGTGATATATGCTGAAAGGTTTCCTTGGGTGAGTGACGCCTCAAGGAAGAGCATTCTGGAACTCTGATGTTTAAAATGTGCATCCCCCAACAACACCACAAAGTGAGGAAACTGGAATTTCTTGCTAAAATTGCTAAAGCTTGTTTAAAGTTGTAAGAGAGTTTCTTTGATTGGTCAATTGATACACATCAATGGAAAATTTCTGTGTTGCTTTAGTGTGTATTTTTTACTCTGTTCTTTCCATTCTGCTGTGTCCAGTTCTGGGCCCCTCAGTTTAGGAAAGATGTTGAGGTGCTCAGATGCATTCAGAGAAGGGTAACAAGAGGCTGGTGAAGGGCCTGGAACATACACCCTTTGAAGAATGGCTGAGGGAGCTGGGGTTATTTAGCATGGAAAAAAGGAGGCTCAGGGGAGACCTTAGCACTCTACAGCTGCCTGAAAGGAGTTTGTAGTCAGGTGGGGATTGGTCTCTTCTCAAAGGCAGCTGCTGACAGAATGAAAGGCCACAGCTGTGCCAGAGGAAGTTTAGGTTAGACATCAGGAAAAAAAATTCTTCACTGAAGGAGTGATTGGGCACTGGAATCGTCCACCCAATGAGGTGGTGGAGTTACTATCCCTTGATGTGTTAAAAAAGACATGGATGTGTCACTCGGTGCCATGGTTTAGTTGATGAGGAGGTTGGACTTGATGATCTCAAAGGTCTTTTCCAGACTAGTTCATTCTGTGATTCTCTGAAGAACTGTTCACCTCATTCTTCTGAGGCACAAAAAAAGTGTATTTTTTTCAATCACAGATAATATATTGTGTAATCAGAAAAATACATGGCCAACAGTATTCCATTATTGCTAAGTGAAAAAAAAAAAAGTTCAACCTATAAAACAAACTCAGTTTATTTCCAGCATATCCTAACCCCAGTCCTGTTGCTCTTCTCAACTGTCTATTGCCTCTGCATGTCCACAGTCCTCCTGTGTTTTCTCTGATGAGTGTCTACCCATTAAGCCAGTTAATGCTGATTCTATTTTTTTCTCCTAGCAGTGATATCTTTCCTGTAGAAAATTTTGGAATGGAACAACTGTTTTGTTGTACATTTTTCACCTTTCTTGATCCTATGTGGATTGTGTAGCTATCTATTCAGAACCAAATGAATAAACAGGAGAAAAAATATTATGGTAAATAGTCATTTATTGGAAAATAAATTGGGATTTTGGTGTTAGGCTCTTTGTCAGAGACCTAGCAATAGCATTGGATGCTTGAAAGGTTGCTCTTGCAGTTTACTGTTAAATAATACTGTATGATTCCCCCTTTTCTGCCCCACTTTCCACTTGTTTCAAAAAGGAACATTTGGTTTTAAAATTCAGGGCAAGTTGGTTTTTAAAGTTCAGGGCGCTAAACTTTGTGAAAGTGTAAATAGAAATTAGTTTTATCTTTCCTGATTGTATGTTTTCAGAGGAATTGGGTAGTTTACATGGAGTCAAATGTAGTTTAATATTATTATTCTTGTGTTATCTCAAACATACTACTTTATTCTTGAATTTATTTTTTAGTTTCAGAGACAGCATAGAGATTTTGTCCCTAAGTTGACTGATGCAAGGATTAATGGCAGGACATGAGTTTTTTTCATTCATTCTCCCTCAGTGATGTGCTATGCTGTGAATCTCAGTGTAGGAACATGGGATGACTTGAAGGCAAAGATGTGACTCCAGTACTGTCACCTATCAAAACATCCCATTCTCTACAGAGGATGTGTCTCTCCATCTGTTAGGTACAGCCTGTCCTTGCAAGATTGGATATGAAGCAGAGAGGTTAGTAATGTTTTGAACAAAGATAAGGTGGAAAGGTTTCAGTCATTGTAAGGAGTATAAGGAGGGAGGACATGGAACTTATCTGTTCTTAACACTGGAGACAATTGAAGCCATAGTAAAAGCAACTGTGCATTCCAGTGGAAGCTGGAATATGTATAACCCTAAGTCAGGGTTATTATTAGCATTTCAGAGTTTCAAGCCAGTCGTGCCAAACTTGGGTTTGTGACATTCCTTATGCTTCAGGCTTTTTTTTTTTTTTTTTTATATATATACCAAGTACCATCTACTGTCTGATTGCTAGGGCAACGTCAAGCACTAGTGTCAGCAATACTGGCATATAATTTGGAGTTCAGTTTACAAAAAGGAAGGGAATAATCTCTTCCTGATTGGTAGACAGAATATAAGTAGCAGACTAAAATTGGTGGGAAAAGAGGTCCTAGAAAAAAAATGCACTGGAGAGTATTGTTTAGGAGGGCTATAAATTCAGCATCAGAGTAACGCTGCTGCTAAGTCACTTATAACTCCTCCCTGTGTTTTGGCCTCACTTGCACTCAGTTATGCTGTTGACAGACTGTTTCATTTAAATGAATAAACCTCACAGTTTTTAGATTTTCATTTTTCTGACACATGACAGCACAGGTACAGTTAACGTGACATAACATGAGGGAAGCTTCATTACTGTGACCACTTAGTCATGCAAAAAATCGAGATGGGAAATTACAGATATACTACATATTGTGCTTTCTGCTTTTAAAAACAATCTGAGCTCAGAGAAGTAGAAAGGATCCATCTAATCATAGTACCAGTTCTATGAATTTCAAGGCAAATACACATTTCCAGACACATGGGACAAACTGAAGACTGATGAAATGCCAGCATGCTGGGAGGATGGCTAGCAGACACCTTTTCATCTCGGACAATACCCTAAAGGAAATGGCCTTTCAGTGTGGCAGATAGTGTCCCTTTCTGTGCTGCTGCTTTGAAGGGAGGAAGAGAGAACGAATGCAGAGGATTTCAGAGGAGGTGTCATTTCTTTAACAGCATCCTGTGGGTGCATTATCTTGCAGAGACCTTTTTCTTTGTCTTTCAGTCTGATTAGCACGTCTTTGTGCAGTTTTAAAATGCTTGGACAGTTTTCCCCTAAGAAATACATGTGCCTTCCAGCAGTTTCAAATTGCTCTTATGTTTGATATCCTTATACATTTGCGAACCCATCAGAATCTTGTTGAGTTCTTGACTGTAATTCTTCCTGCAGTAATTGTATTTTCTACAGTTTTAACCACACATGATGTGAAAAAGTGTTTTCTTCCATCTGTTTTTAATGTGTTATCTTTAATTTCCCAGAATTATCCCCCCTGGGCTTTTAGAACATGAAAAACAGAAATAAGTTCTTTGTCTTCTCCCTGTACTCTTTCCTTCACTTATCCTTTCCTTGGTTTCTCTCATGTTCTGTTTTCAGAGCTAACCGGGCCCACTCATTTGAATCTTCCCCAGAGGACAGCATAAGTGTCTTTGAAGAGAAATCTTCTCTTACACTCCAGGAGGGTACTGAAGTCTTTTTGAAAGTGAAGATCTGAGAGAATATTGAATGTTTGAGAAATGTTCCAACAATTGATCAAAAGTCACTTGAATATTTTTCCTGTAGTTCTCCAACTTGTTCTTAGTGGATCCAAACGTCTTGCTACTCTTGATTATGCTACTTATTAAACACAGGTTTTCATCCAACAGTGCCACCAACATCGGTTAGACTAAGTTTGACCCTTAAGACTTCTTAACCCTCTCTGTATCCTGTGTTACTTCAGATTATTTGTACTGAGGTTCCTGCAGCTCTGTACTGACTATTCAAGATGTGGCATTCCTAGCTCTTCTCCCCTGTTCCTACGGCTGCATCTTTAATAGGAAAAAAGAGGGGGGAGGGGATAATGAGATGGTGGAATAACTGCAAGTTTTTGTATCTCACAAATATAAAGGCCCCAGGTATTGCAGCTTTCATTTATTTTAGGCAGCTAAAGTAGGGGACTCTGAGGCCTCCAGCTGTGGTTAAGATGGGACCCATAGATCCCATAGATGGGACCAAAAAGAATATTTGCTGTAGTGATGGTTAGTGAGAGGCCTGAGATGGGAGATGGTGAGTAAGCCTGTATTCTAATAAATGACAAATATCTAAGAGAATTTGTGGGAGAGGAAGAGGAATATTGTATCTATCTCTCTTATGAGAACAGGCTGAGGGAGCTGGGCCTATTTAGTCTTCAGAGAAGACAAGTGAGATGGGACCTCATTATTGTGTATAAATATCTGAAAGGAGGGTGTCAAGAGGATGGATCCAGGTTCTTCTCAGTGGTGCCCAGCAATAGGACAAGAGGTAATGGGCAGAAACTGATGCACAGGAAGTTCCACCTGACTGTGAAGAAGTACTTCCTTGTGCAGGTGACTCAGCACTGGAACAGGTTGCCCAGAGAAGTTGTCAAGTCTTCCTCACTGGAGATATTCACAGTATAGAATACAATGAACACAATCCTGTGCCATGTCTCTGGGATGACCCTGCTTGAGCAGGGAGGTTGGACCAGATGACCACTGCAGCCCCTTTAACCTTACCCATTCTGTGATTCTGTGGTCTGTTGCAGTCATGAACATGAATAATCCATGACGATTGACACATAGTGAAGATGTTCTATAAGACGATCAAATTTTCTGCCCAAGTATAAAAGACCAGCTAATTTTATGGATTTTGCTTTGCAAGTGGAAATATCCAGGGAACAAAAGAATTGATTCTTGGAAAGAAAGAAAGAAATTATGGCTAGAGAGTATCTTTTTGAAACATTTATCATGAAAATTAGAAACTAAGAAGCTGTTACAGATGTCCCCATATTAAATAGTAAAAGTTTAATAATTAAAAGCAACTTAGTGATGATCTTAATATATGAGGAAAATTCCTTCATATCAGTAAGTTTCTAAAATAATGCGTAAATAAAATTTACTATCACAGTGTAGAATCAGAGGAGATACTTGATTGTGAGAACTTGAAAGCCTCTGCATCTACATGACTGCTTAACACTATTATTATTAAGGACCAATGGTAAGTGTACAAAATCAAACTTCATGACAAATGTAGATACAGAACTATAATTGCTCAGAAATGGAAGTCCTGAAACCAAATACATTCTTTTGGTATCCATTCACCTTAATTAACCAATTCAACTGGTTAATTCAAGCAAACCTATAAAGCAATAGAAAGCATTTGTGAAGCTTTGTAAACAATAACAGCATAAGCATAGCTTTGAGGAACGTGCACGCTCAAACAAAAAGCATTTTGCACCCCATGTAGAGTGCCAGTACAGACATCCCCAAGCAGTCACCAGCCAGCAGTAGGGCCCTGGCCTGAGCCAGCAGGAAAAAAGAGCAACCTCTGACTGGATGCACATGTTACACATAGTGCTGTGATTTTCCTTTTTTAATGTTTTTTTTAGTGTTTTGATATTTTTTTTCTTATGGCATATTCTTCTGTTTCTTCACTGTTCTTTTCCTTCCAAGGAAATTTATATTTAATGTTAGCATCTGTCTCTAGAATCCTCCTTTTCATCATCATACTAGAATTTAGTTAATTATTTAGTCATACATTTCTTGTTTGTTGAGGCTAATGACATACAACCTTTACTCAGGTGGGTATAGAAGTACATGCTTATATATGTTGAGCTTTTCTTACAAGATCTATTCAGACTCTCAGAAGTCCTTCATGTGCTGGTTGCTAACATGACATGTGCCTCACACTCTCTCTCTCCTGTTTTCTGTTGTCTTGCACATGCCAGGATTTTTTATTTTTTTTTTGGCACTGCTTGTGGAGGCAACAACTTGTCTCCTTGTTTGCCTGCCCTGCCAGCTCTTAAAAGGGCTCATATTGTGCCTTTTTCCTTAGGTGCCTGGGGACCAGGTATAAAGGTGTTGATTTCTGAGCAAGTATTGCAGGACCACATCCTGAGGCCTGCCACACCTGTCAGGATAGAGGCCTAATGTTGTGTTAGGCTGCTGTAAGTGACATTTCTTATAATGAAAAGTTTAAATTCAACAAGTAAAATACAGAGCCTTGCAAATGTGTTTTGTGCTAATGAAAGATAAGGCACAAAAAATAGGATGCATTATTATGTATGTAAGTGTGAGGATTCTCTCTAGCTGCATCAGCAGCTCAGCCAGTTATAAGGCTGATCTCAAGAATATCTGCCCACGGCACACAACTGTTGTGTGAATTCATGCCCTGGGTTGTTCTTACGCCTACCTCTGCCTCCTCCTTTTCAAGGTTATTGATATATATTTCTATAGTACATCCTAATGAGTATGTTCCTGCCTTTGGGTGATTTCCATCCTATCTCTGGCCAAAAAACTGAGATGGAAACAATTTTTTTTTCTGTTTAATTTACTTTTTTCTTAAAAATATATTTTTTTACCATTGCAGTAATTTGTTATCATGTTGACTGCTGTTCTGTTCAGCCTAGTAATTACTTAATTGCATACTAGTCCTTAAATGACTTTGAGTGGTGAACTACTCATTTGCTACTACTCTGGCTTTCTCACATTTTCTTTCAAGGTTAAAAAGAAAATAAGACAAAAAATGTCAGTCTTCTTTGCTACAGCTTTTGCTCTATTCTGAAGGTTTCTTTGGACAATGTTTTTTTGATTTTTCAAGAGTAGATTGCTTACACTTTTGAATATATATTTCTTAAAAATACATTTTGCCCTTTTGGAGCAACAATTTTTGATGTAATACCTCTATATGAATAGTCATTTTAAAAGCACATAAATTTTGTCAAAATTTCACAGCTAGTAGGAGTAATGTATTAAAGGTGATATAGGGAAGCCAGTGTTATTAATATTACAAAATAAAAAATGTTATTACAAATCAGTAGGTACTATGTGTTAGTGCTTTCTTTCTCACCTGTTCTTATTTATCCTGTCCTTGATGGTGGCTGTTAAAAAAAAATGCCTTTTGGTTACCATTTCATTTAGAAAATCATCCCTAATTTGAATGTTTCATTGATTTTGAAACTTAAAATGATCTTGATGTTACACAGGTTCTTTGGCTGACCTATAGGCTTGCTTATGCTATTTTACTAGGATAGGCATGCTGACACATCATTAATTTATCTTGCTTGTTTTGAGGGTCAAGTTCCATTACAATAATGAGACTATGGAGGCTATTTGCTGCAAATTGCTTTCAAGTATTTCTTTTTAGTGTATGTATGTTCGGTACAGAAATTACAAAAAAAAAAGTTCCGTGAAGAAAAGTGTTTGCTATTCTGAAGTTTTGAATGTTATTTCACCATGTTGTTACAACATAATTACAGTACAAAGATTATCACATCTAGTACAGCTGACCTGCTGCCAGGTTCTGGTTTGTCATCTTTTAGTGCTTTCTGTTGCTCAGCACAACTCCACGTTAGAACTGAACCCAGTATTTGTTTTCAGGAGAGTATTAAGTTTTTTTTGAAAAAATACCATTCTTACAGACAGCCTCTGGCAAATAGTGGAGATGTTTTCAAATTGCTAAGATGATGAATCAAAATTTATTATATCCAAAGCAGGCTAAAACATTATTTTGCTCAAGGAAAGTACCTGTTAAAGGAAACTGAAAGGAAAACAGAACATAGACATAGAAGCACTGTTCATTTATTTGAAAAACAGCAGGAAGGTTATATTTTCAATGAAACAGGAAATTTATGAACATGAATGGCTTATTCAATAGATGTTTAACAGGACAAACACAAAGGGAAATATGAAATAGATGGTGCTGGATGATGGTGTGTAACTGAGCTGTGAGTACAGGAAGTTGTGTCCCCTGCTGTAATTTGGACATCATTCCCTTCTTCACTGCACAGTGCCTCTATGCTCCCATATTAATCCCAGGCACAATATTCAGCCCATTTTTCACATAAGAAAAAAATTTATTTTAGATGCCTGAAGAAGATGTGAACAGCTTCACTCTTAGAAAACCCAGAGCTCCACCTATCTCTATTTCAGATTCAACAAGCAGAACTATAGCAAATGTTCTGAGTCTTAACACAGGTTCTGGATCCCTTATTCCAGTCCTCTTCCACATGCTAATTGAAGATGCTTCTGGTCACCTGGTCATCAGTTTTACAGCTTGTCTTCCTGAATAACAGCAGTAGCAGCCAGCACAGCTGAAAGCTGCTAAGATGAAGAGAACTGTATTGTCTTGAGCTTCCAGAAATATTGCCAGGCCTTTTGTGACAGATTACTATTCTAGCATTGGTAGAAACCAACTCTTGTTTCTAAGTATCCATTGAATATAGTGTAACACTATTTTTCATAGGATTTTTTTATTTTTTTTTTGCGATGAATAGGAAGCCAGGAGATCATGTAATTAGTGCTTTGTTTAACACAGCTTTGAGTTATTTCCTTTATCTTAGCAGTGTTGCAAGATTGGAATGTGGATGATATGCATTGTACTCACAGCTGAAGAATCTTTAGTTAGGCTTTTGCATATATATATATATATATATATATAGTAAATTAATTTCCACAATTATTTTTCATGAAGACTACAATCACAAAAAATGTAGACCTGGGTTGTATGAGTTCATTATTGTGTAAGATAAAGTAAATAAACCATAATTTTGATGAAAGATTAGTGTGATTTTACATGCTGAACATACATATTAAGAAAAAAATTATCAACCATTGTAAAATATTAACAGCTTTTAAATCATTCACAAGTCAAAGAATGTAGATACATAGCTGTTTTCTTACTTTTTGATTCAATGGGCAACAGTAATACCTTTAGGTGTGTTGTTGAAAGAGAAACGGAAAATATCCCCTAGAATTCAGCCTATGGGCAGGTAAGGTATCTTGCTTTATTATATTTTACAGTGTATATAACATAAAATGTGGTAGTGAGTCTCCTTCCCTAAGCATAATTTCACACCACTCTGTGTTCTCTGAGCACTGAAAAACAGTGAAAAATTACATTTCTTTACCACTTCCTGCTGATAAAAGCCTGGTGGTCGAGGTGGAAGAGATATCTCTGAAGACTACACAGAACAAGATCACTAAATAAGGGAGTGCTTTTTTAAGAGTTGGCATGAAGGAAGAAAACAAATCTCAAAATTTCCAAAACTTTTCTAGACTGTCTTTCAAAGAACTCTGCAGAATATCAGACTGATGTGAAAACAGTTTGCGTCTAGACTGGCACCATCTGACCTCAGCTCAGAGAGGTTCAAAATTTATGCCTCTGACCAGAGACAAACACTGTCAGAGTTTTGACAGAGGGTGCTGCCACTTTAAACGTGGCCTAGATTTAGGCTGTTTGGATTCCAAATCCAGCTGGAGCCAAATGTGGTAGCACAGAAAAATAAGCTGGAAGAGAACAACCCTTTCTAGCAAAATATTTTATGGAAAATTCCTCTCAGAACTTACCCAGGATTTCATAGCATATGGCAAAGACTTGCATCTGTACTTGAAAGCAGGAGCTTGAAATAAGGCCTCTGAGTACAAATTTAATGAATATATTGGACTGTCCTTCTTATTTAACTGCCTGTCTCTGCCAGTAATTCCTGGCTAAATGAGAGCCTGTCTCTCCTAATGATAATGTGGAAGCTGTGATTATCTGAGGTATGGAAGTGAACAGGATCATAAGGAGAACAGATGGCAAGCAGTTCTGAGTGGGGAGATGCCTGGCTGCATTGTGGTGAAGCTACCTGCAGCAGCTTAAGCTGTTATCTTTCCTGGCTCACTGTTTTCCCTCCTAGCTGGAGATGATTGCCTTTCTTTTGGAGTTGGCAGGATGAGGCATGTGAACACTTGGTGGCTCTGTCATCTAATGTCACAGGGACAGGCAGATTCTTTTAGGGATCCTTGGTAGATGAGAATTTGCTACAGGGCTTTAGGTACAATTAGACCTTTATTACTACAATTAAACACATAGTTTTCAGCATAGTTTATTCTTATCTACAATTTTTAGGATTTAATGTAGTTTATTGTTGCACAGTTTTTTATGAATTATATTTTCAGCTAAGCAAAATTTCTAGTAATGATTGTAGCTTTCTTACTATCTAGAGTCTTTAATTACCTATACTTTTAGTCACTTGGACCCTCTACAGATTGAGTCAAATTCATAGTCATCAGTGCATGATACACTAATCATAATCTGGACTCACACTTTATCCAGGAGAACAGGATTCATTCAGTCTTCAGAGGAAGATGACAGCAGTGGCTGTGTCCCAGACCACTGGGGGATCATGGGTTTTGCTGTCCAGCATCAGGCCTTGCAGCTGATTGATTTTGTAGACAGTATCTCATGTACTGTTACATTTCTGTGTTCCTTAATAGGTCTCACCACCTCCTGGTAGCAATCTTGCATGGGTAAATAGTTTTTTCACGAGGCTGACAGGGGATCTGGCTGTTCTGTAATGGGGGTCATCACATTTTGGTGACACCTACAATGTTGAAAAGGGGAAAAGAGAAGGAGGTGATACCTGATCAGCATACTTACATGTTATGAATGTTGGTCTTAGGAAATGGCGTTGGTTATGTGAACCATATTAGCAGGAGTCAGGATCCAGGGTCACATGGCTCAATAGAAATTCTCATCTTAGTGTAAATGTATCTTCCTGCACTCAAGCAGGTGGCCTGTGTACATCTATCACTCACAGCTCTGAGGTGAAGACAACAGGCCAGAGCAGAAGGTAGCAAATATTACCTTACTCATTGCTTCAGCTAGGAATGTGTGTCCATGACCAGGGAGACCCTCTGCCATGTGGAAGATCTGGTTCCCACTCAGTTCTCCGGAGCTCTCATTTCAGATATGTGTGTAGTGGGCTGACCCTGGCTGGATGCCAGCACCCACCAAATCCTCTCTGTCACTTCCCTCCACAGCTGGACAGGGGAGAGAAAATGTAACCAAGGGTTCCTGGGTTAAGATAAGGACTGGGAGAGATCACTCATCAAATATTATCATGGGAAAAACAGGCTTGAGTTCGGGATATTAATTGAATCATTACTAACAAAACCAGTTAGTTTTGTTACTAATTAAACCAAAGCAGGATAATAAGAAGTAAAATAAATCCTTAAAACACCTTTAGCCCACCCTTCCCTCCTTCACAAACTCTACCTCCTCCTTCCCCAGTGGTGATGGGAGAGAGGGAATGGAGGTTTATGGTCAATTCACAACAAGTTGTTTCTCCTGCTGCTCAGGTAGAGGAGTCCTTCCCGTGCTCCAGCACGGGGTCCCTCCCACAGGAGACAGTCCTCCATGAACCTTTCCAATGTGCTCTACTAAGCATTAAGTCTCTTGAAGCTTTGAATTGGTCTTTTCTGGAAAGATGCATGTGTTAGCACAGACTGAAGGGGAGCCAAAAATGCCTTTGCAGAAAAGCTGACAGGAAGGTATAGCAAGAAACACTGGTGTGATCTCTTGCCATGGTACTTGCTGTAATCTCAGACAACTGGCCACCAACATTCTCTTTATGAAGAGACTCTAGTGATGTTCTCATTCTTTCCAGAATGACTCAAGTCTTACAGTGGTGGCAAATGCTCTTCCAAGCTTATTGCAAGTGCATGGCCCTTTGTGACAAGACATTAATCACAGTCAGTGGCAAAATACTTTCTCAACCAAGAATTGTATGTTCTTTGATATCCTTGTAAACAGTGATCCAGACAAATCACTTGCTCAAGAACAAGCACTGCATTGTGTTCCCTCTGTATCTCAAGCCATCTTTGTTCCTCATGCCTCACCTGGGTCTGTCTTTTCATCCACACGGGGTTATTCCGTTCATAAACTAATTGCTCTGTCTTGCTTTTCTAACATGAGGTCTTCACAGCACATTTAAGGCCTCATAGTGGTTCATCTGTCAGCCATAGCTTCTGTGAAGCTCACAATAGTCAATGCTTGAGAACACTCTCTGTGAGCAATACATAGCTGGACGAGTGCCCTGGCAGTGCCTACGCCCCTAGGTAAGCACATCTCAGCTCACAGCAGAAGCTATTCCTATCTCTGTATTGGAAGAGTCTGCCTACTGTGATTGCAGCCTGCTCTCACTGTCTCTGTGACTCTTCACAGCCTGTCAGTTTTTCTGTTGACACTTTTTCAGTTCATCACAACCTCTCTTTTCTGCAGGCTTGCTTCCATAAGAGTAATATGCTCAGGCTGCCTCGAACCAGCAAATGGTACATTAACTCCTCTGAAACTGTGTGTGTGAGTCTGTGTCCATGTTCACTTAGTTAGCAGTTCCTTTTTTTCCTTCTTTGGTTTGCCTTCACATGTTCACACAACCAGCAGTAGGAACTGAACAGGGAAAACAAGTCACACATAAAATATTTATGAAAAAAGAGGATAGTTACTTTCCCAGTTTGTCAGTTCTGTCTCAGATTCATTTCCTGGCTAATCTGTTGCAAAGTCTACTTATGTTTGGCAGGAGACTTAGGTTTTATCCTCGTACGTTGAGAGTAATCCATCTATTTGTGTCTGAAGGCTTTATTTAATTCTTACTTACTTCCAAAGGATATACACCCTTTTGTTTTGATTAGAAAATTGTTAGTTGCACATTTTATCTAAAATAGTGTCCTCTTGTCTCATATTTGTGCTTATGCATAGTTGGAGCTTGTTTATGGAACATTAGAGGATATTTCATTCCATTCTCACTTATGTTTCTTTTACTCTTCTCATAGATAATTTCCTGTAACTAGTATAACATTAATGGAAGAATATACTGAGGGAAAAAGAAAGACAAAGGTGGGGTTCTACTACTGTTCTCTTTTTGAAGAAGTGTTGCTCTATTAGGAACGGCAAGAAGAAAAACACAGACTCTCTAGGGAGTCGATCAGGAGAATTTCTCTTGGTTTATTACTTCAGGTCTTTTTTATAGACCGATACATGAAAAGTACAGAAAAGAAACTCTTATTGGCTAGTAAACTAACACATCACCATCATTGGTCAGTGGGGTACAACACCCCTCGACCTTCTCTTGCAAGAAAACAAGGAACAGACAAACAGCACCTGCAAGGCTGTTTTCTGTCTGTGAGGATTGTTTTAATTCCTCCCCATGATTTCCCAGACCACTTTCTCAGGCAAGACTGAGAAAGCTATGCGGCCTGCAATTTCTACAGGCACTTTGCTCCTTGCTTCACAGTTAACATCCATAAAGAAGCAACTGCAAGGAAAACTGATAAAAATGCCTACAGTTTCCAGATAGCATCCTTAAAGTACAGACACAGAGTAAACCAAATACAATAAATCAGTGGGGTTTTTTATGCATAGGCAACTGCATAGTGATTGTTTTTTATGCATAGTGACTGTTCCTTCAACACCAAATGTGGAAAAGAGGCAGAAACATTGCCTTAAATCCCAAATTAATTGTTTCAAATTATTTTTCTCAATGTCTAAGATATTGAGTATGTCTGAATGAATTTAAAGCCCTTCATGTTACAACTCAGAAGTTTTTCTTCAAATAATGCTAGGCTCAGTGAACTAGAGCCCAAACACATCTTCATCAAATTTAGTACCACACCACGAGGCTAGCATGAGAAGAGTGTCAGGCTATTCAGGTGAGGGAAAAACAAAGTTGGGAGTAGAGCCATCTAATCATAACTGGACTAAAAGCCTGAGGAAACTGCCTTTTCATTTCTAACCTGCATTGTACAGTCATGGAAGAGGAGAAAGCTATTAGAAAGTGGGTACAAACTTTAATCCCATCTGCTTTGATCCATGTCTTTGCAAATGGACTGACAATGGGACTGCAGTGACTGAGAACACATGGTCTGCTTTATTTTCTGGTGCTGTGCTGGAGCCTCCTGTTCAAACACAGCTTCTCTCCCTCTCTCTCATTTGCAATCCAAAGGGTTCAGTAATGGTAATAAATTGGTGCTATTACTGCATGGACACGGTATCGTTTATAATCACAGTTGACTTCCACGTGCAAAAACATATTGAAGCTTGTCTCTTGTTGGCTGTGAATAATAGGTCTGTTGGGTGCTTACCAACAAGCCCCATCCTGTAAACCTTTTGGGATCATGTGTTATTGCTCACATGCTAATATCCTGAATTTTGGAACAGTTTGGCACTAAAAAGGGGATCTCTATTTGTTGTGTTTCAGCAGTAAACAAAGTTGTTCCCTGGCTTTGAAAGAGAGAGCATTCTGAAGGGTCTGGAACAAATTCACAGGGCCACATCAGGTCTGACTTAACCAGCACCTATGATAGAAAACTTCATCTTCTTTTTGTCCACCACAGAAAGATTCTGTTAACAAAGAGTTGATTATTGCCAAGAGTTGATGATGAGAATTACCAAACTAATATGAGCAAGAAGAATTTCTAAATTGTAGAAGAGACATGGAACATGCTTTTTAGAAGGGCATTTAATTCGCCTTTCTCAGCTTGCCTGTTGTACCTTTATTTCATTTTTCTTCCTGAGAAATTACAAAAAAATATTTTAATGGAAAATGTGGCTATTGCCTCTTCACAGCAAGCTTTACAGGTACAGCAGAGAAATAAAAACACATCAGGTGACTTTGAGGTTGTATTTCAGCACTGATTAAATGATTTTTAACACATGATTTTAGTGCTCCAATCTTAATTTTAGTTTCTATTTTTAATTTCCTTTGAAAGATATTTAGCTTTTGCAAGCCGTTTGGATGGAATATTGAAGTGAGATTTCAGTTATCTTTAAGTTTACTAGAGACAGCTTCAGTTTTTGCATCTCTTATACCTTCACAACAAATTTTGAATTTTCAGCCTTTTCAGTCAAATTCAGGAAGAAAAGAATGAAACAGGAAAAGTCTCCAAATCACTTGCTTTCCTGTGGGGTCCCAGTATGCCTAGTTTGTAACCCTGTGCACTCAGAAGTTTTGATGATTTGATGTGGAAAACATCTCAGAAGCTGAAGCAATTGACTGGGACTTCTTGATGCTTTTCATGATCGCAGAACTAATCATTATAGCAGCCAACGCAGGCACTGGAAATGCAAGTCAGATCATAGAATAATCTGGCACAAGTGCAATGACACCAGAAAGCTCACCTGGGGAGTTTAGGTCCTGTTTTTATTTTGAATAGGCTCTTCCAGAATTGTAGCAGAGTTGTCATTAGTGTAACATTAGAAGAGCAAACACAGCTATGACAGTATTAAAAAGCTGTGAGTTTTTTCTCCTTCACAAAAAGGTTGGCTGTAACAATAGTGCTGGGACTGGAGACTGGTCTGAGAGCAATGACCATCCCAAGTCTGTCACACTGCCTGGCTATAAGCTGTTTAGGACTACGAAATGCTGATAGTATTTTTTTTTCTTAGATTAACTTGACTGAAATAAAAATGACAGGAAGTCATCTGGATCCATCTAGGAAAGAGAACTCCACATAATTTTTTTTAGAATGGGAAAAACAATCTTAAATGCTTAGAATTGCTTTTAAGTGTACATATGATTAAAGAGAGAAACTGGGAAAAGTTGGATAAAACTTATCTGGAGATGTTAATTCCATAGCTATATACCTGCTGAGAGCTTGCAGTCACTTGAGTGATACTTCAACCACATCCGTGTTTCTTTCCTGGCAATAATATTTCACAGAAGTGAATCAAAGCACTTGCTTTTACTGCAGCAGCCTTAGTAGCAATGTCCCAGAGTGTGCAGCACAGATGGGGAGCATGTGATCAGACACTCACTGCTAATGAACTTGTGAATGGAGCCCCTGGAAGAAAACACAGGGAACTGCAGAGATAACCTAGGCAAGAGCCGTTTCTCGGTCGGATCCTACTGCTTTTTGGGGAGCTTTCTTTGTGAAGTGTATTTTGGAGGAGCTGTGGGAGGAGGGGGAGATGCTGCTGCTGCACGTTCAGTGCAAAGCCCGTGGCTGTGATAGGCTGAAGGGACATGGATACTCTGCCTATATATGCTGGCAACTGCATCCTCTCTGCTTTATAGCTGTCACTGAGGAGCAAAGACAGGCAGTGAGAAGGGCAGGGGAGAAGCAAAAACCTTACCAACTCGTTGTAAGTAACAATCTTTTTCCTTAAGGCTTTATGGTTATTAAATTCAAGTAGGTACATTTGGATTAATGCAACAATTGGTTATGGAGAGTGGGAGATCAGTTAATAAACAGCCAGTTTGTGTTATTTTAGGGATGATAATAATAAATAGCAGCATTTATTTTTAATCCAAGTTCGCACAATGTAGTGTACACCTATTATGTTGCGTTTTCTTGTTTTTACATCTGATGTATGTCAGCTGTAACTGTTTATATACGTCTATGTAGAATTGCATGTATACAAAAGTTTGTATCTTCTTTTTCCAAGTACAGCAGTGCTTGCAATAACCAAGCAGAACTTGAGAAATTCTCTATCAAATATTCTGAATAATAAAATTTCAAGATAAATTAAATGCATTACATTTTTAGGATGAAGTTTTCCTCAGAAATAACCCTTTCCCGTCACTGTATTAAGAGCTCAGCAGGGAACATTATGAAGTTCCTAACTCTGTGCCAGTGACAAGAAATGAATACAGCCAGCAACTTCTGGAAAATGTAATTCTTTAGATAAAATGTAGTGATTGTAACATATACTCCTAATTCTTGACTTGTGCAAAGGTAGAAGTACAGAGTAGATCCAGTTCCTTTTTACTTGTGCTGAAATAAAATTCGTTCTTAAGCTCTTTTTCTGGCAATATCCTATTGCCAGCAGGGGAAGTTCAGCTTAACAGTGGCAACAGCTGCAAAAACCTTCAGTTGGGTTCAGTAGCAGGAAGTCTTCATGGCTTCAGTGGTGTCACTGAAGCACCATGAGCCCTTAAATTACATTTTGTTCTGCAACAGTCAGTTGGCAGAATAGAAAATGCACTTGTCTCATATATTGGAAAGATACACAGTTATTACTTTTTTTGAGCAAATACAGCTGTCAGTTATAGGTGCTATTAATGTGTCTATGCACTCTTCCTGTCTGTATTTATGAACAGGAGCTGCTAAAAGATTTTATTTTGCTAGCTGATGTTTATTTTAGATTGATGAACTGGAGAAGAGGCAGACATAAAATTATAATGCATCAAATATACCTCTCTCATTTATTCTACATTTCCTCTTTTTTGCTCTTTTTCTGCTTTTTCATCTTTTTTCTCTTTCTCATAACAAATAGCATTTAGGTATATTTTATATTCATATTTAGTAAATACTAAAAAACCCACCCAGATTCTAAAACCATAGTCAATACTTTTTCAACAGAAATAATAAATAAGCTGAATGTTATTAACATAATCTTTAATAATTACTTGTATGTAAACTACTCATTTGTATGGTCCAGTTTCAGATAAAGTAGAAAACTGCTTGCAAATGAACATGTACAATCTAAAGACTAGCAACAATTTTTGGTAACTTCAGTAAAATAAAATATGTCTGTATTCTTATTTCAGTGCACTGAGGTAGGAGTAGTTTAAAAAAAGCAACAAAGGATATGCCAACTTTAGATTGTGTGGTGTACTTGTCCTCTGACAAATTACAGGAAAATCCAAAGACCACGGAGTTTATCTATGAATAAGTAAAAAAAGATACACTGATATAATTTAAGGTTTAGCATGATTTTTCTTGGTTTTACCTGCAGTTTAGAGCAGAACTCAATCTTCTCCAGTAATGTGGGATTTGATCTGAAGTGTGCAGTGGTGACAATAGCCATTGATTCTTACTGGGAACAAAAATGCTCAGGCAGAATATATGCTTGGTGAAATTGTATTGTATCAATCAGAGTGAGGCTGTCAATGAATTTGCTTTCAGACTGCTCACAGTATGGTAGGTGATAATTAGGCAGGGCACCTCCTGGGAAGCTGTGCTCTCCTCACTTGGGTTTCAGCTTGCAGGTACTAAATATACTGAAACTCATCCTGGGAGGTGTAGGATCTCTGAGAGTGTGGAGACTTTCTCACACTTTAGGGGCCTTCAAGAAGCTAGACCACTATTAAATACTTTAGAAAGAGGCTTAGTTTCTCTTAAATTTCCATTTAGTTTTTGCTTGCATTATTTTGGAATTTAAGTTCATTCAAGTTAAGTGGATATTTGAGTGCATGCAGACTGTAATGCTCATCCCTTCAGAAAATACGGATGCTCTCAAACAGTATTTTCATTTTAAACCCTAGGGCCTGAGTTGTCTGAAGTATTTTTCTTCTTAGAAAAATCTCTATATTTTTAAAATATACTGGCATAGTGGGAAGGTCTCTCCCTATGCATTGTGTTGTTGCATTGTACATGAGTTTTGTGTGCATGCAAGAGGTAGTAATATTCTGTACTGGTGAAGAAGTGAAGTAATTTGAATTTGGATAGTACTCACTAGGGAGTATTGCAATTATCTGCTGGACATGGCTTCCATAGCAAGTAGTACTTCCAAGCAGATGAAGTGAGATCTATAGTGAACAGTTCAGGAAGAGAATAAAAATAGGGATGAAAGTGTAAGTGGGTCTTGTCACTCACAGAAGAACAGATATAAAATAGGAGGTGAAAAGGATGGCCACTGTGTTCCTGCAAGGAGTATGCTTTCACAGTTCCCCTGTAGGTATGGAATTTTCAGGGAAGAACTTTTAGGAAGATTCATTAATAGAAAAAAAGTAGATTTTACATTTTTTGGTATTGTCTTTGGAGGAAGGAAGAGTTAAATACTTTGCTTCAGACTGAAGCAGTTTGACATACTTCACTGCATCAAACTGAATTGTAAGAGTATTAAAGGTTAAGTAAATACTACTTTATCAATTTATAACACTGCAACCACTGTAACACCTTTGAGATGAAAGGCTCAACCTTCAGTTCTTAATGTTTAAACTTCCTGGTCCAGTTACTTCTTCCATGCAAAACAGTGGGTTTCCCCTGTAATTCAATTCTTTAGCTGAATTTTGCTATTGCAATAATGATTTATGGCAGAAGCAGTTCAGCCAAAACAATGCTAGGATGAGCCAGTGAGCCTCCCATTCTTGGGAAGAGGTAAAGTCAGCCAATAATAAGCAAGATCCTAGTGATTATACAAGATATGTATTTTGTCAAATTGAGTTCAATAACAATAGACTAAAACCACAGAATGTGTATCTGATACTTAGATACAATATTTTATTTGCGTATCCTGATATTCAAAAAGAACTTCGTCTAAACTTCTAATAATAAAAATAACAATAAATTATATCAGCCTAGTGTGTAGCAACAAGATGATATAAATGTTACTTGTACTACAAATTTCAGGTAAAAAAAAAAATCAGGTCATGGAAAAATGGTGACAAGCTATGAAACATACCATGTATGTTCTGGTAATATGGAAAAGTAAATTTTTTTTTTTTTTTTTCCAGTGAAGTAAATTATTTATTTTCTGTGTGTTTGTGAGCTGTTATGAGCTTAATTTGTGCCATTTGATTTGTATTTTAGGAAAAGACCATGTGATCCACAGGAGTTTTTATGTTAAGTGGTCCTTTTTATTTGAAAACTACAAAGTAAAGCTAGAGAGTAGTAGAGTGATGCTCTTACACAGTGCTACTCTTACCTGTCTTGATGCTGTACTTGGGATTCACTGGAACCACAGATGTAAAATGAGATACCGAACAGTTATTCTGTAAGAATAACTGCAGCACAGTGGTGACCAACAGCAGTACTGGAAACACCAGTCCTCACGTTCTGAGATAGTTCAGTCTCAGGCATTTCCCACTAATTTGTGAGTTGTGTGTTAAATTCTTTTTTTCACAGCTTTTTTCTCTGAAACCAGAGGAAAAAAATAACAGATCACCTCATGAAAGTTCTTTAGGGCTTCATTGCTATTTTGAAGAACGATCAAAGATGTGTTAAATGAAAATGCACATAAAATTTAGGGGGTAGGGAAGAAATTGAATCATCTTGATTATAAAGGTGTAGAAACAAAACTACTTCCTTAAACACAGCTTTTCAAAAGGGAGGTAACACAAAAAGCTGCCCACTGCACATTCTAAGGACTGTAATGACCACTGGTAATGTATTTCCAGCAACTTAGTGGCAAGATATGAGAAAGGTCATAATACCCCTTTATGAAAGGTATAGACAGAGCCAAATAAACACTTGCATGATGATGAAAGAGAATACTAAAACTCTAGTAAAATAGCAACAAGAACATGCATCACTGGGGATCTAGAGGTCCCTACTCTGCAGGTCCCTACTGTGCTCTTTAAAGTGTTTCGTGAAGCACCTGCCTTCTTAAGTAGCAGCAGCAGCTGTTCCACACAAATCCCAGATCCTCTGTTTGTAGCAGCAGAGATGTCTCTAAGACAGTGCTTATTAATTATATCTTTCTTTTGTGATTTTACAGTACTAATTCAAATGTAATAAAGACAAGGAGGTTCCCTTTTCTCTAAATGATATCCTCGGTTAGAAATCCTTATCACAAATACTTGATATCTGAAAAATTTTCTCCTAATTATCTAATACATTGTGCTTAATATAATTATTTTCTTACAAAGTGAAGATCTACAGGTGTGTGAAGTAAGCATAATAGTTCTTGAGACCAGCAGTGAGTATCCTTTTTCCTCTTGCCAATCTTCTTGCCAATCTTCTGACTGGATTCCAAGGAACAGTATTGCTCAATCTGAGTGTATAAAGACTCTGGGACACTTTTTTGATACTCAGTGAATAAAAAGTTCCAGTCATATACTCACTGAGTACTCAAAATGCATAGCTACATAGAGTAATAAAATTGGGTGGGCCAGGGTGGTGGGAGCAGGCACAGTAATACCATGAATTTATATTTGCAGAGCACTTTGAAAGTGAACTCAAAGCTGAACATCTCAGCTCTGTGTATCACTGTGGGTGTGCTCACACAGTCTTCCTATCTCAGGTAGGATACCTGTAGCTGCAGCCCATCATCTTGGAAATAGCCCCAGACAGACCTTCCTCACATTCTCCTACAAAACACAGTACAGATCAACTTGAAGTGAATTCTTTTTGAAAACTCACTAAGAAGCAAAATTTTGTAGATAACAGCATGTGCATTTACATGCTGTTATCTACATAGTAGAGGAAGAGTAAAAGCTAAATCTTGAGGCAAGACAGGAGTCAAGAAGCAGATAAAATGACAGGGCAGCACAGTGGATCACTGTGATAACTGTGGTTATTATAGCTTATTATTACAGATTATAATAGAGACACACAGCAGGCTATTTTCTTATACTTCTTCTCTATAAGGCAAGAGGGAGCTGATTAATGTGCCACTTAATAGGGCTACATCCTTGTGTCAACCAGCAGCTGTAGGAAATAAATCTGTAATTTTTAAATCTTCATCAATGTGCTTCTACTGTTCTCCTTTGCTAAACTTATTGTCTGTCTGTATTAATCTAATCTAATCATATCATGGCCATATGAGTCTTCCTATAAATCATATGAATAACAGGTTTAAAACCAGTAAAAATTTCTGTCAAAAATGACTATTTTTTCTCTTTCTGTTAAAGTGCTTTTCTGAGAATAAGCCCTAAACTCTGATACTCATGGATGCTGCAGAATTCCGCAAGAGAGGGAAGGAGATGGTGGACTATGTTGCAGACTACCTGGAGAAGATAGAGAAACGACAGGTATTCCCAGATGTGGAACCAGGATATCTACGGCCCCTCATTGCACAGTGTGCACCCCAGGATCCTGAGAGCTTTGAGGATGTCTTTAAAGACATTGAGAAGATCATTATGCCAGGGGTAAGAAAAATGGAACTGTAGTGCAATGTTCAATACTGCATTTAGGTTTTCAAACACCTTAAACAAAGTGTGGGTTTACCAACATAAGTACTCACACTGATTAACTTCTAGAAGGCAGGAGTCAGCTTTACATGTTGAATCTAATCTAACTAATGTTTCCCATTCTTCCTAGAAATAATCAAATCATTCTTTTGCTTCTTTCATGGTTTACTTTTGAAAATAATTCCCTTTCCTCCCTTGAACTGGTTAAGGCAAAACTTCATAACTTTCAGTTTCATGTGATATTTTTACTACTTTCATATAACAGTAAATATTTTACAAAATAGTATTTTTATTAGTCTTCTGTGCCAAAATGTTTCTTCAAGCTGATCTTTAAATGTTAAAATTCTCGTAGGAGACTTCTTTTTATTAGAGAGTTGACTAGAAAGGATTCTGCCCAATACATGTTCTGTTGACTTACTCTCCTAAATGTCAACTACCTCTCGTAGCTTTTGAGGCAGATGGCCACTGCCTAAATATTAGTCCTTGCATAATAGCCCTTGTATTGGACAGACAATACAGAAAAAAGCATCTGACATTTCTTCAGGCCTGAATTTTCATGTTTTTCCACTTGTTTTTATTTTAAATATGTGCTTGTCTCCTAAGGCCTCTGAGTAGTTTGAAGAGGACTGAATTATTAGTAAAAATTAATGAGGAATCTCTCCTTTGGATCTTTCTAATAAACACTTTGGATTTCTTCTCTAGATGCAGCTAGGTGATGTGATTGTGATGAGAGTGGACATCACAATAAAAATGGCTTAGTCAGGGTGCTATAATACCAATTCCTTTTCATTGACCAATATAAATATTTGATATTCAATATGATTTTATCTTGTTTTCCTTGGAGCTAGCCCTGCTGTACTTTTAGCAAAAGCTCCACTGAAGTCAGTTGAAACCTCTGCACTCTTCTCAAAAGTTTGTGGATGAAGTCTTAAATCCAAGAGAATTAAATCAATGCAGGTTAAATAAGAGAATTATGTCCAACACATGCAAATACTTTAATTGCTGCTCACAGATATAATTGCCTTTTCTTTTTCATTGGAGGAAAATAGTAGTGTCTGTGAAGTAGAAAACACTTTGAATTTGAGAACTTTCAATAAAATAATAACGTATTAAAAAGTAAGAGATGAATCATTTGATAGTAGAAAGTGAGACAAGTGAATTCCAATTATATCATTAGCATGTCATGTTCTCTCTTAACTAAATTGACTTTTTCTTGATATTTCTGTGCCCTGCAAACAAATTTACTTTTACAAAGTTATATATTCTGAAGAAAAATTGTTCTATCCTAAATTTTTCCATTGGTGTGAAATGTTAGTGACACAAAGAGTACAATGTAAATCCCAGTCCTTATAGTAACTCTGATTCTACCCATGTTGCTTATACTCAGTTCTGAAGACTCACATGGGCACAGAACCACGAGGTCATGTATAGTAGAGACTGGATGGTATCTTGAGATCATTTAGTTCATCTTCTCTGCTCAAAGCTGAGTCAGCTAGAGCAGGTTGTTCAGGACTGTGTCCAGCTGGTCACTGAATATCTCCATGCATGAACTCTGCTGTCCTGTTACAAAGTTGGATCACCCTCACAATAAAAAAGCTTTTTCTTATTTTTAAGTGGATTTTTTTCTATTTCAGTTTGTGCACATGTCTTGTCACTGGGTATTTCTGAGAAGAATCTGGCTTCATCTTCCATACACCTTCCCATGAGGTGTTCATACACATTAACAAGGTACCCCCTCAGTTTCCTATGGGCTGAACAACCCCAGCTCTTTCAGACACTTGTCACATGACAGATGCAGTAATTAGTCATCCTCCATGGTGTTTCATTGGTATTGCTCCCATATGACCATGTCTTTATTCTTTGTACTGCAAAACCCAGAACTGGATGTGGCATTCCAGGTGTGGCCTTACCAGTGTTGCATAAAAGGGAACAATCAACTCTTTTCACCTTCTAGCAGCAGTTCTGTTACCATGGCCCCGGATGCTCTTGGGTCCCAGTGTTTGCTGCCAGGGCACATTGCTGGATCATGTTCAGCTCGGCCACCAGGATCCCCAGGTCCATTTCTTCTGAGCTGCTTGCCAGCCAGTTGATCCTTGCTCTGTACTGGGGCAAGGGATTATTCCTCATCAGGTACAGGTTTTGCATTTCTTTGGTAAACTTCATGGGATTCCTGTTGGCCCATTTCTGCAGGCAGTTAAGGTGCCTTTGAATTTCAGCATGACCATACAGTGTATAAAACAAACACTCCTCCCAGTTTTATGCCATCTGCAGCACTGCTGAGGGTGCAGTCTATCCCATTGTCCAGGTATTTAATGAAGATCTTAAACGGTACTGCCCTTTCTCATTCTTTCTCCATCTGACACAGCCTTGAACACTTCCAAGGATGGAGCACTCACAACCTCCCTGAGTAGTTGTTCCAGTGCCTCACCACCCTCACACTAAAGAATTTTTTTTCAAACATGTAAATCTAAACCTACTCTCAGTTTAAAATCATTCCCTCATGTCTTATCACTACATGCCCTTGCAAAAAGTCTCTCTCCATCTTTCTTGTAGGCTCCCTTTAGGTACTGGAAGGCCACAGTTAGATCACCCCAAAGCCTTCTCTTTTCCAGGCTGGGCAATCCCAATTCTCTCAGCCTTTCCTCACCAGAGAGGTGCTCCATTCCTCTGATCATCTTGATAACCCTCCTCTGGACTCGTTCCAATCAGTCAGTGTCCTCCCTTATACTGGGGATCCTAGAGCTGGACACAGCAGTCCAGGTGGGGTCTCACCAGAATGGAGAAGAGGGGGAGAATCCCCTCCTTTCCCCAGCTGTTCACGCTGCTTTGGCTGCAGCCCAGGGCACTGCCTTCACCAGTTCTTTCTTGTTGGTAAATGCGCAGTCCCACACCAGGTCCCACATTTTCATCAGTTCCTCCACAGTTTCCCATGTTAGGTAATTATCAATGCACTTCAGAACCTTCATGGGCTGATTGTGTCCTGCTGTGTTGTCTGTCCAGCAGATGTGAGGACTATGACCTGTGAACATGAGGTTTCTTCCAGCTGTCTGAATGCTGCAATCATGTGCTTCTTCTGATCAGGTGGTTTGTAGCAGATGCCCCCCTCCCGCCCAAATGTTGCCTATTTTAATATCTTCACCAGACTCAAAAGTTCTTCACTGGTTCATTGTCTATTATTGGGCAGAGGCCAGTGCATTCCTGCCATTATCTTGCACATATACTGCACAAAGATCACTCCTCTGCCTTCCTTCCTTGTCTGATCTTCCAGAAGAGCCTGTCCTAATCTGCTGCAGCACTTCAGTCATGCGAGCGATCCCATAGGCAGGATTTCTGTGATCCCAGTGAATCACAGCCCTGTACCTGCACACTGCCTTCTGTTTCCTCCTGTTTGTTCCTCATGTATTTTACCACAACTAACAGGTGCTTCAGAGAGGCACCTGTTCGTCTTGATTTCTCAGAAAAAATGTGAGAGCTCCTCTGTCTGAGCTCCTCTGTCCTGCCCCTGCCCTAATGCTGCCCTCTCAGCACCTCCTAATTAATGTGGATACACTGGGGATCATTCTGCTTTAGCCTTAGTTTCTTCTTGAGTTCTCTCATGTCCATGTTACCCTTCACCCTTTGCTTGCCAGCTTGGTTCATCTTCGTCCCTTGATTGTGGGTTTTCCTCTCCTTCCCTCATCATTCCTAGTTTAAAGCTCTTCTTACCAGGTTATCCAGCCAGTTTATCTGCAGAGATATTTTTGCCCTGATTGTTCAGGTTATATTTTCCCTTAATCTTCTTCCCATGTTTTTCCTGACAAGACTAACATTTAGAAGTACATCTAGTGTTTTTCATCTATAGCATTTTCCCACTATTTCAGCGGGGAATGACTTATATCCATTTTATAAATTGAGAACTTCAGAGAGGGCTTTTTCAGAAAGAGTAAGTAATACGATATATCATAAAACCTTGTTTTGCCTGTAAGTTGTTGGTGGCCCATAAGTGATTCTTGTTTCATTCATGCTGACACCTTCACTCTATTAGTTGTGTTCAGATATTTGCTACTTATTGTATGACTAATGGTATGAAAATGGTGTTCCTTCAGAAAAGTAGGGATCAATTAATTGTGTGAAGCAATAATAATGCAGGATCTATTGCTGTCTTTGCTCTGTAGGAGAAAAGCATTCATGAGAAGTGAAACTTCTTTATGGGCACTTATTGTGAAATACAAGGTAGGCCTTCAAAGGGCAGTCCACCAAATGATGACAGTAATGGCACTAGGTTCCTGATTCTAACAGAGACAGAGGGAATAACTGCAGAACTCTGATCTCCACAGCAGGCAGACAACATGGAAAGGATCTGCATGTAAAAATATCAGAGCTGCCTTTCTCTCTCAGATTACCTTTGTGTTCTTTTATAGAGCTTTTTTTTTATAAAAGCTTAGTTTTTAGAGCCAGAAATGATGAAGTGTAGTTGTAACTTGGAATGGCAGTACTCAAGATGCTAATTTTCCTCACATTGGATTCATTAATCTGTGAACTTTCAGCTGAAGTACTGATCTTCAGTGTGTGGTAAAGGTAGACTATTGCTTAGACTAAGCAAGCCAGAGAAAGACATCCTTGTAAGAAATCTTGGAAACAGAATGTCTCTGAGAAGCGCTATAGTGGTAATTAGAGTGAACCCAAGACATTTGTATATCATTATTTATCAGCAGAGGGCTAAAAAGAACCAGGCATCAATTATGTCAGACTCTTTGCCTAAGACTAAGTGTATCTTCCAACATGGTGAAAAAAGATAATTTTACAGCTGCTTCAAGGGACAGGAAAAGGGGAGGCAGAAGGAAGAAGCACAGCTGCATTTGCCCCAGGGCTTTTAGCTTTTTCACTTTGTGTGAGTGGTGCAGCTGGGATCTGCTGTGTTTCATCAAGCAAATGGCTCCCAGCAATCAGTCAGTTTAACTTGATTAACCCAAGATGGATGTCACAAGTCTTACAGATCACAGAGGATTAGAGCTGGGAGATGAACAGTGGCAGCTCTGGCTCATTATGGACATCAGTGAAAGTCTGTGCACGTGGATCCTATCAGGGACCACTGCTTCCTGAATTTTACTGTTTTGCTGTAAAGAACCATGTCCCCGGGCTTTTTTTTTTTCTGATTTGTGAAGGAAGGTATTTGCCGCAAATGCTCTAAAACTGTTACAGCAGAGAAAGATATCCTGACCAAATACGAGGTACAGTTGAAAAGCTTCACAGTGATTTGTCTTTAGATAACTGATTTGTCAGATTTCAACATAGTGACCAGTAAAAATGAAATCTTGAGCATAGCAGGTAAAGGGCTAGTTTAGACAGTGGAAAATTGTAATGGATAGGAGATATTTTCATGTGAAAAAGATGGGGACGTTTGAAATTGGTTCACTGCAGCAGGGAAAGTGATACCTGATTCACTCTGTCAAGAGTTAAGACAGTTTCCCCTTGGCATGGACCACATACCTTAAAGAAGAGCTGGTTGTTGGCATAAGGCAGGTTAGAAGAGAAAAGAAAGGCATTATTTGCAGCATGCAGAACAGTGTGGTACAGCAATCCTTAAGTTAACTCCAGAACCAGAAACCTTATCACAGACTGGGAGAGAGGAGTGTAAAAGCTAAAATTCATCAGAGGTCGGAATGCAGAACAAAACAGCACAGAAACATGGAACTCAGGCAAGAGAGAATGTATATTCTTACTATCCTTCAGCTGTAACAGAAAAATTCCAGTATTAAAAAGGGAACAAAATCATGTAGGAAAAGGCTAGCCTTCAGTAACTCAATAGCCTCTGGATTTCCAGCCATAAAAAGAATCTTACATAGGTCTGGTGAATTCTTGTTTATGGCTCTGGAAGCATTTTTCAAAAACTTGCCTTTTACCTTGAATGTTAAAGCTGTTTTTGCAAAACATCTCACATTATTTCCACTGAACACTGCTGTGTGTCTGTGCATTTCTTGCTTTCAAATTTTATTAGACTGGAATTGTGGAACACTATCAAATATCTCACAGATCCTTAAAATTGCTTGGATGTTACATAAGATAATTTTAAATATTGCTTGGGCAAGGCAATTGACTACCACTTTTGCAGTTACTATGTTGTTCTTGCATATTAGTTCATACAAAGTGGAATTGTATGTAAATCACAACTTGTTAAAGGGAGATGAGAGTTTAATTTTCTACAGAAGGTATTGAATACTGGGATGGGTTGTTTCGTTTTGTGGTGAGGAGCTTTTTGGTCAGATTCAATGCCAGGGAATTAACAAACAACATGAGTGTGTAGGCATTAGAGTTCTGTGGACCTCTGCTGCACTGAAGACACTCTTCCTATCTCAGTTGCATAACAGAGATGGAAAAACCAAATACCAGAGTCCCTGATGGTAGAGGCTCAAGTACAGCATCCTGCACAGAAACTCAGGCTGCCATGACCGACGGAATTCTTGTCTTCTAGGAAGGCAAATGGAGAACTCTGATTTTGGAACTGTTAGGGGGTTGGGGTGAGAACTTACTTATTTTTATTTTGAGTAAAGGATAGATAAAAATAATGAAAAAAATGAGGTAAGTTTTTCTAAAAAATGGGATCATGTGTTACAGCCAGCTAGTCAAAAACTGTTGGATTGTCCTAAGCTCTAACCTTTTATAATTTAGTGACAGTTTGTTTCTGCTTCCTGTATTACTTAAAAATAACTATTTTCTCCTTAATACAGGTGACTCACTGGCACAGTCCGTATTTTTTTGCCTACTTCCCTGCAGCCTCTTCCTTCCCAGCTCTTCTTGCAGATATGTTGTGTGGTGGAATAGGATGTGTGGGCTTCTCTTGGGTGAGTTTACTCTGGTGCATGGTAATGGTGCTTCACCTTGCCAAGATTTAAGCATTTCAGTAACATTCTGCAATGAAATTATTGATTAATAGCAGTGAAGTCACAGGAGTGTTTTTGTGGGTAAAGTTCCTTGATTAATTAAGGGTTTTCACATAGACACTGTGAATAATTCCAGGAATAAAAGGCTATTTCCTCATACAAGTTTTGCTCTTGAAAAATCGCCAACATTTAGAACTAGTGATAGCAGTGAAAACATACTGGTAATCCAGTTATGACTATTGTTTATCACCCATTCTTGTTATTTCTCTTTTCATCTGGATAAATGGAAAATGTTCTTAAAACCCCCACATTCATATGAGATATTCTCTTCTCAAAAGAGGCTGGTATTTGATGTTGAAAAAAATATGCAAGATGCAAATCCTGGCTTTGACATTTTATAGTCATGGTTCTATGTAAGGCCTGTTTTGACATTTTTTTAGTAAGTGTTAGAAACTACACAAAACAGTCTTCAGGTCCCTAACTTGGCTGGTAGCATTAGTTATCTAGTCTCTTCCTTTATAGCACGAGAAAGAGAGAGAGAATTATTTTTGCTCTGGTAGATCTGATTTCTCTTCATGGTCTAGTGAGATTATTCCCTCTGCTCTGTTTTTCAACACAGGCTGCAAGTCCAGCTTGCACAGAGCTGGAGACTGTCATGCTGGATTGGCTAGGGAAGATGGTTAATTTGCCTGAAGAGTTTTTAGCTGGGAAGGATGGCAAAGGTGGAGGAGTCATTCAGGTAAGAGGGGACATGAAAAATGAATATGGATTGAGTTTGTGAAATCATGATTTTGTAAAGTCTTTATACTAGGACACTAATGAAGGATTTTTTTTTTTTTTTCTGCCACAAGGGTTCCTTTCATATTTCCAGAAGGACTGATGGTCTGTGAGAATGTCTAAAAGCAGGCAGGATCATTCATGAAAGTAATGCTTTTGGTTTTTAGAGTAGCTGATTTCTAAAACACTTCTCAGTGAAGAATTGTTAGTAGTTCAATTTAAAATTTGGGCTTAAAATTCAAATCAGAATTGTGTAGAATGGAGACTTTAACTTGTTACTCAGTGAACTGAACCCATACTTAGCAACTGTATGCAGCAATGTTTCATAGCTGAGGTTAGAAGTCTACCTTTTTAACGTTTAATTGTTTATTTCAGTTTCCACAGAACATGGGAGATAAACTTTGATAAATAGAAATAGCAGAATGTGGTAGAAAGTCTATTGATTTTTGCCAAAGAGGTTGAAATTACTTTTTCTTATATAAAAAGGGGAAATATCAGAATATTATAATAAAATGAAGAGCTACTTAAAATGTGAACTTAAGCAGTTCTATCAGTAGATAAAACAATTTTGAAACTACACTGCATATCCAAACTAGAAAAAAGTCCCCAGACTCTGATGTTGACTGGTGAATGAAACCTACAATGTCTGAACAGATAACCTGAATAATAATGAATATATTACCAATGGGCAATCTTGCATGCATAATAGCGCTCTATTGTTTGTTAGCCATGGTTACACTAGCACATGGTCATTCTGCAAATACAACTCTGGTTACAGCTATTTATCTAAAGTAGATTTCTTCTATGAAGAAGATCAAAATTTAAATAATTTTTCTGTGCTCCTATGATAATCTCTGGAGTCTGGTCATTGGAGGCCAGGGCACAGTCCATTTTATTCTAAGACAGGCATCTAATATACATCTGATTTAGATGCTAAAACTGGGGGCTTCTTTCTTTGATCTTAGCTGCAAATGCCTACAGTGTATTCCAATGAATTCTTCCCAACATCTTCCCAGGCAAGAATGAATTTAACCCAAAGGCTGTTGCTTTCTTAGACGCTTGCTCTGTTAGTTGCTTGCTCTGTTAGTATCCTTATCATTACAAATGCTAGGGAGGGCTTTATGTTCAAGAAATCAAACTTCTCTCATGCATCGTAGCAGAATCTATTTCGTACCAGTTAAAGCAAGTAATTATGCCTGATTGTTACCAGCAGGAAATATTGCCCCTCTGGGCTGACAGTGCTGGATTGCCCATAATTTTCATCAGAAACTGGTCATTTCCAGAATCAAAAGCGAGCTGTGTTCCAGCTTATGATGCAGTCATTTGGGCTGCAAATCTTCTTGTTTTGCCCTTGAAACAATAATGATCCAAGCTAGAGAGCGTGAGGCAAAGGCAACGTGAAAGTGCCAGTCATTCTGTTCCTAAATGCCAAGTAATTATTGTGCTATTGCGTTAAACTGAGCCTGTGAAAATTGCCTCTTAATTACATTTGAAAGTCTATGTCAATATGAAGCACTTTGTTGTTGTGTGCAGGATGACACTTCAAAATGGCAAAAGATAAAAGAAAATTTCAGTTTCAGAGCTCTGGTGGACATGAACTCAGCTCTTGCTGATATTTCCTCAACCTCTTGAGTCTGCTTGCCATGGCAACCTTTGTTTGCCTGTGGTAAAAGTAAAGGTATCATCATCCTTCACTTAATGCAGAATACAGCATTCAAGAGGAGAAAAAACAGCTTTCAAAAATAAGCGAGAAAGCAACTTTCTTCCTGAAGTTTGTATCCTGCTGTTCATTCTGGATATATTGCTGGAAAGTGTACCTACTTTGAATTTTTGAAGAGTTATCTTGCTCTGCAAAGAGAAAGTATTTTAGGGGTGAGACAAAAATATCTTTGGCCTGGTGAAGAACACTGCTGATTTATCTTACTTGTCAGTTAGCCAAGTAGTTCAAGAACCAAGGTAGTTTTTCCCTCAAAAATATTTAGCACGAGACTTTGGTGCCAAGTGTATAGAAGAGCATTGCAAACCAGGCTCTGCAAGCATTGTAAAAAGCTTCTGTGTAAAAAAGGTGACTCAGTATAAAAAAAGTGATTTATGGAAACTGAGACAAGGGGGAAAAGCCTGTATCTATCATGAGACATCCAAAAGCATTTCCAGGTGGCTGGATTCAGGTACGTTTAGGCTACATCCCAGCGGTATATCAGGAGGCAAAATTCAGCTGGGCAACAGACCCTTTTATTTTCATCCTTGTTTCTGTAAAAGGAAATTCATACAAGAACTGTTGTATACATTGTATATTGTATACATCTACACACCAGCACAGATAAAGAGCCAGGATATCTAGGTGCACTCCTTAGAAGGCTGAGGCTTCAGCCTAAGTAATTTTCCCACCCAGCCAGGTGATCAACAGAATAGTGGGAGCCTAAATTTCCAGATCTCAAATTAATGCCTTAAACTTTGTAATTTCTTACAGCCATTTTCTTTTATATATTAAAGCCCATTTTTGTAATATATGTATTCCATAAATGTCCTGGAAATACACTAAAATACACTAGTGTAAACAGTTATTTTATTTCAGCTATTTTGACTTTTTAGACAGAAAAAGTAGGATGATTTCTCCATGTTGTGATATTGTGAGTAGAGCTCTGTCCAGCTACAGACCATATACAGAATTCCATTAAATGAGGAGATTGCTAAATTATGTTTTCTGTAACTAAAAGATCAGATTTCCTTCACTCCTTGCCTCCTGGAAGGAGGAAGCTTTGGAAGCTTTACCTTACTTGACCAAAAGGAGTAATCGTATCCTAATTCCATACTGTATTTGTAATAATTCTCTCAGTTGCCATAATACTGTGTGCAGCAGCAGCAGCAGCTATAAAAAATGCACAAAAAAATGCAAAAAAGTGCAAAAAACTGCCTCCAGCTTGTGTTTATGCCCTCACTTTTCAAATCTCACGCTACCAAAAAGGCAGATTAAATATATTTAATCATTGACAATACATTCAGTGAATGTTTTGGGACTGTCTTTTTCACTGATTACTCCATTGATGAAGCTGTTGAATTTCAGCTGGATTGCATTCGTTCACTATTGAGATGTTGACATGTGTAGAAGACAGCTTGGTCTCATATGAATAGCTCAGCTAACTTCAGTATAGGAGAAAGTCTGAACTCACTATGATCATTCTCACATATGAAATCTGTCAGGTCAGTCTCACCTTCAGGGAAATAAAATCGCTTCCCAAATATTTAAACATTTGTTGTAATTTGTAAGTATACACAGGTTTTCAACAGAACAAGGAGAGAATTTTGGTACAGGACAAGAAACATCAAAATTAGTTTGTCAACACTGGGCATATTTCTGAGACACAGATATTAAAATAAGTGACTCTGTTCAGAGCACTGTTATGATTCATATGATGTTTGATCAACTTCAAAAGTACCTAAAAACTTCATCTTTCATGGAGACTTCCCAATACATTGAAATTTATAAGCATGTATTTACAAAGTGCTACTTACAGTTTAAAACAGTAGTTTATGGCATGTTTCAGGTGCATATCCTAGACAAAAACCGTATAAAGAATTCCCGGGAAGTTGCATTTACTGATGTGTAAATTTCACAGTATATCACTGATAAATTGATACAGAAAATTCTCATTTTGTTATCACAGAGTATACAAGACACATTTTAAACAGATGTTTTGGGAGTCAAAGTGCAGTTTAGAAATAGTGTGTCACACAAAACAGTATTTCATTTTTGTTGGTGATGAAGAAAACATACATAACTAATACTTTGAAGTGCAATTAGCTATGTTGAATCATAGCAGTTTTGGTTTCTTAGTGTTTTTTTCTCTTTTAGTCACAATAATTTACTTGTCCAAGGTAATTCTAATATGAAAGAAGGTGTGTAATTAGGCATGTTGCTTGATACAAGTGAGAGCTGTCATTCAGCTTGTATCTCACTTGTGATGGAACTTAAATGTGAAGAAATCCAGATTAACAGAAATCAGCCATTACTCTGACACTGGGTCAGAGCAGATGGATGCCTGGTTTGAGAGTCTTTTCACGTACATTTAAGTCTGTGAGTGCAGCTTTCTATCACTTGGTTGCAAGGCTGTTGCCTAAACTGAACAAGCATAGAGATTTAAGAGAATAGGCAGAGGCATTGGGAAGGAGAAGACCAAGATCAGAGATTCCTCCCTTGCTCAGACATATTTTTAAAAAACATGAGATTGCACTGTTTTTTATCTGCATTTTCTGTTAACTACTTCACAGATTGATGCAGAATGAATGTCACTTTTCTTCTTCTGCAATGTTTCCATTTTGAATCTGCACTCTGTTTATCCCACAGGGAAGTGCAAGTGAAGCCACCTTGATTGCACTGCTTGCTGCAAGAACAAAGACTATCAGACAGGTGCAGTCAGAGAAGCCTGAGCTAACAGAAGCAGAGATCATGGGTAGGCTGGTGGCTTATGCTTCTGATCAGGTGAGTACTTCTCATTAACATGGAAACACACTGTCTATACTTAACAATTTCAGCCTTGTGAATAGGCAGGTGAATTTAGTATGAACTCTTTGCGTTGGCGACTATTTGATTTTGGTTGTTTAAATCTTACTGTACATAAATGTGTTCCACAGGGGTCTGTATTGGGATCAGTGTTTAACATCTTCATTAATGACATAGACAAAGGGATTGAGTGTACCTTCAGCAAATTTGGAGATGCCACTGAGCTGAGTGGTGCAATGGATACACCTGAGGATGGGATGCCATCAAGAGGGACCTGGACAAACTTGAAAATTGCTCCATGGGAATCTCACGAGGTTTAACAAGATCAAGTACAAGGTGCTCCACCTGGTTCTCAGCAACCCTCAGTACCAGCACAGGCTGGGAGATGAACAGATCGAGAGCAGCCCTGCCCAGAAGGACTTGCGGCTGCTGGTGAATGAGAGGCTGGACATGAGCTGGTAAAGTGTGCTTACAGTCCAGAAAGCCAAATGTGTCCTGGGCTGCATCCAAAGCAGTGTGGCCAGCAGGGCAAGAGGAGGGGTTCTTCCCCTCTCTTCTGCTCTGGTGAGACCTCACCTTCAGTGCTGCATCCAGCTCTGGGGTCCCCAGTACAGGGAGACAAGTACAGAGGATGGACATCAAGATGATCAGAAGAATGAAGCATCTCTTCTATGAGAAATGGCTGAGAGAATTAGGATTTTTCAGCTTGGAGAAGATAAGGCTTTGGGGTGACATAATTATGACTTAAAGCAGTCTGTAAGAAAGACATGGGGGGACTTTTTACAAGAGCATGTAATGACAGGACAAGAGGGAAAGATTTTAAACTGTGAGTAGGGTGATTATAGTAAAGAAATTCTTAACACTGGGGGTGGTGAAGCACTGGAATAGGTTGTCCATAGAAGTTGTGGATGGTCTACCTCTGAAGGAGTTCAAGGCCAGGATGTATGGATGTTCAAGGATGTATGGGGTTCTGCACAACCTGGTCTAGTGGAAGATGTCCCTGCCCATGAAAGTGGCATTTGCACTAGTTGATCTGTAATGTTCCTTCCAGCCCAGGCCATTCTATGATTCTGTGATAAGTGAACTGGAATGTCATGTGCACTATAATATAAAGGATAAATATCCAGATGTCAGTGATAAAAATCTTTATAAACAGCTTGTTTGAAGTAAATAAGGTAATTAAGTAAGGTATTAATTTCAGGTATGTTTAGTAAGTCTGTTGTTGCATCCAGTCTTCTGTGTCCATCTGTGCAAGCACATGTGAAACAAACACACATACATCCTCCCCCTATATATGCATGCATGGGTACAGATGCATGTATGCAGAAAAGCCTAATGCATGAATATAAAGCAAATTGGTCACAGTACTTGAAGAAGCCAACACTTTTTTTTAAAATAAAACCTTAAAGAAATCTATCTGCCAATCCAACTAAGAAGTCTTGTAAGGAAAGAGAAAACATAATCCTTGATTTCTGACTGTGAGTGATATTTAGCAGACTGAGTTACACTAAATTCTCAATGGGCTATGACTATGAGAGGCTTTTAATGTTAATGAAAACAAATTCTGCTCATGTGAGTTCTGCTGCTGCTATGTTTCTGATGCAGTAATCTTACTGAAGGGCCATGCAATGTTGTTTCTCTTAATATGTGCAACATTTTCTTACCTACATGGCAATGAGACAGAAAAAAAACCCTCAGTACTTAATGTTTATTTTAAAGTAATATCTGATGTGCAGAGTAGAATGGCCAGGTTTCAGCCTTACTTTGATTTACTACTAAGTGTATGTTAGATAGCACTGTAGAAGGAGTTAACACTAGACTTTCTCTTTTCTGGTGGGAAGAGGGATTACACTTGCATGGTGAGAAGACTCAGGACAAGAAAAGATAACTGCTTTCAGGAGTCACAAAGGATATTTGTGCTTTTTTTGTTTTTTCTTGGGCATCCTAAGGTCAGCATTGTGCAGACCACCAGTCCCAGAGCTCTGACTGACCCAGTGATGCACAAAACTTTTTACTTGTTTTGACTTTTTTGTTCCGTATAAGAGGCTGACCTGAAATGAGGACTGACAGGCCTTCCTGCCTACTGAAGGTCAGAGGATATTATGTTCACAGAAGGATTTGCCTCAAGATACTGCTGACCTTTCCAAGCAGATTGTTGCCGAGCTCACTGTTCCTTCTGTGTTAAGAACAGACCTGTGTGACTCACAGGCAATAATCCACAAAAGAAAGTTTAATGTAAGCCATTCTGTGGGAGGGAAAACCACTCACTGATAGAGCCCAACAATGCCAGAATGTGTTTGGAAAAGAATCTTGCTACAATTTTTGAGTCTTGATGAAGAAATTTAGGGGTTCTGACTGACTAACAACCTCAGTGTATTATTGTAGTTATTATTGCAATTATTTGCAATAATAATATTATTGCAATTATTTGCTTATTTGCAATTCTAATATAAATAAGTTCTAAAATACATTTTTCCATTGTACACTTGAATGAAGTATCATACTGCTATGCCACACACTTTTTATTCCACTTAAAAAGTTGTATTTCAAGTCTAGGCTTCCAAATTTTCTCAAGCTGATGCCTAAGTAGTTACCAAGGCACAATAACAATCGGCACTACTGAGATACAAATTAATGGTTCATCTGTCTTTAAAACATGTCATTCCAGGGATATGTTAAGCTGAAATGCAAAAGCTTCATCTAGTCTAGTTTAACAAAATTCTGGATTGTTATTTTTGTGATTATATGCTAAATTAAAATAGAATTAATAAGCATATAGGCACTGGCAAGAACTAAAAAGGAGATTGTGAATGAGAATAGTTGTGATATGAAAAGGTGCGGGATTTTCCTCTTCCATATTAATGATGACTAATTTAACTATAGAAGGAAAAATAGCTTTTCCATTTGTTTTAATCGTGCTTTAAAGCAGATTATTTTGTGGCTAATGGCTTTTCATTGTCGATGGAGTTTTTATTCCTATTATTATTCTATTGTACTTCACAAATTTATAAGATGTAAATAAAATAGCATATTGGGAATGATCCTTACTTGCCTAAAAAAGTGAATGAGTCAAACCACAATTTAGTCAGTATGTAATCAGAAAAAACATGGTCATGTAAGAAAATATCTGTCTGTACCATACTGTGACATGTATAATTTTAGAATTCTAAAAAGGTGTACACCATAAAAATATGCTAGCAAGCACCTGAATCATTATCAGACAAGATGATTGTCTGCACATCTTTTAATTGACCTAGAGCCAAATCCTGAAGCTCTACATCAATCATACTATGTAAATAAAGCTCTTACTAAGGTTGAGGACCTCTTTTTTGATGTGATCATGGCAATGGTCTCAAGGATATTCAGGGTTGCTATTAATTTATTGTATGATATATATGTGTCCATCTACCTATAGGAAAGGTGGAGAAGTATGTATCTATTGCATACCATCAACAGTCCCAGGATCCTGAGTATGGCTTTACTTGAAAGGACTTACTTTTTTAGTTTGTAAATTCAAATAAACTTCTTACATTCCAGTAAAAGGTGTTGGTCTTAAAACTTGCCCATTTCCTTGTAGGCTCATTCATCTGTGGAAAGGGCTGCACTAATTGGTGCTGTGAAGATTAAAAATGTTCCTTCAGATGACACATTTAGTGTTTGTGGTTCAGCCCTGAAGAAAGTTCTGGATGAAGACAAAGCTGCTGGTCTTATACCATTCTTTGTGAGTACTGGATTTTAACACATCCATGGATTTAATGATTCTGATAAGATACTTTTTACATTAATAGATGATCTCATCCTTAACAGAGGCACTGATAGGCAGCTTGGAGAGGTTCCATGAGTGTTCTTCACATGCCTTTTTGTGCAGGAGGAGAAAATAATTGGAGCAGCTGGTTGCACTTCGCAGCAAAATGATGCTTGGGGTCAATTTTGTAGTTGCATGTAGACCTACAGTATTATGATCTAGTTCCTGAATTCTGAACTGTTTACCTTTATTTTTCATGTTTCAACTAAGAAATAAAAAAAGTTTAAAGGCAATGAAATAAATGATGCTATCTCAAGCTCGAGTGTCTTCAAGAAACAGTAGTTTCCCCTTGATACTTTAGCAAAGAAATGAACGTCAATAATATACCTGAAAAATCATTGAGGTCAGACATTGTCAGTCAGGTACTTGTGAGTATGTAACTAATCTCTAACAAGTGAGCTATAGGGAATGCAGCTGTGAAAACTTTAGGTGTCACCATTTTTTGCATCTGTCCATGTTTTTTTCACAGAGATTCCTGCTTCCATAGCAGGACAGATGAGGCAAATACAGTCATGTCTCAGTAGCTTAAGCTCATAATCCCCCAAGTTTTGGCACAGAGCATTGTTAGATTAGATAAAATTCTAAAGTTTGGTTCTACCACGATAAGTACCTGATTAAAAAGAAAAATTGCTTATTCATCAGATCTGATCCTCCTGCCAGTTCAGAATACTATGTTATTACTTTAAGTTAAAACAAGATTTTGCCATTTGTTTTTTTTCCCATTGAAGTAAATAACTTCTGTTGTGGTTTTGTCCATCACCAACAAAATTCTTTGCTTATTTCCAAGCATTATGCTCTACTAAACTTGATATAGACCACAGGCTGTATAGATCTATTAAGGCATATAACATGCTACAGAGAATATGTTTTTACTAGCCTCCACTGAAGAAAAAATCCTCACACAACTAATTTAGAAACTGAGAACTTCAGAAATGGGATTTTTTAAGAGATTAAAAATAGGTCACTTTTTTTCACAGAAAAGTAATGTCTGACAATGGTTGTTTCTTTACTTTCATGCTGTAACATTTTGAAAAGGGATAAAGTGACTTAAATTTCTATGGACTGTTTCCAGAAGAATTAGAAGATTAAACTTGCTTATTGTCATGGATTAGTGCCAAATGGGACAAAGGAGCTTAAATTTCACCAAGCTCTTTTGAAAATATAATCTTTTTACTTTTCTTGTTATTAACCTTTAGAGAATGTTCTTATGTAATATGAGGATGAATAGAATGAGAAGTGGGTTTCATATGTCCAGAATCCTGCTAATTTCTAGGATGACCAGAACTTGCCAGTCCTTAGGATGACCAAGCACATCCTGTCAATTGCTTTACTATATAACAAGATTCTGACTGAGGAAAAAGCATCTCTAGCGATTCCAAAAAGAACTTTTTTATTGTGGGATGCACCTATTGAGGTGAAAAACATGCCGCAAGGCATGTTCTGTTTCTCTGTGTTATGATCCCAGCTTATAATACCTTACATGGGATTCTGTTTCTGTATCTCACTGTTAATTTTAAATAATTACAAGTACAGCAGGATATTACATCTTCATGCGGTAACTATAAAATTAGTGTCTTTTTTCCTCAGCCTTTGTCCATTAGCAAAAAAATGCAACTTGCCCCTCATAAATATTCATGCCTTACTAATTTTTCTATGCATAGCAAGAGAAAAAAAATTAATTTATGTATTCAGTGACGCCTTTACAAAGGGTGATTTCACTGCTGTTTTTCTTGCTCTGTTTGTTTAGCTGTGCAAAACAGGCTTTCAAAGACAGGAGAAGCTCTGCCTGAGTTAATACAGCCTGTATCAAGTCTTCCATTTATTTGTATACATAAAATATGTCAGCTTAGGGTAAACTAGATCTCATTATTGTTATGGTTTGCCTCTTAACTCAAAATGTGTGTTAATTCTCTGTCATGCTAAGCAGCAGTCCATGCACTGTATTAGTACTCCCTTTTCTGGTTTGCAGATTTCAAAAGCCTTTCCATTTCTTTGTTCTTGAGTAATTCGGTGCTGTTGTATTTTGTTCTGGCAACAAAGATATGCACATTGCCAAGGAAACACCTTACACCACTTGGTTCCTTGTCTCCCTGTATTCACTGATCCTTCATTAAGGACAGTGATTCAACATCAAAGCAACAAGTTTGATGGAAGAAATTCTGCCTGAAGAGACTTGTGACAGCAGACATCATTCTAGATGTCCTTGCATCCAAGCTGCTACAATCTCCCTTAGAAGCAAGAAAAGGTTTTGTAAGGTATTAAAAAGAAAATACAATTAAATTGCAATGCCTTATAGGCATGTTTCTCCTTTTAATGAATAAATGAAGAATCATGATACTGAACTTGATAGCAGTGCTTTCCCTGTAGAGGTGAATGGTGGGTGAATCAGGGTCAGGTTTGCTTGATATGAAACAGGTTCTGTCATTACAGCAATATGTTAATTAAAGGTTTGCTTTTCATGCACATAGGATTTGGCAGTCAGCCTTTTTTGGGGAGAGGCACTGTCTATAAAAGGAATCTTTGCATTCCTACCCACTGTCAATGTCTTGTAGCACTAGTAATGTGTAATGTAATTTTGTTCAGTAAAAGCTGTTACCACTAGCATACACAGATCTCTACTTTTGTTTTCTTTCTTTCATTTCTGAGTTCATACTTGTGTTAATTCAGCTCTTTCAAAATAATTTTGCAGAAATTGAAACAGAGATATTTTCATATGGTAGGGCAAGCAGACTGTGCAAATAAAGTACTTAACTATGTCAGGTGTTGGGGCACTAAAGTTGCTACAATCTACTGAGGAGCCATTTCCCAGCACAAATGATGTGCAGCCCTTCACCTGGCTCTGAACTAAGGGGGAGCTTTAAAACTTGTACTGAAATCATGTCAATTTCATTAACACACAATGGTGGTTAAGCCTGTGTGTAAATGCCTCTCTCAGTTGGGCCCTGAGCTCCCAGCTTGAGACAGGCCTCTGTGTTGGCAGAATGTTGTCTAGGATGCTCAAAAGTGAGGACCACTAAGTTAAGCACTTCTAAATTCAGATAGAGTGTCCACTGCATTCAAGCCTAGCTCACCTAAATGTATATAGGTGGCCTGTGAGTTTTTTGCTGTCTTTCGTAAGTCAGCATTGACAGATTGCAGCTGGCATATACAATGCACAATATACTTCAACAACCTCAACTAGTATAAAGCTGCTACAACACAATTGCCTGCTGCCCAGCATGAAGTCTCTCTGATTCTAAATGTAATGACTCTTCTGAATGTGATCCACAGGATATTAAGCGGTTGTTTTTTTTTTATCCAGACTTACTGAGGAAAGAATAAATCAGAATCAGACTGACAGAGGTACCATCTTTTCAGTAGAACACTTAGATCCTGGCTACAGATTTCCATTTGGAAGAAGCATTCTTGAGATATACAGAGATGTCTAGGGTGATGTTTCTTAACCCACAGTTTGTGAATGATTGCTGTTCTGTGAAATACTGAATGGTGGTTTAGAGAACCATTGCAGTTTTCTTCAGGCCACAGACATTCTTGTGAGTACAAGCTGGCAAAAACTGAATAGGAGAAAATAAAAACAGTATGCAAACTTTGAAAGTTCTGCCTCAGTTTAGTTATTTGCAAATGAAAAACTTTATGGTGGAACACATCTTTTTCAAAAGCTGTAGGAGGTCTTCCAGTTGAAAAGATTGAGAGTAATTGCTCTCAGGAATCATAAAGATTCATATATGTTTCCCAACATAGCTCTCCATTTCAGGAAAGTAATACATGAGATGACTGAGTTAAGCATTTTAGCTGCTTTGTATTCAGAGCCAAGGGCTGAGTCAAATTTGAAGTACACAACCTGAAAAGGAAAAGGCCTGCAGGCTATATGGAGCCATCAGTCCCATTTCTGTGATGCAGTCTGTCCCCTGCCCTTTGCACAAATGTGATTTTTCTGGTGTTACACAGGCTACAAATTGAGTTAGATTCATTCTGTAGTACTGAGGCGGGGTAATGGCAGTCCTGACAAGAGCAGACACTGTCACTCTAAGTGGTTTCTGACAATTAAAGCAAGTAGCTTTGAGGCTTAGACACCTGCAGAGAGGAAAACAAAATTGTTTTAGAAATTGAGGTATGCTTTACAGAATAAGCAATTATTTAAACAACAAAGCACATGTTTGAACTCATATAATCTCTCAATGAAAAAACATACTCCTTATCCTGATTAGGAGAATACCGTAACTGCAGTACAAAACTCATAACACTAATGTGTAACTTTTTGTTGTGAAATTTCCATCATTATTTTAATTGCTAACCAAAGCAATTTCACTCAAATGTTGTTAGAAAATTCATACCATATTACCATAAAATATATGTGTAAAAGGAGAGTTAAGTCTATAGTATGCTCTTTTTATTTATTTCCCACTCCAATGGGTTAACCCTATTCTTTATGCATATAGAAAAACAGGCATTTTCATCATAGTACTCTCCATTGTGATAAATACATTTTCACTTCATACACACGTGCCTTCTTAGGAAAAACAGAGACCAACTTTTTTCCTTGTATTTAGAAGAACACCCTGCAAGCTTTTCAAAGCAGACTCTCTCAGAGTGTGATTAATCTTCCAGAGAACTCTTAAACATACCTCAAGGCACTTCAATTTTCTGTCCTCCTATATTCTCAGGAATATAGGAGGGCCCAGTATAAAGATTAGATTATCTTGAAGGAAAAATATGTTAGGTCATGATTTTACTAACTATATACATACAATGTGCTTCTCATTTTCAGAACTGTATTTGTTTCAAACTCCAGTTCTTAGTGGCTTAATATAGAAAAATACTGAACTGTTCCTTTTTTATTTTAATAATGACTTTTTTCAAGTTTTGCTGTGACAGAATGTTTGTTTCTTGAGAAGTCTAGTGGATAGACATGAATAATTTAGGTTTTCCTTTGTCTTCTTACTGGTCTCATCATGAATTTGCTAAGGGACATGGGCACACATACACACAGAAAAATGTGGCTAGTTCCAGATATATAGGGAAAAACTGTAGGAACAAAATATGTTGCACTGACAGTGTACTTAGCAGAAAAGGTAACTAAAATATAATAAAATACTAAAATAAAATAAGCAAAATTCTGGGTTTGGCATTTTTATAATCATCTCCTAGCTATACTGTAGTTTATGTATGACCTTGGATAAATTATCTAATTCTTTTGTACTTCAGTACTCCGACTAGAATACAGCATACTTTATTTCTCTATTTAAACTATAAAGTGTCTTTTGTTATGTAAAAATCTAATAAAAACCAAAAACCATACTCGGCCTTTATTAGTACTTTCAGAAATAAGACAGCGTATTTGAAACATAAGTGTAGCAATGAAAAATAAAATAATTTCAGTTTATATGCCTTTGGTAGTTGAGATTTTTATTAAAATTCTACCTGCATATTCCAAATAAATTACAGTAGCTCATTTTCACCTATTTTTATTCTCTTTCTACTGTGAAACTCCAGTATTTATGTTACCTCTGTTTTTAGCCCACTGGTCACACAGGAGGATACATTAAATGAGACATGAATAGAATGAAGGAAGAACTGTTCCGATGTCTTAGGATGAATCTGGGACAAGTTTATCTGTGAAAGTCTTGCAAGCCAAATAGTGAACATATGCTACTAGTGAACAGGTTCCAGGTTGCATATTCCTTGAGCATAAACTGGTTACAAATCTCTGTTGCAGAGCTATGGCTGTGAGCAAGACAGCAACATTTGTCAATCTATTCTGTCAACAATAATTCCAGCACCTTTGAGTTGTTCAAGTTCAGAATTTGCTTCTTTACCATGAACTGCAAATGATTTTGATGGGATTTTCATATGTTAGGGTAGTGTTGAGCCACACAATAAGTATGTGGAACATATAGAAAATACATAAAATACAGCATTAGCACAACACTGTGCCTATACTACAGTACTTACCACTCAATTTTATATAAACATTTTATTTTATGCATCTGCTTCAATGGACTGTTATGGGAGCTTTAAAAAAAACCTACCCACAGTCTTAAAAGTTCCACTAAGGATAGGTAATGACTAACATATTTTTTTTTTGTTCTGTAATATCTATTCTTTTTGGTATTTTTCTATGCTGTAACCCTTTATTTTTCTTTTTTTTTGTTATTGGCTCTGCAGTTCTGTGCAACACTGGGAACCACCCCTTGCTGCTCCTTTGACAAGCTGTTAGAGCTGGGTCCTATTTGTAAGTCTTTGCTGCTTCTTTCTAAAATTGCAAATACCAGTTTAAACCATGCTGAGTCATTTCCAGGACATGCAGTGTCAGTGTCCAAATACAATAAAGCTACTTATAGATGAAACCATCAATTATAGTTTTATTTCTAATATTAGGTCAAGCAGCAAATGTGCTTTCTCAGGCTGTTAAAAGAGTTAGAGGACATTGCCTTAAGGCTTCTTTTCTGGGGAGTGTGGTGGTGGGGAGGACACATTATTTTGGAATACTGTCAGATAAGAATTACTGTAAATGCCTTGGTTTGTAACACACTTCTTCAAGCTCTTCTGCCTGCAAGGGCATCAAGAGCAATGCTGAATATCAGAAGAGCTGAACTCTTAATTCTGCTCTGCACCAAGTGTTTTGTTTCCGTCTTGTTCTAACAACTATAAAAGGCAGGGAAATATCCACCAAAAATCCCCATCTGTTCTTAATCCTTACTCTCTCCTTCCCAATTTCCTTCTTCTTTCAAGAAAATAGGACAAATTCCAGTGTGTTTAATACAGTGATCGAGTCATGGACTCTTCATAGGTATTTCTTTCTGTGTTATGGTTTATTGTGTCTAGCTTTGATCTGCAGCAGGACTTGGTCAAATCATGTTTGCTGGCTGATGAAAATGCTACCAAAGCACACAATATCTCTTCAAGTGTATATTTAGAACAGGAAATCCATAGCTGTAAGCAGCTAGAATCAACTTCAAAGAAACACAGCTTGATTTGAAGTCCTGTTAATTTATTCAGGCGGGGTTGTAAACTTTGGGGCTTGTATGGTGGTCATTTGCTCTATGAGATTTCCTGCCTTTCAGCACAAACCCCAGAGACTCGGTTTCTCCTAATCCTTCTTTTTAAACAGTTTCCTAATAGCCTGTTTAGCAGCTACAGATTATTTTGCTGTTTGTATTATTCTTCTAGACCTATTAAAATAGTCACACCAATACATTTAGTGTAGCAAGTAATCATGTGTTTCACTTGAATGATTCCCTGCTTGTGCAGCAGAGCCCAGCAGAAGGATGGCATACCAGTGAAGTCAGAAGTCTCATGCTAACTTTTTTGCTTCATTTTTTTACTTACCATACATGAGGAGCAGTCCTATGATATAAAAGCAGCCTCTCAAACCAAGTATATTTAAAAATAGATAATCAGTTAAACTTTCAATATACGTTCAAATAAACCTAAGTTGTGGATGTTGTGAATAATATTGTATTAGTTTTCCCAGACGTTAATGCAAAAAGAAAATTTAGTTCACAACAATGCACATTTCAGCATGAACTTGGTGCCCAACTGCAGATCTCAGTGGATATACCTCTGTAAGTGGAAATAACTACCAGAATTATTTGGTGGCCAGTGTAAAGATGTAATGTGGGCTTCAGCCGTTAACTGATAGACCATAATTGTTACTGAGTGCATTAAAACAGTGCATAGACGGTGAATACTTTATTACAGAATATACATGAGCTGCTCATATGCCAAAATATTTCTGCAGAAATCATTCAGTGACTAATCAAAAGTAGCACTTCCTTAGAATTTCAGTGCTTGCTTTTCCATGTGTCTCTATTCTTGAAATAAATAGTTTGCTGCACATAGTTCAAAAGCCTGTGCATGCACATTTATAAATATGTAAAAAGTACTGTTTAGAAAAGTGTTTGTGATTCATCAGTTAGAAGTGGAGAGCAGAGCTCATCTTCTATCTCCTCCTGCTGAAGTAGTTTTATTACCATAGAAATGATAGCTAAATCTGTAGATACATTTTTTTTAAAGTGTATTTTATAATGGTTCTTAAATTAAAACCACAAAATAATTTATGTTGCTTAATTTTATTAAGATAAACCTAGAGATTATGACCCTTTTGGGTCCTTTCCAATACAGGATATTCTATGGTTCTGTAACTTTTTTCCAGTAGAAGTGGGAAGGAAAAATAATATGTTATATATACATTTTATAAATTAATGAAAACCCAGATGGTGGAAACATTTAATCTCTTAATTTAATTTTAAATTGGGAAAATAAAAACATCAAAGAGAAATCTCTCAGGCACTTGGTTTCATGCAAAATAATTGGGCTTTTAAATCTGCTGTTTAATTTATTTCTGTCAATTATTTTTTTAGGTAATAAGGAAAATATCTGGATGCATATTGATGCAGCCTATGCGGGAAGTGCTTTCATCTGCCCTGAATTCAGGCATCTTTTAAATGGAGTGGAGGTGAATGAGTGTTTTTTCTCCATCAGCCTGCTGAAACCTTGCTCTTTTGTAGAATTTGTGTGTTTCTTACGCACCCAAGATTAATGGCTCTTCCAGAATCTCTGAGTAAGCTGCACCTCAGTTTGCACTACAAATCCCTGCACATTCTATTACATTATTTAAATTTTAAATGGTTTATACTGGGAGTATGCGAGTACCCCTCTATAAGAAGTTTGTTATTCAGAATAACAAGTAGTACTGAATCAACAAATAGAAAAGAGGAACTGTTTGCCAAATATCGCTAAAGACATATTTGTAACATCCTAATTCTACATTACACAGAAAAAGATAGAAAAAAATAACTTTGACAGATTAATGAGCTCATTTTGTCTGGTTTTCTTCTTACATCCTGAAAGTCATATAGTATAGAGCCAGTAGCTGTATCTGAAACAGACAGGGTTTAATAACCAAGAGACCTAAATTAAATATTCGCCCAACAGCACTGCTGTTCCTTTTCCCCCGCCTTGCTGAACTACTTGGCATTCAGTTGCTTAGATAAGAATACTTCAATTTCCTGCTGCTCCCCTCAGTCAGATAAGTCCTTGTCTTCCATGTCAGTGGAGAAAATATTACTGTTTGGTAAAGCCAGAAGTTTAAACACAGGACTGATAGGCAGTGACTAATGAAGACGAGGAGGGAAAACCCCCTCACAAATAAAGCATTTCTTTCTGTCTCTTTTTTATCAGCAAATGAAGCTTGTTGTAATTTCCTGTGGGGGAGTATTTTTTAAATTATTGTTATTGGTTCCTGAAGGAAATGAAACAGCATCCCTTGTCTGGGCCAGAATTTATCATAAGAGTAAATATTTAATAACCATGAATAGGTTTCCTACCTTACATAGTGCAGGGAGATAGCTAGATAGATGTATAGATAGGTAGAGAGACAGACAGATCATCTCTTATTAGAGCAATTGTTAATGGTTTACAGGTGACAGGGAAGGTTATGAGAAGCAAATGAGAACAGAAGAGTGCTATATGGAGTAGTCAGACCTTGGTGCTGCCAGGTCCCCATCCCCAGCTTTTTAAGGCTGGTGACTTCTGCCTTTGTTAAAACAGAAAATATGGATGAAACCTTTCCAAAATGGTGTCCATCTTACCCATCTGGGTTTCTTCTGATGCCCCACCTAAATATATCAAGTAAACAAGGCCTGGCACATGGTGTATAAATATGTATTTATTGCAAGTGCTTACTTTTTGGTGGCTTTTCTTTTGATTTAGATGAAGCAATGCAAAAATAAAATTTCCTCATCAGTTGTGATTTTTTGAAGGAATATGATGTGCAGATTCTGAATTACATACAGAATTTCTTGCTATATATTAATTTTTTATGTTTTAGTTTAGTATTATTGGAAGTAGAAAGCCTAGGGAATAGGATTTTTATTGGAAAATGTGATTATGAACCCCAGTGAATGTTTCTGAGTATGCAGATTAATTTATTTATTTAAGATCACAGTAAGATACACACTTTTCCATAGCATACATATTAAGAAAGTATAATTGTAAACAAATGCTCAAAATGTTGATAGTACCACTAGCCTAACTGCATACCTAACATGAATTCCACTCCCAAAATGAATGAAGATTTAACTACAACAGTTACTAAATAAAGTTACATCAATATGAACATTATAAAGATCTAATTCAGGAACTGATTCATAGATACACAGACAATTTGACAAAGTCATATCATCAGCACATGGATCCTTTTCTCTTTCATAATTCTGTTTTTATTTATCCATTCTCAGTTTGCAGATTCATTTAACTTTAATCCTCACAAATGGCTGCTAGTGAATTTTGACTGCTCTGCAATGTGGTAAGTAGTACATTACAGGGAAACATTACAAGAGACAAAAGTGAGGTTATATTAGTCTTCCTTTCAAGCAGTAGACTTTTTTTATATTTCTCAACTGAAATGAGGAGAACTGCATAACTTTAAATCTTATAAATTATTTACAGATTCAGACTTTCATTCAATCCAAGTTTCAAAAACGTGAAATTTCAAAATAGGCCCAAGCTCTGTATTATGTTCCAAAACTTACTTTAAAAATATTGGTGAATGCTAAATTATTATTTTTTTAATTCCTTTTCCATAACATTTTCTTGGTTTGATTCTTTTAAAAGCCTTTCTAAAAATGTTTAAGGTTTGGATGATGAAAAGCAGCTGATTTCAAAAAGGCCTATTTATGTAATTTTGTACTGACTTTCAGTTTTCCCAGATGATGACATCAGAGACATTTGGATATTAAATGATGCCAAAATAGAAATTCATAGACAGACTTCCAAACAAAGCGAAGTGTCATGGCAGTAATAATAGCATGGCTTTGTTAAGAACATTCCCAAACTAAATGATTACCAGCATCACAATTAATGGTACTTATTAGCAAAACATCTATTCAACAAATGCAGGCTATTTATCAAAATAAATGAAAACATTAATTTCAGTTATAATAGAACAAAATTTGCAAAAGCGAAAAAAAAGAAGACTCCAAAACATCATCCAGAAATAGATCACCTTATTTAAGAGGAATAAATGTAAGACAGTGATCACTCAGTTGCTTTTGGTTAACCTTTGTCTATTTTTAATTTCCCTGGCAAAGTAGACTTTTCAGGTAATATATTATGGTTTTTATTTTAGTATTTCAGCTGATGTAGGCATTTTAAATCTTCCAACATACTGTGTTTTTTTCTTTTCCTTAGGGTGGTTGGCTTACATTTTGACCCTAATTTATCAGTAGCAGCAGCACCCCATAACATAGTGTGTCTCTGTGTGTAAAGAAATAGAAAGATGATGAAACAGACTCCTTCACTAGTTCCTCCCATCTTTTTCTCATTACTCAAAGACATTGTTAGAAGCTTGCAAATTAGACAATACACTATCATTCTCTTCAGTGTTTGTAGAACAATTAGGAACCACAGTCGAGTCCCTAATAGTTTAGTTTCTCATTAATTCTGATTTCCCTGAAAATCCTGTGGAACTATGTTAAAAGTCTTTTACCTGGCTTTTCAGTAAAACAAGTTATATACAACCACACTGTGAGTTCCCATCTCAGGTGATTTTAGGTTATTCATAGTAAAACTCAGATTTTAAACTTAGAAAAATATTTTTTCTGGATTTTGTTTAATGTTGGGTTGTTTTGTTTTGTTTAGATAAGCTATTGCTTAAAATGCTTGTTTTCATAGACAGGAAGATTCCAGTACAAGGACTCTGAAGAGACCTCATAATGTCTCCTTACTCAAAGAAAAAATTTCACAACTATAGCCACTCGGGCATCAATTCAGCTAGGCATTTATGTATAGGGGTTATTCACATAATACAGAATAAATGTACACTTAAACTCTTCGATTTGAAGCCAAGTCCATTTTCCAGCTAATTCTAAAGCCCACATCCAAAATTCATCTGTTTTACCAAAGGTAACACTCCCTGAGAAGGTGAAAAGTAATAATAAACGATGAAGGATGGTAAAAATAAGTAACTGTGTAGGATAAGTAGTCCTCTTAAGATCCATGAAAATTATTAAATATTGTAATATTATATATATTATAATTATATAATATATAATATATATTAATTTACATTATATATTCATAATTTATTAAGATATAGTAGATATAATATATGCTATATATATTACACATTATATATTAACATATATTATATATTAAGTATTATAATTATGTATATTATTAAGATCTATGATAATATTGAAAGAGTTCAGTAAACACTGAACACCATTTCAGAACCAAAGTAATCTGATGGGCAAACTTCGAAATAACCCTGACTCCTCAGCACTTTCCCCAGTAAACATTTGAATTTCTTTTCACTGCAAGCTGATTAAAATAATCTACCCATTAGATCTGTAATGAAATTATGTAACTACTCAGTGTGATATGTGGCACTGATGTAGTTTCAGATTTGGAGACAATTTCATTATAAAGCTTTTGCAAAATATTCTCAGACTTCCTGATGTAAAGAAAAGAGCTGTTAATTTCCTATAGAAACTAATTTAGTACAGCCAGTCCAATAAGGGTGTATTTTCTATATTCAAATATTAGAGTCCTTTAGAGACTTTGTCTTGAAACTATAGTCAGTTTTTCCTGACTTGTTTAATTGATACTCGAGAATATTATAAAATAGGAAGAAGTGTCTTCATTCAGAGAGAGTGAAAATAATAATCTTGCAATGTCTTGGTGTTTTTGACTTTTATTATTCTTTTCAGGGTTTAAGTGTTACCTTTTGATTGGGAAGGGTCTTTCTATAACTGGAAAAAGGTGCTTACAGGAAATACTTACCTGTAGATCACAGAACCTGTGTTCTCTTGGGTTACAATAATAGTTTGGGTTGGAAGGGAACGTAAAGATCATTTACTTCCAAGCCCACTGTCATGTGCAGGGACACCTTCCACTAGCCCAAGTTACTCAAAGCCCCATCCAGCCTGGTCTTGAAGACTGCTTAAAGTGAAATTCTATTTTACTTCCTGACTTCAGTTGAACAAGCCTGAACAATCTTCTTGAAGACAAACTGAAGTGAAATTTTCCTGCTGGTTCATAATATGAGGCCACCTTTTTATCTGTCATTAAAAATGCACAAAATACTGCTGGAGTAAAAGCTGGAGATGTACAATTCAAGTAAGTCACTTCTCACAGATTTTCATCTCTTATTTCACCAGGAGTTTTGTTGTGCATTTTGTATTATGAGTACCTAATATGTGAATCTGTACTACTTATGCTAGGTCTTGGTCTATTAGCATAACATCCAACCTTAAAAAAATTCTAGTTTACCAATATAATTTGTGAAATACATATTCACAGGATCACAGATTTGTTAGGGTTGGAAGGGACTTCTGGAGATCATCTAGCCTATGATTTTCATCTTGGGAGGTAGTCAAGGAGCATCTTTCACACTGGTAGATGGGTACCTCAGAGCCCCTTTAACAGAGAGTGACCCACTATAGTGACTCAACTTTTCTTCTTACAGTAATCACCATGTGGCTCTCCTTGTTTGCCTTGCTCACAGACATCTAAAACCTCTAAAGAATCATATCTGATTTTGATCTGAATGTTGGAGGGTGGAGGTTGGAGTCCTGCTTTTTTTGATCACCAGGGTCCAAGGTGTCTCAAGCTCAGCGTTATCTACTGTAGGTGTATATTTCTGGAGCCCCATCTACCTCTGTTTCAGTCCCTCTACTACCACACAGCCTGTTATCTCTGTCTTGTAATGCAGCCATCTAACAACAGGTCATCCACCTGTGCACACCTTGTGCAGATACCAGCCTTCTCTCCAGAAGAAGTATCTGGGTATCCATTGTAAGCTATCAGCTTACTGACATCTCCTTCTTTACCAGTTCTGTCTTGGTGGGAGCCAGCTCTGTCTGAGGTGGGAGCCCACCATTATGATGGAGACCTTGAGCACTGAGCACTCTGGTGTGAACCTCCTGAGCACTTGGGACTCACCTGAGGTGTGGGCCTACTTGCAGAATCTGGCAGCACCCTTCCTGTATGCTCTGCCTATGGAAACTTCCATGTCATTTTTGTGTCTTCTAAGCTAGATGTTGCTGCAGAATAGTTACCTGTTCCATTGTTTAATACACCTTCTTACAGGAGAAGAAATTAAGTGCTCACAAAACATCTAAAGACACTGCTTGTAACTTGGATTAGCTGCATAGGTAATAGAGAATGAGCTACTGAAACGGGAATATATCAAAGTAATCAAACACTTAAACTAAGTAGAACAACCTACAATTTGTTAAAAATATTTAACCTAATTAAACCTGTTTGTGGTTATTGTTTTCTTCCTTTTGTCCACAGGACATTTCTAGCAATAATTAGGTTATTAAATGTTTTTATTTTATCTGAAAATCTGTTGCTATTTTTCATGTGCCTAAGTTTATTTATTTTCAGCTATGTACTTCCCATACCTAAAAGCAAATATGTAGCTGTTGACCTTGGTAGTTCTCTGACCATTAGTGAGAGGAAGGCTTTTTTTCTGTTTGAATGAGATGCTATATGCCCACAGCCTAGATGTGAATGAGTGTGGGAGTATGTACTGGCACTTATATATACACACTAAAATATTGGAAATTAGATTTTTACTTAGAAATTTAAAATTCTACATTAAATGCTTAAAACACATAAAAAAGTTTTGGACTTTTGTCATTTAGAGTATCCCTGTGTTGATATAATTTTTGTTTACTTTTGAATATATTTATAGGCATGATATAATGATGTAGCAGTCTTTCCCTTTTTGATTTATGATTTCTTCTTCTGCCTCTATAAACCCCAACAATTGTGGGGGTGAGTCAGATTTACTTAGCATGAAGCATAAACCAGAAAAATCTTGTTACTAATCACTGGCAAAACACAGTTTATTCTCTATAAAAGGGACACACTGGCTTTTGAACCTCAATCTACTCATGCCAGCCCTAGCTGGCAATAGTAAGCTACACATCTCTTGTGTAACATTGTGCTGTAGAATGTCTGTCAGGAACTGTGTAGTGGATCCAGCTAATAGCAGGATGGTACAAGAGGGGAGCCTGAGTCAGGACTGGGGGCTTGTCCCTTCCGATGGCTGCTCTTGCTGCTTCCATAGAAGCATGGAGAGACAGTGGCCAGCACCCCCAAAGCACCACCCTCAGCGTGGCTCTGTGCAGTGTTTAGGAAGCAACAGCTCTTCCCACGCAGCTTTGTACTGCAGTAATTTCAAGACAACTTCTGTTGACTGCAAACATTAACATTGCTTCAGCTAGTCTCACATTCTGGTGTGAGTGTCTATCACCATAAAAAGATCCTCTATGTCTGTTTCTTGTCTGTTTTTAAATATGCAGTCGTGCAGTCATGCTGCCCGTTCCTGCTGAGCCTTACACTTAACTACTTGTAAGTACAGTACTGATATGGCTGTGAAAAAGCACTGAAAATGGCACAGGCTGTGCTCAGGAAATATGCCAGTTTAAACACATTCAATTTGACTTCACTTCTTGTGGAAATTTAATCCCTTAAGTCTTTATTCTTAAATTTCTCAATTTGATTTCTTTCTCTTTTTTTATACAGGGTGAAAAAAAGATCAGATTTAATAGGTGCCTTTAAATTAGAACCTCTCTACCTGCAGCATCACCATCAGGAGTCTGGTAATTTTATAATTAAATGAGATTATAATTATTTTGTTTGCACGGTATTTAATGGAAAAAAAAAACAGGACTTAAGATGAAAATGGTAATTCTTAAACTACCCAAGTTGTTTAGGAGGCTGTTTGCATTTTCTGATCACACTAGGGAGCTAAGCTCATTAAAGTGCAAATACATGTCTAGTGAGATTTTAGTGAGTTAAAAGCAATACAAGGAAAGTAATTTCATAAAGCATTATGCATTACTACTTTTCTGTGGGGATTTTCCCAGTTTCAGACTTACCACTGATTGATTGCAGGAGTGTTGAGAAAATTCTTATTATCTTTGGCTGTCAGATAAACATATTATTGGGTATTGTGTAACAAGTCCCTTAACTTGTCTTCCTTAACACATCTTTCTCCAGAATGATTTCAGGATCTGATTTGGTTTTAGAGTTTCCAAGGTCTGTGACTTTTTTTCTTGGTTATTCATGCAAGCTCTGATTCAAATTTTTCAAAAACCCATGTGAGGAACAAACACTCCCTGAAACTACAAAGGAGTGAACTGTGTTTGCTGTCTGTGCTCTGCTTTTGAGTGATAGCTTTCTGGGACATTATGCTGTAGCTCTCATGTTCTTATGGCTGTAGAGAAAGACTGTAAGAGTGGCCTATCTGTCTTGTACAAAATGCTCATGAAAGCTCTTCACAAAATGCTCACAAAGAGCTTACAAATCTCAGGCTCTGTACAAAGCTTCTTAATGGATTAGTGCTGTACACACCTAGCAACTCCAGAGTGGTATTTGCCCTCCTGTAGCCCATTTTTACACATTTGGTTATTAGCTGAATAATTGTGAAGAATGCCACAGCAGTGCATGTGGTGGGAGTTCCCTCCTAACTTTTTGAAGAGAGTAAATCATCTGTAGGTCTTACCATATACTCAACCTCATCATTTTCCTGGAATTGTTGGTGCTGATCTGTGTTCAGAAGTGCATCCTGTTATGGCTATGAACTCATTGACATTTAAATTAATACCATCTAGAATTCCACTATTCACTAAAAAGCCCTAGGAAAAATGGATTCATGTGCCTTAATCCTGAAATGGCATAAACCTTGCATTTTATTCCTTTCCTCCATTTCTAAGGAATGCAAATATAGAACAATGCAGTAAACAGTAACATGAAGTAATTCTGGAGTTGATGTTCACCCTCTAATGCCTCAAATTGTTAAGAAAAAAAAATAGACTTTTTTTTTTTTTGCCTTTTCTAATGGAATATACAAGTTACAACAAATACATTCAAGGCACTAGCCTTAACTATATATAGATTAAAAATATTTATCTTCAGGCAAAAAATTTCAGCCTTACCTAAAATTGAAATATATTCTTGGGACAGTGATAGTGCTGATACAAGAAGGTTTCATCCACCTGGGTTAAATAATACTTGAAGAAAACCAAATGTTTCTTAAAAACAGGTAATTTCAGTAAGACCACCTAGTTGACCTGAAAACTTTATCACCCCAGCTGGAGACAGAGTTCTTTAGCCTTCATTTTGCCTTCAGAAGGGTGATAGCATGTTATGTGATCTAACAATGATTTCAAGGAGATCAGCCAATTGCTAGCAGTCTAGGAATGCTGGTTTTTTTCTATACTCCATTCCCATTCTAGATCAATTTTCCAAAGAGTTGGACAACACTTTTCAAATGCAAAGACCTCTGGTTAAAGTTCCAACTTACTCCTTGAATAAACACAGTTAAATTTGCTACACGAAGGTGCTGCAGTCCCCACTGACCCCTGTGTGACTTATGGGACGTCAGCACTCCTGAAAATATGACTTGTCAAATGGAGGGTCTTGAATTCTCAGTATTCTCAAGTCTAAGAATGCCTATCCTGGTTTGCTAAGTAAATGAAGTAGTATTTCTGAATTTGCTCATCTTTCACTCAAGAATTTAAATGAGTGGAAAATATATCTTATCTGTGATCAATTACTCTTAATAACCATATGGCAATTACGTGTGTCCCCAAAGGGACGCTCTTTATTTTGTCATTAATTATAATTTTATGTGATTTGCATCATCACACCAGGAAGATTATACTAGCTTGCATGGAAACTCAGGATATAGGTCAAATCCTCATGGAAGTGTTAGAAGAATGCAGCTTTATACTCTATTGTGAGCACCCCATACGTTCCCACAATGCAATTCCTCCTGGTTAAATACAGATGTAAGACTAAGGCTTGTAATCAAGGAATCAAGCACTAATCATTGATTACATTCTGCTTCACAGCTTGTGAAAGGAGTTGTTGTGGATCATTAGATATAGCCCCTTACAAGAGTATAGGATTATTTATCCTGTCACCGGTTGCTTTACTCTCTTTGCTACCAGTCTTGCAGCTGTCAAACAGAAGTGGCTGCTACAATGCAGAATAATATGGATGTTATCAATTTACCTCATTAGCAAGCAGAGAAAATCACACTCATTTCCTGAAGTCCAGGAACAGGTTAATGATTGTTGGCTGTTTTGTGGGTTTGGGGTTTTATTTTACCACCTGGAAACCACCACAGTGACAGGTTAAAGGACCTAATGGCCTCCTGTTACAGAGAAAGAAGGACCATGTTTTTTCCTATGTTTTGGTTGCAAATGAGAGAACACTGGCAAGAGAGCTTGTTACACAAGAAAAAGTTTTTGGTGTTTTTTTGGTTTTTTTCCCTAAAAGAAAGGCTCTTTTCAGCCATAAAGGCTGAAATTATGTAAATGGCATATACTGGTCAAATTCAGAAGCTACAGCTTAACTTTCCAGCTAACAATTCTAGGAGTACTTAGTGTTTTCCCAAGGAATCCAAGTTCATACTCTCCTATGAAGCTTATACTCCACTGCAGAGAAATAAGGCAGAATAAGGAAGCTAAGCAGGTGCTTCCTAAAGAAGTGCTTTAAATATTACAACAGTTTAATTTCTGTCACTGACTTACATCAAGTAACTTTTCTTAGGAATTCTTCTGCTTAGTACCAAAATTGTAAAAGTAAAGTTTACTTTACTGTTTACTTTACTGTGAAATCAGTTTAATTCCTTGATTCAAAGAAAAGGTAGGTGAATCCTGTCACCGTGTGCATATAGAAAGGACAGCTAGTAATTCCCTCTGCTTGCCTCCCTGGACTGCTTTGTGGCTTAGTTTGTCTGTGTAAGGGGCTTTCACTCCATCAAAAGAAATACCATAAAAAAATTGCTGGATACTATTCTCCAAGCAGGAACAGGTCAAATTCTGAGTCAATATTTCCAGTCACTTATTAGACATCCGAAAGAATTAGCAACAAATATATGTATGAGTATAAAAGGCATTAAGAAGTGGATTATTTTAAAGAGTGTTACCAGTTCACTAGGGTAAAGGCGATGACATTTCACAGCAGAAAATGAGTTATGAAGTGAGTCTGGGGATTCTACAAACTGTTTAAAACAAAATTAATATACTTGTTTTATCTACTGTTTGTTTATCTACAAGAAGAAAATAAACATAATATTTGATCTGTCATCTCCATAGTATCTGCAATATAACAGAAAGGAAAATAGTGTTTCTTCTGTAAACTGTTTGTTAGTGGGACATTTTGACTAGGTAAGGAATGAAGGTTATTACAAGCACCTTCATTTAATATGCTGCCAAGTACCCAGCTAGATATTTAGTAGTCCTGTTCACACTGATGAGGCTAAAGTTTGTAGCAGATGTAAAGCATAGCTAAGATACAGTTCTTTCAATAACATTAGAATGATTAAAGTATTTGGCTATTATGATGATGATGCAATGTGAACATTTTTTTCTTTAATTTCCAGGTCTTGTAACAGATTATCGGGTAAGTACAGTATCAATGTAGTAATTAATACTCTTACATGTATGTATTGGTATTTTTAGGACTTCATTTTCCACTATATCAGAAACTTCCAAATTTTATGTTTCTTGAAAAGAAGGATGAATATTACTAAATTTTTTAACATTCTTCAAACATAAATTTGGGGTTTTTTTTGTTTTTTGAAAGAAAAGTTGTTTAAAGGCAGAAATTGTCTTGCATGTGCAATATCTTTAGATTTAGGCAGTAGAAAGAAATTTCCTAAAGTTGCAGGTTTGGTGGTTTTTTTGCTTTAACATAGTGAATAACACAATTTAAAAAAAATTAAAAGCATCTCTATTTTAATCTTTTACCATGGAAACACTGTTGTTTTGAAATGGAAAACATGTCTGTCTTTGCAGATGCTAGCCCCACAGCTTTAAACAAGCCAATATACATTAGTTTCTCAGATACTTGTCTTTCTAAAGCCTTTGAGGAGAATTCAGGATGCACAAAGAAAATTTGATTTGCCTCATGACCCTTTCATTCTGACTCCAACCTCCTTTGCCAAATTTAATTTGAAAATTTTGAGTATTAAGCACTATTAATAAAAAGGTATTAATAAAACAAGAATAGATATTTCTTCTGTTATTTGATTCAGCTCTAACAACTGCCCATAGGATGTGGCAATGTGGTTCACTTCAAAACCATGGCAGAGCGCACCTTGTGCTGTGTCACTGCAATGGTGATCTCTGACACGGGCTCTTCTCTTTGGGTTGCAGCACTGGCAAATCCCCCTGGGCAGAAGGTTCCGCTCCCTGAAGCTCTGGTTCGTGCTGAGGATGTATGGGGTCAAGGGGCTGCAGGAGCACATCCGCAAGGTGACTGGGAATTGCTTTCTTGGGTACCCTGTGGTGGGACGGCAAGGGAAAGTGAACTGGCTACCTGTCTACTCTCCGTGACTTCTGCACACATCAGAAAGCACAGGAAACAGTTTTAGTCAGCTCAGTTCAACAGGGGTGCTGCTTGTTTGCCCCGTGTAAGGTCATAATTTCATATCTTGGCCAGCTCAAAGGTGCCATTCATTTTGTACTCATCTTCAGGAAAGAAAAGTCTAGGATTTTAGAATTTGTACACTATGGTAGAAAGTTCTCTCTCAAATTAAGCCAGAGCACACCCATGGTTTTATTGCGGAAACACATGGATATTCATTACTTCTTTACTTTATTAATGCGCATGCATTGTTAGGATGTTTAGATTATGATCAAGGGATACAGTGACTAATTTGTCATGTCTACCTCTGCTGTTTCTTTTTTCTCCTGTTTAAAATATATTTTTATTTTAAAAAATTGTACAATTTACAGTTGGTTAATACTAAGTATTAGATTTATTCTTGATGAAAAGTAAGTGTTTTTTAATCACTAAAAAACACGTGGCACCTGTCTAAACTATATATGTACTTCTTCTGTAGCAGTAAATCCAAGCATACCTTTCATCTTTATGAAGTTCAGGGAAACCTCTAGTGATGGGAGAGCCATGACTTGGCTCTAAATATTTACAAAAATATCCATTAGCTAAGGGCCTAGCCTAGCATACCAAATTCCTTGCACACACACATTCCTTTCAATTTTGGTACTAAACAAAAGAACTCCTAAGAAAAGCTTTGGAAGACTCATATCAATTGCATGGCCTTTAGTCAGGCTGGTTTCACAGGTCAGTATTTATATTCAAAAAATTCCCTCTTTCCCTGTCTCCCACATATTTCCCTGACTGTCCTGCCAAAAGCTGCTTGTATTCATAGAATCACAGCTGAGGGCCAAGCTTTAATATTTTCTGTGACAATACAGTTCAGAAAGGCTAAGAAAATGCATCTTTTCTTAAAGATACTGACTCCAAAGTAAAACCTTTGTATGTTTTCTCATTTGTGAAGGTAATTCAGACAGCTAAGATTTCCAAGCGCTTGTTGAAATGAGTGTGTTCAGTTTATATTTCTGAGGAATAAATTGTTCAGTATAGATACAGAAATAAGTTAAGAAAACACAAGAGGAATAATTAGGTAAAGAATTTTTCTCACTGTACACATCTTGAAATTGAAACTATTAAATTAATTTCTCCTCATACCTCCCTACCCACCCCCAGTGAATGCTGGTTCAGTGGGCTCCAAAGCATCTTAAAAAAAAAAAAAAAAAAGTCATTTCTATCTGCAGCAAGCCTTTGTTGAACTTAAATTTCAAGAAATAATCATATTTCATTTGCTCCCTGCTCTAGCAGAATTTAAAGTATCTCTTGTGATTTTTCAGATATGTTGATAAAATTATATCATGGGCGGCAAAATAAAAATTAAAAATTAATTTCTTATCTTGTACATTTTTTCTGTCTTCTCAGGAATTATCACAAACTCCAGGTAGATTGTGATGACTTTTCTTTTGGTAGAGTAGCAATGAAGTACCTAAACCAGCTTGACATTGGTTTAAATTTTCAAACCTATAGACAAGTTTCCAAATTAAAAATAATTTGGAATTTAGCTTCACTTGTTAGGTGAACTCTAACATTGCTCATCCCCATGCCTGACCTTGAGAAGCTGCTTTCTTTCAAACATGCATCATGTAAATAACAATTTTTATACTCCTATTGCTGGCCAAGGCAGTCCCAGGCAGTTCCTTGGTCCCAGGCTGGTACTGTCTCCTGTGTACTTGGGACTTTCATCTGGGTTTTAAGGGAAGCCCTGTAGGTGCCAGAATTATTTCTGAAGCTGCATATGATGATTTGGAGATGCATTTGAGTGGGTGATAGAGTGGACATAAGTAGAATGAGAAGACCTAGGAACAGTGGCAGAGGCAGTTATTGCAGCCTTCCAGTGGAGAGCAGAGGGGCTGGAACTGGGGAAGCAGGAAGAAGTGTCTCTTGTGTTATTAAGGTGTTGCCCCGAGGAAAGGGTAACAAAGTCGGGCAGAAGAGGAGAGGTTTGAAGCAGCTCCTTGGGCTAGAATCTGGGAAGGAAATGCCTATGTTTGCTCCTAAATCATGGAAAACTCTAGGAAGATCAATGTTTATAGATTTCTACTTAGGCTTCTTTTCTGCAGCCTGGTGTTATTTACAAAGGGATTTGAGATTTTCAAAAATGATGAGTTTCTGACATGATATAGAGGGCAAAAAAACACTGTAGATCCATAAGAACCCACTCTATTTGTTGTGTGTTAGAAAATTTCTGTGTGGAAGATCAAAGATATCTGCAACTATCTCTTCACAAACTTTTTTTTTTTCTTGATGTAAACTGTCACAAAAATATGTTTTCTCCCCTCTTTTATTAGTATATTTTAAGGAAAATATGTTTGTTGTGTTTGCAGTCTTAAGGCCTACATCAAAATTACTGGGATAACCACTGCAACTTGGCATTTACTTAAGGATGGCATTTAGGAACTAAAATATTCCTGTGAGATGAGAATGTGTGACTTAGATTTAGATACAGTAACTTTTTTTGTTTTCCAAACATTACAGTTATGCACTCTTCGCACACACCATGTCATATTAATCTATTGCAAAGTATAGGTTTTAAAGCAGTGGTAAAGGGGAGGATAGTCATCTTTGAAGGATGTGCGGAGAGACAGATAAAAATTTTGGAGGTAAGTCCCAAAGCCACAGAGGAGATATAAAAAGAGCAAACCAGCAACAACAATCTTTTGGACTGATGCCAACCACTCAGAGTCTGTATAAATGTGAAATCTAAAATGGCCCATTCGTAAATTGCCCATTTTCGAACTGCTTGACCATCTCTTTGTTACTCCTTTGTTGGTTTAAGTCCTCTCAAACAGCTGGTAACTAATTTGAGAAATTTAGGAGTTAGTGTGTGTTTATATGCAAGCTGTTTGAACATTGTGACTCTGCTTAATCCTCCTTAAGACCAGAAGTAATCAATGTACTGAGGATAATGAACGCCATTAAATTTAACAGTAGAGTCCAAGAAACTGGAACTGTAAAGAACAGCAATGCTAGAAATAGTATTTGGAGAGTGGCTGTTAAGAAGACTCCTCTGACAGCATTTCCCTTCAGTGTAGTGGGATGCAGGCTAAGTCAGGCAAAGAAGTGAAATTTATAGGAGAAAAAATACAAAGTGATCAAGACTATGCAAGTAAGCTTACCTGCATATACACAGTAGTGTACTCTGATACTTCAGAGAAGCTCCCTGCAATCAGAAGCTATTTTAGCTCCTGAAGGTGTTGCCCGAAAATTAAAATTCAGCTTGAACACTTCAGTGCAAAAGCAGTTATAGTTATATAGTTATAGTTATATAGTGTTATAGTTACAGTTATTTGCTCACAGACATAAATCGAAAAATACAGATTTTTTTAAAAATAAGGACCACAGTGCCTCACAAGTTTACTGCTCCTATTACTGATTATGTAAGGTATTTCCCTTAATCCAATAACCAAATTAATTAGATCCCTTGTTTCCTTTCTCACTCTTCTGCAGAAGAGCAGTGGGTATTTACATACCTGAGATAATAGTGACACATAACAATTCCTTACAAGCCTCTTTCTTCAATCAGCTAAATTGCACTGCAAAGAGTGGGGCTGCTATTCTGTTCCTATATACCAAGATACCTCAGGACACTTAACGCAGTCCATGTGATTCCACTCTGAGAACCCACCTGATGAAGGGATTGCTCAAATGATAGTTTTAGAAACAGTGTATGATTTGGTTTGCTTCTGTCCACACTTTTGTTAAATCAAACAGCTCTAGATAAAATAATTTTGTAAAGTTAAATAATATTTGAACTCCAAATTTAAGTTAATGGTACTAGGGACACATCTTGACACAGCTATTAAAATCAAAAGCACTTGGAGAGTTAAGATAGCCATAGGTCAGATTTGGTATGTACACATTCAGCAGAAAACTGAGAACAGCCTGTCAGTCTTTTACTTCTCATTCTTTCCTATCCTCAGTTTCAGTGTCTGCAGTTTTCCAGACGGGACTTATTTTCGCAGTGTACCTCCCTGTCTTGAAAAGCTGAAGGACTAAAGCCACATGTGTCCTCCTGTGAGTTATTGCCATGCTCACGTCCAGAGCAAGGGTACTGCTTTTGGACTTGAGACATATAAATGCCCTGCAGTTTTCCAGAACTTGAACTTCCAGGCTTAATAATATTTAACTTTACTGTTGCAGCAACCTTTGTAAGAGCAATTCAGGATAATAGCTTATGGTTCAAAGGTGCAGGGCCTTGGCTGTACACTTGAAACTCCAGTTAAATACCCACTTTCTCTCCTTCCAATTCACTAAAACCTAAACTGCTTGGTGCCCCCCAGCGTCTTTACCAATTATTGCTGTTTGTTAACAGTTGCTGTGGATAAAAGTATCTGCATCCAGACATGAAAGCAAAATACTTCTAGAATTTTGGTTTGTGACTGAACTAAAATTCGCCTTGCTTTTATTTCCTTCAAATTCTTGAAAAATCATTTAGTTGAAAAAGTGGACATAAGTGCCTGCTATAAAATGGACAACTTGGGTCTGGACTTTCCTTGTACAAACTTCTCACAGTAAGCCAGATCTTAAGTGTTTGCTTCATTCAATTCTTACCCGGATAAATTTTGATGAAATTCAGCTAGTGATTACATTCATCGGGACAGTTGTGAAATTTTTCTTTCATTGAACATGATTTGTTTTATGGCTTTGATTTCTAAGACATGGTACATGCAGTGCAGAATTTTGTGGAGCTGTGAAAAATACATGTTTGGTTAAAGATATAGAATGTGAGGATAGGAGACCATTACAACAACTGTGCCTATTTTACATATGTCTTTCATGCACTTATTGTGCATACAAGTATCTGTATTTAAGCAGATACTTCTGATTGGATTTCACTGCTGTAAATTCATGCTCTTTATATTAGCAGAACATTCGAATGCCTTGGAAAGGATTGAGCATTTTACTGGTCTCATTCCTGACTCAAAGAGCTTTCAGGCTAATTTTAGAGGAAGATGATAAATGGATGTAACAAACAGCAGAGCGGAAGTGGTAATAACAGGAAAACTGGCTGGTTGTGTAGGGTACCAGTAAGCCCAATACGAAAGTTTTGAAGACATAGTTTAATTCAATCTAAACTATGTTTTTCTATTTTAAGAAATAAAAGAAACACCAGAAAGCTATGATTAAGATTGCAAAATGTGTTGGCTTTTTTTCTTCTTTTTTTCTCTTTTCTACATTTTCTGTTTTGCCTTGTCCTTTTGGAAGAAGTCCCTGTGGGATGAAACATTCAACATTTAAGCTTGACCCAAAGTGATATATTTCATTTTTGTTTAATAACTGCCCTTGAACTTATAAAAAGTCAAAGTGCAAATGCATTGGCTTAGTTGTTTATTTTGTAAAATTATTTGCAGTCTTTAATATATAAAATCTAAGGAATCTTTAAACATTATTTTTAGATGTTTCAGATAATTTTTGGTATAGACTTGCTATTGCATGAAGACAAACTATAATTGAAATGGCTGGTTGCTGTTGTTGTCTTACCTTTTTTGGTTGGTTGGTTGCTTGGTTGGTTGCTTGTATTTTTTTGCTTTTTCTAGGATAGCGAACATTAAGCTAATGATATAGACAGTAGGAGGAGGACTGGATAAGGCACTGCAAATGTGTGATGAGGATATGGTTGGTTTTTTCAAAGTGCATTTAAATTAATTTCCTCTTTGGAAGAAAGCAAAGCAGCAAAACATCACTGACTGATGTTAAGACTTCCCAGCTGGTTTTTAGTATGTCTGTTAGTATTTTTCCTATTTATTTGTATTTTGTTTTCATCTGCTTCAGAGTAATTGCTCTGGCTTTGTGCCCAATGTCATTTATGCTTTTTTTTGCCTCAGTAACTTCTCAATATGTTTGCTGAGATTTGTTGTCAATTTTCTTGATTGTACTGTATATGATTATCAACTTTTTTTTCAACTAAACTTGAGCACCCAGTTCAGAATAGTGAGCAAGTTCTCCCTTTCTTCACAGATTTCTCATATTAAGTGAATTATTCTAAAAAGTGTATCTTTCCAGCTAAATTTTCACTGAAATTGTCACAATTTTTTCCCAGTATATCTGTGCATTTCCCCCTTTCCCTCTAATGACTTCTGGATTCTATAGCCATTCCCAGCCAAAACTAACAGTGGTATAAAACGTAAAGAAGAATTATTTAAACCATTTACTCTTAATGTGTTATCATATCAAATTGTGCTGAAGTGTCTCATGAAGTAGACCAGCACTGCTTCGGACAGACTGAGATACTAATACAGCAATGGCTCCATATGGTCTCTGAAAGTCATAAACGGGATGGAAGTTAACACAAACAGATGGCAGTATGTGAATATTATCACACATCAGCAGAAGGAACAGAGCAAAGGAATGGAAAATACTTCAGCACACCTTTTCTCTTTGTGAATCACATGTATTCAATATAGATACTCTTTCTCTTCTCAGCACATCAGACTGTCGCATCAATTTGAACACTTAGTTCTTCAGGATGAAAGGTTTGAGATCTGTGCTAAGGTTGTCTTGGGACTGGTCTGCTTCCGGCTGAAGGTAAGGCATCTAAGAGCTCCTGTTTCTTCTCTCATGGTTTATAGCAACACAACCTGCAATTGAATACAGTCTTTGTAGTTAATACACTTGATTATTTTTTAAGGAAATAAAGCGAGTTTGTTTAGAACAAAGCAGATGAAAGAAAAAAGTTTAAGACAATTTTGCTAAAACTTAATCAAAAGCTTAAGAGAAATTAAAGCATGCTAAGTTATGGAAATATAAAACAAATGGTTTAACCTGTCATACAAAATTACTTACATTCTATGTGTTATGAGCTTTGATAAAGATAATTGTTTTAGTACATTTCCCTAGACTTCTGAATGTGATGACTGTGTATTACTTGTTTCTTGTCAAGTTAATTTCTTATGTACATATATTTAATATTCAATTTTATAAAAAAATTACTATCATAGATGAAAATCAGAGCACTAAACATGTTATTGTTTTCTCTAAAGTAATTTTTTTCACCTATAAAATTCTATGGTCAAACTGGGAAAACTGAGGTAAGATATGTTTAAGAACATGGGAGGCTAGCTTCCCTGGCCTGCTTTTTATTGCTGAACATGATCTTTTGCCCTGATTTTCCTTTTATTCCCCAAAATCTCTCAACGTGTGAAGTTTCTTGATGTAGAGAACTTGTCTAACAGAAACTAGAAAATTCATTCTGCACATGGATCATAAAAGCTGCAGTATTTGGGAGAGCTCATTTGTTTTAATCAGACATTCAAAGGGGATTAATGTCTCAGTTTAGGTAAAGAAGTCATTTTGTAGAGCAGCTTGCAGCTAAAGCCTCTGCAAAGGACTGGATTGTGATACTGAATCTGACCACCAAACAACCATAACAGTAACAACATCACTAGTGTTTTCTAGTTAACATGATACCTAAATGCGCATATAACTTTTCTAAAGCCTTGCAAACACATCTTTTCTTCTGGGTAGCTTATTTTAATAAATTCTTTTCTCAGTCATTCAGTTTCCCCATTTACCTGAGTTTGATGCAACTGGCTGAAGAAACTAACAAGTAAATACTAAAGTAATGGTGAATTCATCTGGAATAGCAAAATGCTTTTGTTTGAATTTATAATGTTTAAAATAAAATTTGAAAATGACCCTGCGTTTAGGGGATTGGAGAGATTACAGAATGTAGTCCTATCAGTCAATGGAAACACGAATATGATCTCTTTTCTAACAAGAACTTCTAAAAGATATTGAGGGGTAGATTCTGTAGCTTTTATTCCTGAATAACAAAATGTTGTTTGCAATCTGCTCTCTCACATGGAAGAAGCAAACACTAGTTTTGAAGATCCAGACACAGCTGTTAGTCAGTGCTCTACATTTACTTTGAAGGAACAGTTCTGGTGAAATAGAGCATAGCAACACAGGAATTGTCACTTTTGATCAGACCAGTAGCTCATCTACATCTGTTCTCCTGTCCCTCATGATTCAGAGGAAGAAATCACATCTAAAAGGAAAGACAGTTTTACAATAGGAGGTAAATATTGGACCCTTAGCTAAGAAACCTTTGGACAAGTTGTTGAATAAAGGCCTGATTCCACTGAAAGCCAGTGTTGAAAGAGCAGTGTTTTCACTTTTTTGCCCACCTTTTGTTTCCAAAAAACAAACAAAAAAAACCCTAGCAAGCTTTCAAATTAGGAGGCTTTTATAACAGCTATTTTAACAGCTTTATTTGCTTTTTATATCACGCCTTCAAAAATCTTTCCATCATTTTTATAATTCGTATTAAGATACATCTTAGAAGGAGAATATAAGTAACTTATTTAGTTACAGTGGGACTAAGGGTCAGGGGACTTGAACTATAAAATGCTGCATAGCTACAAAATCATGAAATATTTTTTCTTCCTTTGTTCTTGAGAAGCCTTTTTTAATTTTTCTGCTTTTAATTTTAATTTTTTGCCTTTCACACTGTTGAGCAAATGGACTAATTACCTATGACTTTCATATTATAATTATTTCATCAAATATGTCATGCCAAAGGGTTAGTTTTAGGCCTGCTTGTCATGACTGCAGATGAATACAAGTCAAGCTAGTAATTTCTCCAAGGGGGTGAGAATACTGTCTTATTGAAGCTCACAGACTCAATCAAAGCTGCCTTCTCAAAGCTCTGGGAGAGGATTAGTCACTACCAACTTCAATTTGACGTGACACCCGAGTGTCACAGCAGCCCTAAGGTGGAGCTGTGAGAGTAGAACAGAAGAAAGATAAATGAATCTCTCTCCTTCCTGCCTTCACCCCTGCCAACTTAACATCAACTTAACTGCCTGTATTGCCTGAAAGTCAGTGCTATGCATTTGATATTAAAGGCGAGGATTGTCATTTTAATAATGCATTACCTTTGACAAGAAAGCAGGACATCATTGTCAACTGTGACTGACCTGTAATAGGTAGGGACTTGCAAAACACCAAAGTTGCTCCATTTTTTTAGGTAGGCGCATTTCAGTCACATAAATATCTCCTAGAAGACTAAGGCTAAGCCATGAATTTTAGGATGTCTCACCAAATTTGTAACAACTTGTGCTAAGAGAGAACAAGGTTTTGACTTGGGTTCAACTCTTAATATGATCTAAAAATGTGAGAATGATACATTATCCTTGCTGCCAATGGGAAACTGTCTGCCTTATGCTTTGTCTTTATATGGAAAAGGCTAAGCAGGAAAGTCACAATTGCCTGGATTTGAGAAAATGTGTTTTCAAGAAGACCAGTGCTGCCACAAGATTGTTCATTTGTGACTCTTTTTCCAGAGTCACAGCTCAGTAAGGGGACACTGCAGTAAAAATGCAGATGTTTCCAGAATCTCTTGCAATTGTGTGCTACCACCAGTGTAACAGAGAGAGTAAAGGTTGCACAATACCTAAGATACTTCCTCTGATGGACTCTGTGGTGGATAACTCCTACAGAACTTGAGGCAAATACTTTTTTAGGGTTTCCACTGATAATATGAAACCTACTTATGCCAGGGATATATTACCTTAAAAATTTTAAATTAAGGGCAAGATTTCATATTCAAAAGAATCTCTCATAACAGCCATGCTTAAGTGAGGAAACTTAGTATAGTTCACTGCAAAACAGTTCACTTCCTCCCATGTTTGTTTGATTAGATCCAAGAAGAGTGTAATAACACAAAAATACAACAATGAATGTTTTTAACATAGCTCACCTTTGGTCATAAAAAGGCAGTCAGCTATCACAAATGCCCCAGTGTGAACACTGTTTCTAAACTGAAGATAATTCCTAAATCTCTTTGTGGCTCAAAACCTTTGTCTTGGTTTGAAGACAGGTGTCTGATAAGGAAGGCAGGAACCTCCCCAGGAAAAATGTAAACCCCTCCCCCAGTTATTATACTCTTGAAATCAAGGGGCTCTCAGGCAAAGATGTGGGAATGGGAATAACAGTTCTTTACCAGGAAAATTAAAGTAAAAATGAAAATAAACCCACTGACAGTCAGAATACAACCTGGGACCCTGTTGGTCAGGGTGCTGGTAGCAGCCTGATTAAATGGTGGCTGCAGTCCTCCTGGAGTGACAGATGTGGTTCTGTCGAAGCAATGAAGGGTGTAGTTTTCCTCTGTGGTTCTGTCGAAGTACATAGAAGGGTGTAGTTTTCCTCTGGAGGTCCAGTGGTGGTGTAGATGTGTCTGGTCTTCCTCTGGGAATCCAGTGGAGAAAGGCTGCTTGTGGCATTCTCTATCTCAGATTATATCCATGCTGGAATGCTTGGCTCCTACTCCTGGGTGGAGCATCTCACAATGGGATGATGTAATTTTATCAGTCCTACGCTGACTGACTCAATGGCCCATTAACAGAAGATATGCCCCTGGAGGAAGGATGGGTCATGGAAGAGATAAAGAACACTGCCACACCTGGTTTTAACAGCTGGTTAATACTTTTGGGTACATCTTGCATTGCAACCCAAGACAACTACTCTCTTACATCATCATCTTTTTGTGATCCTTTGATGGCAAAGCACTGAGAGATGAGAAAGTGGCTGCTTGTTACTGGTGCTACTTGGGCTCGGCTGCTTGGTGGGATTTACATTTTCCAGACCTGTTTCTGAAATTCACTGCCATATCCATTTAATTATGATTTCAGGGCTCGAATGAACTAAACGAGGCACTTCTTAAAAGCATAAATGATGCCAAGAAGATCCATCTGGTCCCGTGCCACCTGAGAGAGAGGTTTGTGCTACGTTTTGCTATTTGTTCCCGCACAGTGGAATCCACCCATATCGAGTTTGCCTGGCAGCACATTTCACAGCTGGCAACTGATCTCCTGAAAACATGGGTGCAAACCCACCACCAGCAGTAACAGCAGTGAAGTATAACTGGAGATAGGTAATTAACTGGCTTTCTCTCTGTTGCCAAGTGTTATTTTAGGTGCATGTGGGAAAATCCAACTATGAAGGGAAAAAGTACAAAAAAATACCTGTTATATAGCCCAGCTGCAGTAGCAAAATCCTTGCCAGCAAGTTGAGTTGTAACTGTAGTCATTCATTCTCTGTACTGTAGTTTTGTCTTGCCTGTTTCCAGGATGCACATAGCCAAGGAGACTCGAGCTGTTATTTCTTAACAGTTTGTAGTCAAGAGCATTTGATCAACCAAGCAATGGAAATGTAAGGGTTAGTGCTCCCTCCATTGTCCCTGTTCACCTCTAGCATGCCCCCTCCGTTCTTCATTGATGAAACTAAGGTGTTATAAACAATTAATGTTAAATTAATATGACTGCAGGAAGAAACCAAGTTGGGGAAGTTTCATTCAGGTTCTAAATATGTTAGTATCTGAGTAGTCATGCACAAATGTAGTTGCCAGGATTTGGGGCACTATCACATCATAATACACTTGCTGCAGTAATTTTGTAAATGAACAAAAGACAAACAACTTCAAGACTTCCTTCATTGCATAGCCAGACCTAGGGGAATGAGCACTATCTGATTACTAATCACCCTTCTGGCAGGTTCTCTACCTTCCCTTAAATGGTTTGCTTTTAAAACACCCATTTTGTCAAATTCCAGCAAATAGGTTGTGCTGGCTATTGGTTTCCAGATTGATCATTCATAGCGAGGTCCCTGAAAAGATCCTCCTGAAGAGTTTTGTGAAAAGCTATGTGCTACCTGGTAGTCTATATTTTTAATAAAGTTATTATCAACAGTGATTACTTGAAAATAGTCTGTAATTTATGTTCTGTGAAACTGAGTTGTGATTTGCTTTTATGGCTACCATTTTGATTACTTCATGGTAATAAATCTTTGACAAAATGTGCTAAGAAATGTGATGTCAAAAATGTTACTCTTAGTTTCTCTAATTAGCTAACAAACGAGTAAATAAGTGACAATAAAAATAGGAAGTAAGAGAACAAACCCCCAGACTCAGTTGTGGTGATCCCATCAGTGGTATTCTTACATTAACAGTGATGAATGGAAAATGAAAATAGCGGAAAACCTTTCTGAACAAGTCAAATCATATATATTTAACACAAACCATTGATACACCTTCCTGTCAAAGACAGGCACAGTAAAGAGCTAAAATGAAAGTTAGAGGTGAAAGTCAGAACAATATCAAGTCAAGAAGTACTTTTGCCATTTTAAATCATAAATTCAAGACAGTTATTTCTGTGTAAATAAGAAAAACAAAAGTAGCTGCTCCAAGAAAAATAATATCTAGGATTAATTTCTACATTTGCATTTCAGTCTTTCTTTTAATGCTTACATTAACTTCTAAAGCCTCTTGAGCAACGTACACAATTACTCAGCTTTCTGCCTCCATCCCTTTCAAGTATACTTCCTATGGTTGGGAAGTTGCAAGTAGACCAGGGAGCACAGATCAGGGCAGTTAATTTGGCACGTGGGCTGCTCCTACCTCTGTCTTTCCTAATCTCTCCCTTCTGGTGTGCAAAGTGGGAAGGATTACTATTTCCATAAGGAACTGATTTCCCAGGTGACAGATGAAAAAGGGATAATCAATGCATTTGGTAAATCCCAGTAATATTTTAGCAGGTGACTGCCACAACACACTACTGTCAGCTGCAGTGTCAGAAATTTTGATAGCATTATTATTATTATTAGCTCTTCAACAGAACCAATATGAAATTTAGCTTTTCTGTGGTACCACAATGCAATAGATAGGTAGACTAAAGAGAGTAGAATATGCTGGCAGTTATTCCCTCTCTCTGTTACTATTTTTTTTTTTTTAAAACAACGTTATTCAGATCTCATGACCTGGAAAACAATGTTCACCCATAACCCTTATCTTCCACACTGATACAATTTCACAACCTTTACATTATGAAAACTCTTGGAGCCAAAGAAGAAATACACCTTCTCTGAGAGATAGACCAGTATTTTATATGTGAAATATATAACCAGGTCTGTCCAGGAACAAAAACAAAAGAGATCAGATTTGGATCAAAGCTATCACAGAGTAAATCCAGGTAATTCCACTGAAATGAAATGGAGTTGCTTTGGGCTTAGGTGACTGTAATTGAAATTAGAAATTTGACTAATAAGTATTGGAAAAGAAAGGCATAAAGTAAGGCACCACTAAACTGAACTTAAGAAGATTCTACTGGAAATCTGCTCCATGGAAACCAGAGCAGAGATGAATGATTCTTGCTTGTGTGAGCCTCAAACTGCTGTAAAACTGGGATGCAGGCAGAATGCACACCCAAACCTAGGAGATGTGAAATGTCCCCAACAGCCCAGATTAGACATAGATTCCTTTAGACATTTGTGGGAAAATACTGCCAAAACAGACATTCAATTAAACATTTTTAAGCATCTGGATATCAGTTTTAGAAGTTGCTGTTGTCCAGATACAAAAACTGTTGTTGGCAAAGAATTTAATTTAAAGGCTAATTTAAAATATAGATGGAGTAAGAGCTAATTTTTGTTTCATTTTTTAAAGAATTGACATAAGTAAATCTGTCTAATAAACAGCAATGATGAGACCCATAGAATTACATTTTCCCATGGCTAACCCAGTAAAGAAACGTGAAGTTCACAGTTCTGGTTTTTCTGAAATTCTAGGATGATTTGAACATGTAACTAGTGAAGGCCTTCATAGTATTCAGTCTCTCATACCCTCTTTTCTCAATGTGATAATTCCCTAGACTATTAACAATAGGTCATCTGAAAAGGAAATACAGGCCATGTAATCAACTCAAGAAGAAGCATTGAAAGGGACATTTTGAAAGAAGAGCATAACTGCTCTTTCTGTTCTGTAGTTTTGCAATGTATCTGTAAGTGAGAAACACTGTATTTATGAATAATTAATGTTAACCTGTATTTATTGTGCATTGCGTGCAAAACCTAATACAATCTCTGCTGATGAATACAGTTTGATATTAAAAATTACAAAATCCCAGAAATGTACTTTAGTAGAATATCCACATCTCAAGGATGACTGTGGCTATTAGAGAAGGAGGGAAAAACCCTGACTTTTACTTTCAGGAAACTCAATTTATGTTTTTTAAAACTAGCAGAGTACAGTACTTACATTCTTAATGACAGATTATAAATATATTTTATTAATGATGCTGAAATAATGAAAATATATGTATTTATGAAAATCCTGGTAATGTATTATACACTAAACTGCATTGTAATTATTATTTTTTTTCATTTTTTCTTGCCTTTACATACAAGATTCTGCTCATGGCTGTTTTGTTGTTCTTTAAGGCTAACATATGTGATGAGTAGTACTCACACTGAAGTTGCCTTACAGCAGCAGTCTAGGCCTTGAGATGTATAGACTTGAATTGCTCAAAGACAGAAGCAAACGAGAAATAAAACTGAGAATCCTGAAGACCAGGGTGGTTGGTGGGGGCAGGTTAAATAACCATAAATGGATAATATCTATCTAGCATATGCAGAGTTTGTATGTTCTAAATGGAAAAAAAAATCAGAAGTATAATGCTCTAATTATAATTTGTGAGGTGTTGACTGCCTTTAAAATCTGTATCCAAAACCTACTGAGAAGACATATAAGTTTTAACTGGCAATATTAATAAATCGAAATAAAACTACGGCTATTGTCTCTGTACTTAACTAAGCTTTTCTCATCTCATTCATGCCAGATGCACTATAAGAGGCCCAACTTCTCCACTCATATAAAGTCAGTGACCTGATTTTCACCACCAAGGTCTTTTTTCAACATGTCCTTCCCATTACTTTGCAAATGGGAGTTTGCAAATTTTTCTGCAGGAAGTTTCCTCCTCAGCAAGAGGAGTCTGAAAAATACCTGGCCATACCCAGCGCCAGTGCCAGTCCTTCTGCCAAATTCCGCACAGTGCTGCAACTGGATCTGCAGCTGGAGCCACCTGCACAGCTTCAGCTTTGGTTTGTTGCTCTGGTGCCATCTTGTAGGACAGGGAAGGGGCCCATGGCATCAGTCCTGGCTGGCTGCTTTGCTCCCTGCCTCTGTGCAATCCCACGGAAATTGGTCAAGCATGCCTTGGAAAAATTTGATGGCAGCAGCGCCACAAACTATTTAAATGTTAGTCCAGCTGGGTCTGAGATGATAACTTGTATACCAGTTCAATGTGCTGTCTGCACTAATGGCATAACAAGACTGATGTATAACAAAAACTTCTCAATACCTGCAGGAAAAGTTCCTCACAGAAATGAAATGCTCACCCACACAGAAGCATCTCTTACCATAGATGGAACTGCAGTTTAGAGTGCTAATTTGTATCTAGATTGGTGTGCTAATTTGAACATGGGCTGGTGTGATTCAGATGGAGACTCTACCACCATTCAGTTCATGGGATATTTCCACATGGACCACCATCTTTTGCCCTGTAAAAAAAGTCATTCATACTGTTCTTGTCAGAGCTGTTAACACAAAAAGGCCTCTGCAGCAGCTGTTGTTTCCAGGAGTTAGACAGCATTCCCTTCTGACACTGACATGGTGGCCACTGTGGCCCCACAGCTGGTGCCACAGGGGTAGAGATGAAACAGGTGGCCGTGGAGGTCAAGTGCTTGTGTGCCTAAGGGTCAGGTACCCATCACTGGCTGCGAAATCACCACCAGGGTTAGGGCTTTGCGCTTGGGCCATCATTCATGGAGCCATACCTCCTGTGGAGCCTGTCCTGCACATAGGGCTGTTGCCAAGGTCACCCAAGGGGCCCGGGACACCACTGGCCTGGCTGCCTGTGAGCTGAGTAAAAGACATCCAGAGCGCTTTCTGACCACCAGGAGAGGAACAAACAGTAGGCAGCTGGGGAATGCTGATGGGGAGTGGCCGCCCTGCCGTTTTGGGCAGCCGAAGTCGAGTTTGTCATAGGAAGAGCCACAGCAATTCTACTCCTTCAGTTATCGAACTGAAGGTAAAGACCTCCTCTGCCTCGCAGAAATTGCACATCTCCACATTTCCATTTCCTTCTGCTACCGAAAATGGCCTGAACAGGCAATAACCGTGACAGATCCTGTTACATTCTCCAGCCTCTCCCTTTTCGGCTGCTCTGACCTTCAGCTGCGGAACCAAGCCCTGATCAGAAAGGTTTTTCCGAAGTGTGTGAGCAGGACTGGCAAGGCGCGGGAGCGGTGACACTAGGGGAGCTCCCGGGGCCGCAGGCGGGGTTTCGGCGGGAGACCCGGGAGGGAGCCGGGAAGGACGGGGAAACACGGGACGGAGCCGGAGGATCCGCGGGAGGAACCCTGCACGCGAGGGATCCGGAAAGGATCCGGAAAGGAACACGCGGAGAGGACGCCCCCGGAACCCGCCGGTGCCCACAAGGCAGGCGCGCGCCACCCCACGCGCTGCGCTCGGCCACGCCTCCCGAGGCACGGACCCCGCGCCCATTGGACGGCACGCGCCTCCGGGGCAGCCAATAGGGAGCGCCCGCCCTGCCGCCCGCCGTCCCTCCCAGCGCTGCAGGTGACGTAGGCTCAGCGAACCCGCCCCTCTCCCACTCGGCCCGCCCTCCCGGCCTCTGATTGGCTGCGTCTCCCGAAGCCCTGTTATCCGATTGGCGGGCGGGGCCGGGCGCAGAGTGGGCGCGCGCGTTTCGCTGAGGCGGCGGCGGCGGCGGCTGGTGGGTGCGGGGCACGGCCGGGACTGGGGGGAGTAAGGGAGAAGGGAAGGGAGGGAACTGCGGGACCCTCTCGGGGCTGTGGCCTCCGCTTCCAGGTGCCGTGAGTGGGGACCCGCCTTCCCCCGGGCTCTTAAACTGAGGGGCCGTGGCTGCCGGCTGGGTAGGGGCGGCGAGGGCTCAGCCGTGCTCGGGCAGCTTCCCGGCTGGATTCCTGGCCTGAGGGCAGTGAAAGAGCGGGTGTGCTCGCTTACTTGGCTTACTTGGTGGTGTTTCCCTCGGCCCGTGCTGAGCGTGCTCGTGTGTGGAGGCAGTGGAACCAGCAGCAGCTCCCGCCCGCTCCGCGCTGAGGCGAGCACGCAGCCGAGTGCCAGATCCATTGGTGGCAAGTGCTTGGATACACCTCCAGCTTCAGGCATGGGCACGAAGTACGCTGTCCTCATCTGCGAACTGTTCTGGCTGAACGTGTGTGCATGTGGCTCTCTTGGAGAGAAGTTGTAAGGTTATGGGGACAATTCGTATGGCTTAGACTAAAGGGAGAGAATGATGCTAGACGATGGTTAAAATGTATATAAAAAACTAAAGGGTGCTTGTCGAGAGGATGGATCCAGGCTGTTCTGGTTGGTGCCGAACAATAGGACAAGAGGCAATGGGTAGAAACTGAGGCATAGGAAGTTCCACCTGGATATGAGGAAGAATTCCTTTCCTGTGGGAGTGACCGCACTGGAACAGGTTCCCCAGAGAAGCTGTAGAGTCTCCCCCACTAGAGATATTCAAGAACTGTCTGGACACAATCCTTGTGCCATGTATGCTGGGATGAGCCTGCTTGAGTAGGGAGGTTGGACCAGATGACCCCTTGTGGTCTCTTCCAACCACAACCTTGTGGTTCTCTTTCCCATTCTGTGATTCTGTGGATAATCAAACTGAAATTTCAAACTGGTTACCACTGTTCACTTGTTATGACCTTCCCTCAGTGCTATGGTGGTGACCACTGAATCCCTAAGAAAGTGGTGGCGATCTTGAGATTTTAGGTTCTGAATTATGGAAGTATGCCAGACTTTTTGCAAATAATTAGAGAGGACACCCCCACATAGTCTGGATTCCTTAAGTTCTGTCTCCCCAGCCTTGCATGAACATTGCACCTGTACCTTCATCTGCACTCCTATGCAGTCTGTAGCTGATCCAGAGGATTGCAAATTGACTCATACTCTGTTGGAAAGTGTGCGGAATATATGCATGTGATACTTTTCAGAGAAAGAAAATATATTGTGAGTGTGAGTAAATAATTTCAAATCAAATGAAATACTCCTCCTGAGCCAAATGTCATCGTTGTTATTTCTTAAAAAAACCCCAACACTAAAGGAGTTTAAATTCTGCTTTCTGAAACTGAGAAACTAGCATTGCTTTAAAAACACACAAGCTTTGTTTCTCTTAAGTGTAAAATGGGGACATTTTAGTGCCTTCTAAATGGAAGAAATAGTTTTGAACATTTAGTAGTAATCTTAATATTTTCTTAATCTGAAACCTTGCTACATTCAGGATTATTCATTCCATTTTTATCTCCTCTAGGAGACACTGCACACAATTTTACTTGCTAGCTTAATTGTTTAATTTTTATTACCATCACTGTAATAAAAGAAATCATTCTGACAGTGGCGTATCCTCTGTCCTCTGCCGCACTGTGCCATATTCTGTCAAATAAGAAAGAAAGCACTGGTGATTTCATTTAACAAGTCCAGTTTTTCCTTGGCCATCTGTTACCTTTATTTGCAGCCTACTTACCTCCCCAGGAGACCTCTGGTTAGAAACAAACTTTGTCTTCTTTTTCCCCCTCACTTTTTTCTTTTTGGACAAGGAAGAAAAAAGAACCTCAGTCTAAATACCTTTGCACCACAAAGCTGGTCGCTTTTTGAAAAGAGTGAGGTTGCAAAACCTCTTTATCTGTTTCTCTCAGTTAAAAGAAAGTAGGTTTTCCTGTGTAAGTATTTAGGAAAGGGGGAAGCAGCTGGTGCAAATGGTGTGAAATGGCATTTTGTAACTGCAGGTATTTTCTGTCTGTTCCAGTGTCAGTGATGGAGGCCCCCACCCTCAGCGCAGTGCACCTGAGTGATTGGCAGGGAAGTTACTTTGCTGTCACCTCTGGCACCTGCACACCCGGGCAGAAGGCAGACGGATACCGTGCCAAGATCCTGCGTATTCAGTATGCATGGGCAAACTCCGAGATCTCCCAGGTCTGTGCTGCCAACCTGTTTAAGAAGTATGCAGAGAAATACTCTGCAATTATTGACTCTGGCAACGCAGAGACGGGCTTGAATAACTATGCGGAAAACATTTTGACTTTGGCAAAATGTCAGCAAAGTGACAGTGACAAGTGGCAATCTGCCTTGACAACAGATAATGTGTTTGAATTAAAGTGTGTGCAAGACAGAATGCAGGCTGGCAAAATTTTCCAGGGCTCTCAGATGGCACCAACAGATGCCCATGTACGAGCTGATAAAGGGGTCAGTGCCTCTGCTGCTCCAGCTCTTCCCAAACTCAGTGTCTTCGGCAGTACTGGGGAGACTGAGCTCAGTGCTGGCTCAGCAAAATGTGCAAGTCAGGGACCAGATCTTCTTGGGCATCCTTCATCTTCCAAGTCCCTTCAAAGCAGTGTGCCTCCTGTGACCAGAATTTCAGACACACTTCCTGGCACTTCAGCCTCCTTAGGCAAAGAGGTTCATCCAGGCTTCCAGGCAACTCCACTCTTTGGAAGTAAGGAAGTCACTAATAGCAATTCTCTGAAAATGTCAGGTAACTGTTGTGATGGACAAAATTTGTCTCTTTTCAACCAGTCAGCTGTACCTGCCTGGTCTGCAAATTCTGGGAAAAGGAAAGCATTCTATGGTCTGGCTGATGAAGGCAGCACAGCTATTCCTAGCCTTGCTCCATGTCAGGCTTCCATTTCTACAGGAACTAATGGTTTTTCAGGGCAAAGAAACAGAAATGAAGAGAGCAGTGCTCCTGGGTTTAAAACTGCAAAGGAACAGCTGTGGATGGATCAGCAAAAGAAATTTCAAAACCAGCGTGGACCGGTCTTGTCATATGGAGGTGTAAAAAAATCCCTGGGTGCAGGCAGGTCTCGGGGTCCATTTGGCAAGTTTGTGCCTCCAGTTCCGAAACAAGATGGAAGTGAAAATGGAGGAGCACAGTGTAAACCTCATGTAGAGGAATCAACAGACCTTTTGCTGCCTGTGGATGAACGGCTGAAAAATATAGAACCAAAAATGGTTGAACTCATCATGCATGAGATCATGGACCACGGGCCTCCGGTCAGCTGGGACGACATTGCTGGAGTTGAGTTTGCAAAAGCTACTATAAAAGAAATAGTGGTGTGGCCCATGCTGAGACCAGACATCTTCACCGGCTTGCGTGGTCCCCCGAAAGGAATTCTTCTCTTTGGCCCCCCTGGGACTGGCAAGACCCTCATAGGCAAGTGCATCGCGTGCCAGTCTGGAGCAACTTTTTTTAGCATCAGTGCTTCCTCTCTGACTTCCAAATGGGTGGGTGAGGGGGAGAAGATGGTCCGTGCACTGTTCACTGTGGCACGGTGTCAGCAGCCCGCAGTGATTTTCATCGATGAGATCGATTCCCTGTTGTCCCAGCGTGGAGAGGGGGAGCATGAGTCGTCCAGGAGAATAAAAACTGAATTTCTGGTGCAGTTAGATGGGGCAACAACCTCCTCTGAAGATCGTATTCTAGTGGTTGGAGCAACAAATCGACCCCAGGAAATTGATGAAGCTGCCCGACGGAGACTGGTGAAGAGACTGTACATTCCTCTCCCAGAAGCCTCTGCTAGGAAGCAGATTGTCACCCGGCTGATGGCAAAGGAGCACTGCTCTCTGAATGAAGAGGAAATCAAACTCATAGTCCAGAAATCCAATGGGTTTTCTGGGGCAGACATGACACAGCTCTGTCGGGAAGCTTCTCTGGGCCCTATCCGCAGTCTGCAGTCCATGGACATTGCAACCATCACACCGGACCAGGTACGGCCCATTTCTTTCCTGGACTTCGAGAGTGCCCTGAAAACGGTGCGGCCCAGTGTGTCCCCAAAGGACCTAGAACTCTATGAAACCTGGAATCAGACATTTGGCTGTGGCAGATGAGCTGCATCACAGCTCTTTCACAGGAATCACTTAGGACTTCAGCATTGCTATGTATTAAACCTGTGGCAATTTAGTGCATCTGCGCTTTGTTTTGTTTCTGTCCTGGAATTAAACCTCCTTATGTTATGCAGGCAGAGGTCCAGGCTCTTGCTGAGGCTTTGCCAGCTGAAAAGACCATGAGAAACTGCTGGTCTTGATACAAGAAATTGCTGAACAGCAGTGGCATTGAGAGGCTGACAGAATTTACAGATTGCTGAGAGATGGACAAATTTCACTGATGTTTAAGGGGAAGGATATCAAACCTCAGAAATAATTGCAAAGAATATTGGGGAAATCTTGCAAGGTCCACTGTGCTGTATCAGTAAGGGATTCAAGTAGTAGCCAAAATACTGATTTTGGGTAAGGGTATGGCAAAACTGGGATGGATGAGGAAGAATAATTAGAGGTGCCCTGTTTGGGAGGAGACGAGGGCAGAGGTGGATGTGGACCTGTACGGAAAAATGGAAGGGGGGACAAAAGTGGAAGGCCTCTTGGGTACTGCTCTTGTCTGACAGCCTTTTGACTCATCACTGCAGTCAATCTCAGCTTTTCATTAAAATTATTTTCTGATGATTTTCTGCTTGACCTTGCTTTCTGTGCTACATCAACACATGTGGGTGTGTTTTATTGGGATGTTTGGACAGTGGCAGGTAGAAAACAGGCCATGGGTCACAGGGGCTTTAGGATTTGGGCCCAGACGTGGGGTAGCAAGTTGTGGGCAGTCAGGTGCTGTAGGGATCCAAAACTCACTGCCAAACTAAAGCTGGCAAGGAGGAAAAACAGGATTTTGAAAGATCCCTGCAGTGGCAGGATAAGGGGGTTCAGGGTCTGGGCCTTGGTATTTGGTAAACTTAAATCCAGTGGCAGTGTCTGGAGGCTCCATGAATGAAGTGTCCTTATGAAACTGGAGAGTGTGGGGGTTGTGTTATGCACTGGTGATCTTGGGTGCTGTGAGGCTGGAGCTGAGGGACAGGGTGGGGCTGTGTGTGGGTTTATGGGAGTACATTTGTGTGTGTGTGTGCTAGGAAAGACACTGCTCCTTGTCTGTGTGTGTGTGTGTGTGTGTGGTTTTGCAACCACTGGTTTGGATTAGCTCAGCCTTGCTCCTGGCTGGACTCCCAAGCAGAAACAGCAGCAGCTACATCCATCAAATTAAGATGGAAGATGCCTTACTCCAAGATTGCTGGGTTCTAGTGATCAAGAAGGAGAAATCCCATGTCCCAGCACCTCCTGGGTTCTGCTGCTCCTTAAAAAGTCCTCATGCATCAGTGGTAAAATTCCTGGCTATCTTGTATTTGGCATTCATACCTAAGGCATGAAAGAATGCAAAGCTTTTTATTCACATAATCTGTCCTTGCTCACTGGCTGAGCACAGCTGACCCTGAAAGGAAAATAAATGGAAATCTTTCCTTTGGATTCCTTTGTCAGTGTGGCAGAGCTGGCTGCTCTGCTGTCTGTGCTTTGTTTTCAGCTTCTCTAAAGAACATTTTCTCCTGTTGGGGAAAATGTAGAGCTTAAAAGCTGCTTTGCCTCAGATTTCTCTGAAACTGGATGAATGCTGTTTAACTAGCATTTTTTAAAGACATTTGGAAACTACAGGGCCCGGGAGACTATAGAGAGCCTTGCATTCAGAATAATTTGGAAGGCTTAGAATTTTGTAGAGCTCATCCTGATTTAAGCAGATGATTACATTTTATTCATAGCTCGTGTTTTTAGTCAAGTCCAATATATATTAGAAATTGTTTTGCAGAGATGTAAAAATTCAGGTGTGGGAATTTATCTTCATTTTTGAAATAGTGAAAGTAGAATAATTAGATTCTTTTTTAAGAATAAATATGTGCTGTAGTCCAAACCAATTGACTTTTGTACCACTTGGGTAAAGATTATGAGATTAAGTCTGTTCTTACAAGTTCAGTTTTGGAGAGCTATCAACACATAATAGGTATTTATATTAGTTATATATATGAGATTTTTGTTCTTTCCAAACATTTCTTTAAATGCATTTTTCTGGCAAGTGAATGAAACACCAGAGAATTTTAATTGTTAAGTCAAATTAAGAGTTGCTCAAGGCTTAATAAATGTCTTATACATTATTAAATAATTGCCTTATTTATGCTGGGAATTACTCTGGTGTGCTATGTGAGCATTTTGTGGTCATCTCTGTAGCTGAATTTTCACATTTTAATGGAAGTGCTCTACAAGGAGGGACCATTGAGAATCCACATGGTGAGATAGAATAAAGCTCCTCCTGAGATGACAAGGACTCGGACAAAAGTTCCGTGCCTCTGTAGTTGTCTTCTGCAAAGAGATAAAAGGTAGAAGCAGACAAGGCTGTTCTTCCTCCTACTTTTTAGGTTATTCATTACAAGAATTGCATGAACATGCCTTTTTTTGTTTGGGTGGTTTTTTGTTTTTTTTTTTTTTTAAGGAATGACATAGAAATAATGAAAGCGAACATTAGGTAAAATTTATTGTGTTTTAGTAATGATGCAGGTGACACAATCATCTCTCAGCCATGTAGCATTCCTTGGGCTTTGCTGCAGAGCTCAGAGCCAGCAGGACTTGCAGTGTCAGCCCAAGATGAGTTTCATAACCTTCTGTAACAGTGCCACCACAAAGTGATTCGACTGCCAGGAACATAATTTCACAAAATACAGAAAATTGCACAGAAATAGGGCATAATTGTAATTTAAGGGAAATGGTGCAGATAAATCCACTTTAATGGATCTGTTTAGTGTATGCAGAAACCTATGTACTTCATTATTTATTCTTTTTGTCTGGCTGATCTTTGGAAGAAGAAATGCAGGACTCAGGTTTTGTGGTTCAGCAACGTTGGGTGCACAATCTCTGAGTTTCTTTTAAAGGTAAATAATTGCAGTCCTGAAAAAGTCAAGTCTTGTTAATAAATAAGACAGTTCAGACTTTCAGTGCATCTTGGATTTGAGTTAGCTAAGCTGTCTGAGAGCTGTATGAAGTCCCCAGGGGGATTTTCATTTACAGAAAACTCTGCAAACACATGTAGGGGAAAAAGCTGATGAGGCAGAAATTATCATCACCTACTAATGGTGAGTGGATGGAAACTGGCCTCATCAGCAGACTGGCCTCTTAAGACCATCACTAAGATTGTCCTTTTGGTATAAGGACTTTTCTTTGAACAGAAATTATGGAACTGGTCTCAAGCCAATGTGCTATGGGAAAACAGCCCACCAAACAAATCAGTGTGGGCTGTCCCCTAGGCTGCAGTGCAGGCATCTGCTCCATGGGTCTGCTGGAACCAGCTGTGCCCTGCCCCAGGGAGGCCATCCCTGTCAACCTCCCTTGCTGACACCTTGACACCTGCACCCAGCATAGAACAATTCATGTAAAAGCAGAGCTTAGCAAAGATACAGACACAATATTCCCAAAGTCCACATTTCTTAACCTTGCTTTTTAATATTTTGCTACCATTCTATTTCTTACCTGTAGAAAAGCATTTATGTAAGATGCTGTAGATATAAGCAGCTGTAGTACTAATAGGTCTCTAGTACTTTTTTATTGTCCCATTAGGCGAGAAGCTTCATGTAAGCTTGGGTCATAGCTGTGAAGCCAAAATAGCATTATCACTGAGTTATGGGTCTGGGAAGGACTATAAGAAATCCTCAAATTCCCACTTTGTGTAAGGTAAGTTATTTTTTTTTGTTTCCTAGTACATGTTTTGCCTGGTTTAATCTTTAAAAACATTCAGTACTTGTAAAAACGTTGGTCTCTTTTTGGGCTACATTCCCATACCAGTGATATGACCACACTCAGGACTTGATGTATTCAGTAGATGCTGTGATGCAAACACAGAGTGGTAAATGTTTAGTGTTAGCCATTGATAAAGTGGCTTTCTTGTCTGGATTCTTCTTTAGCAAGACTAAAGGTGAGTAAAATTCTTCCCTAATGTCTCATCTCTGTTGCTGCAATGCAAGTGTTCTGTGCCTTACCCTGTTTGTATTGCTCACACCACAGACATGGGGAAAGGTTTAATCATCCCCTTCGTAGTAGGTACCTGAGACAGTTATGTCCTCATTTGGCAGTACAATACTGCCTGTACTAAGTAAATACCACTCTTCCACTCCTTTTAATAATTTCCTGTTGGTCAGACTTCTGATCACTTCCATGTGCTCATCTCTCTTCAGTGCTGATACCCCAAATGACAGCGGCTCATCAGTGATAAGGGATGAAACTGGAGCAGAGTAGGACTGATCATGGGTGCAGAGTGGTAAATGAACTTTTCAGTGTATTGTTCATTTTCAGCAAAGTTATTCTGAAGTTGCTGTGTTTTCCCATTTTGCCCAGGTTGGTTTCAACAGCAAAGTTACACAGAGGAGCCTCCCTTTTCCATCACTAATAGTCACCAATGAATCCAGTGTCACTGCTGCAGGAAAGATCCAAGAAATCTCTGGCATGCCTTATTGTTTGGCTCTTAATGCACTTTGATTATGGCTTTACAACTAACTAGGCAGAGGTGTTAAAACAATTTAATAATTTCTATCTTCAGAAAATATCACAAGAAAAACTCAGAATAGGTGTGTCCTGTGTCCATATCCCCATATTAACAAGGCACATAACCTGTTCTAAAGGAATATTAAGTTGTTTTCTTCTGGCAAAGATGGAGCAGTAAGCAAAAGGCAATATTGTTCTCTTCCAGAAGCTGAGGGTCAAGGAAAGTGGATGAAAACTGCAGGGATGCTGTAAAGATACCACATCTGATTTCTGGCTAGGGGAGAGATGATGCAGTGCTCCCTCATTGTAGGTCACTGAGGAAAAGGGAAACAACTGCCCTTTCTTCACCCAGGCACAACTGGAGATTTTAGCTGGGCAGGGAAGGGGGGGAACAGAAAATGGGAACCTTCAGCTGTCCAAGCTCAAACGGCAACAAGGCTGCTCTGGATTTGGGTGTAGTATCACAACCACTCATGGGTGCAGCTGAAGTAGTCTCTCAGATCTCCAAACAACACCCTAGGTCCAAGAGGTCCCTCTGTTTGAGTTCGGTTGGTTTGTAGTGGTCAGGGGTAGGGTGGCACCTTGTGTTCTGTCTGTGCCTCTGATCTCGGCACATCCTCCTTTGGCTATGGATCAAACAGCCAGGCTGTTCTGGCTTTCCACCAAAGCCAGATGAGAAAAGCTGCCAGGAGCTCAGGCTTTCCTTAAACTGTGCAGACAGAAAATTCCATTAGTTTGCCTGGTTTTGAAGCTGGCACACTGCAATCTGAAATTCTCTCTGGGCTTTGTAAAATGGAAACACCTGAGCACCAAGAATTAAATGATGGCCAGTCCACTAATGCATTGCTCTGAAGAAACCCTGGTTGGAACAATTGTGTGTTCACAGGGGAATAAAAAAAAAAAAAAGCTGGTTTTTTTCTTTTCAGAAGTAGATCACAAAATTCTGAGCAGTGGCTTGTGAAAGTTCCTACCCAATTCTTACAGGTTCTGAGTTCTGTACTATGGGTTCAGTGTTGCTGAAGACCTACAGCCTATTTTCGCTTTTCCCAAATGAGTAATTTTATTTTGTGACACTTGCAACTAGTGACTGCTTCTTCTTGCTGGTCTGATGTAACCAGTAAGATTTCTTACAAGAGTTGTTATGAAATGGCTCATGAACACAATACTTAATTCAATATTCTGAAGAAGGAGAATTTATTTGACCTGTTGATTTTTTTTTTTACCAAGTATGGAAAGAAAAAAGGAGTAAGTATTGACATAGGGAGCTTGAATTCACCTGATGTATTTTTTGCACACCAATTATTTGCACAACAGAATGCATATAGTGTAGTGGTGTAGTGAAGGACATAGCCATTTACATAGCATTATAGAAGCTCCTGATTTTTCTTAAGTGATGGAGAATTGTTTTCCAGAGAGGGCATGAACTTTGGAAGCTGGTGTCTGCAAGCTATTCTGGTGCCACCTCCTCTTAATAAAAAAAGAGAGAAAACTCAAGCAGAATCAACAGAAAATGGCAAAGTACTGTGGGTGGGGAGATTGATTACATGTGAAGACAAAAATTAACATATACTTTCAGACTGTTTTGTCATTGATAATCTATTTTTCAATACCTGTTGATGGGTTAATGTTATATAAAACATTCATTTTGTGGTGATGGCACAAAACAGAAAAAGAAAACTCCACTTTCAAGAAGGTCACAGAACCTTTGGGCTGGCATAATTACAATTGGAGAGAAAGAAGAAACTTGTAGTGACAATTCTGTGATCAGTTCATTATTTTCTGAATATGCCTTGTGATTTTTTTTTTCAGTGATTTTAATGCTAAATTTAAAAGGTTTCATGCTACTTAATGTGGTGCCTTACTGTCATGTGACAGTGAATCTGAGAGCTGACTGAAAAAAAAATAAATGTGATAATTAAAACATTGTGATATCAGAAGTCATTCCAAAACCAGAAGTTTTGCATCAAAGAAACAGAAGATCAAATTTTCAGAAACTTTTGCTGTCATCTGCTGAAAACACACACTAACGCTCTGTCTGTAAATGTCTCAGAAGGGACAAGGCTGAGCATGCTGGGGACTGCTCCATTGTGGTTTCATTCAAGAAAACTATTTTTCATGTGCTTTTAAAAAGAGTTGGGGTACTGCAACTCACCAGATAGTCATGGTAGTGTAACTGACAACTTCAGTCATCCCAGAGTAGGGGGAATTAATGTCAGGGAATGTTACCTTTTGTCTATAGAACAATCTCATAAAACATATCCATGTTCTAAGAGACTTTATTGCCCCTAAGGCAGTGGAAAACCGATGCTGCCTTATATCACGAGGGAAGAATGAACATAGTTATTGTCTGTGGGTGAATCCCAGGATCCTGGACACATATGACTTCAGGTGCAGGTGGCAGTGGCACTGCTGCTCCTCATCTTCCACAGGCTGGAGTGTCTCACACAGTGCTGTCAGCAGCAGAAATTGTGCAACAGGATATGGAAGCCAGGTGAGCTCAAAAACTTTAGCTCTGCCTGCATTTAGGAGAAGCCTGAAAGATGCTCAGTCTATCCTATATAAATCTAAGAAGTTTATTGACAACTAGTTGTCCCCAGGACTCTTCTGCATTTCCAGTATAATAGCAGTCTTTTCCAGGGAGAGGAACACAGCTGCAGTGTTTGAGTTGCTCTTTTTCTGTAGCCTGCCACCAGATGGAGATCTTTTCCTAAAGAACATCCAATTTCTTAAGGAAAGCCCAAGGGTAGTAAATATTATTTCCTTGTTTTGTCACTTAAAATCATCCAGTGTCAATGACTTGTTACTGGACTTTTATTAATTATTGTATTTATTGGGGTTTTTTGTTGGGTGGACTTCAATTTTTAAGGTTTTTTGGAGAGAGCTGTGAAAACCAGGCTGACACTTACAGAACTTCCTATTTAACAGGACTAGGATTCTAAATCATTAATTTTAGTTCATGTCTTAGGTCAACCGGGGCTGGGAAAAGAGGTGAAAATCCTGGTACAGTGCATTTGTATTTAAACTGATCCTTGATGCTGGAAATTTTAATAACAGAATAAATGAGCAGATACAAGCAGTCTCCCAGGCTGAAGATCCTGAAAATGCACTGACATGTAGATACACAACAGGTAACAGTAACTGAGTCAAATTAACTCAGAAGTCTCAATTCATTTTAGTTTTGATCGATAGTAAATAATTTCCTGTTCTCAGAATTGTTTCAGAAGTAAAAACCATTGTGCTCTTGCCACAGGGTCAAACAGCAGCACCACCTGTACCCAGCAGTGCAGGACCCTCTCCTGATGCCTCTGACAGGATTCCTTTGTGCTGGGTAAGGAGTTAACTTTTCAGGTGATCCCTCTGCCAGTGTTCTGAGCTGTCTGGGCAGCATGCCCGGTGGTGTGGAACTTCTGTGGCTGAAGAAACCACTTGACTGATTTCTCTGAAGAAATAATTCTCTGGAGCCGCTGAAGGCTTCAGCCCCTTGACCACGTTTCAAGGGAAAATTGCTGATGCCATCCACGATCACTGATCAAGGATATTAAAACCCTGTATATATTCAGATATAGGTGGCTAATATTGCTCTACCTCCCTGAGTCCTACAATTTCTCACTTCCCTGCTTTGTGGGTCAGATGCTCTGAAACCAATTTACATCAATTCCTGGCACTGTTTTTAAAGGAAGCAAGGGGGAACAGCATGAAGTCTCACTTTCTGCCAGCAACAGGAAGCGCACGCTCTTTTGTCAGGCAGCTTGTTTCAGCCATCTCTTTTGTTGAGCCAATAAATTTCTGGACTACAGATTTGGTCTTCCACACAGCCCCGCTCAGCAAATCCTTGGAAAGGCAACGTCACAGTGTGGCTGGCAGCATGGATGGTCGGGGGAAAGCCCAATGCTGCTGCAATTCCCTTTTTCGAGGGGAGTGTTTCTTTAAAGAGCAATCGCCTGAGGGAAGGGAAAGGAAATAGTGATAACATCTCTCTCTTGTTCTGTCCCGTGGGTCTGAACGTGCTGAAGTCTGGCTGAGGGTGATGGCTGCAGGAGTCTCCTGGTGGCCTCTGAGGTAGTGCCAGGGAGCACAGCTGTCCTGCCGAGTGAGACAAGGTGAAGAGGTGTACTCTTGGATCCTGAATTTAATTTTTGTGCCTAAAGCCGGCCAAGGTACTCTGTGGGGTCCAGAAATTTGTTGTGTAGTTTTCTGAGATTATCACAGATCATCCCTATTTCTTTTCTTTCTTCTGATACATAATTAAAATTGAAACTGATATGAGACTACCATAAAAAAAACCAAAAATTCCTTCTCTGTAATAACCATCTTTGGGGTAGCTCTTTCAGGCTCACTTTTAGTGTGCTGACTGCATGTGATGATTCTACTGTTATTTATATTTTTTTTTCCTTATCACTGCTGCAAAACTTTTTCGAAAGCTCACTGCTGCAAAATTTTTTCGAAAGCTCACTGCAGAAGCCAGTTTCTTACACCTAGGTTCATTCCTTACAGTGTTTTCCTGGTGCAGAGGCAGGCTTAGTCTAAAGAAGGCAAGAAGTGCAATTTCCTGTAGGAATTATCTTTTGTATTTTAACACCCCCCACCCCCACCCCCCCCCGAATGTTTTTTTTATCTTGTTTGAGTTTATTTTTACCTCTCTGTTGCCACCAAACCTCCTGGCATTTGTTTCTTCTAGGCCTTTCTAACCCCATGCTAGCAAACTTGTCAGGGCATGCTGTGGGACTGAGCGGCTCCAGCCTCTCCCTCTTCCCCCTGCTCTGAAAGCTTTAACTTGCTTAGCTCCAATGCAGTTCTGTGCTTGAGAAGAACTACGGTCATGGTACAATATTCATGACATAAAGTTATGGAAGTAGCAGGAAACTTTGTAGCAAAAGCACACAGCAGAGTAAGATGTGGAAATGATGGGGTTTGGGTCAAATATTTCCCTGATTGCAAAGGAAATTAGGCAAGCAGTTTGTACAGGAGAAGCAGAACCAAAAGGAAAGCTCTTCACTTTCCCCCTCGGCACATTCTGTTTCTCCAGAGAAGCTGTGGTGATCCTGCAAAGTTAGACAAGGAGGGTGTAACAAGTCCTTCCCTATTTTCTGGAAATCCCACCCTCTTTCCACAGTTTATCTGAAGTTTCTATTTTGCACGTTCCTATTTGTGCAAAGTTTGGGCAAGCCTCATCTTTTCAGTTGCAAATGAGCTTCTAACTAAAGCCCTCATAGGCTGATTTTTTGTTTTGTTTTGTTTTTTTTTCCCTGGGTTTTTCTTATTTTTTTTTTTTTGGTAGTTATTTTTGGGGGTTTTTTTTGTTTTTTTTTTTTAGTTTCTTCCCTGACATTGTCGGGAGAGCATATGTGGTAATTTTGTGTTGAGTTTTTTAAGGCTTACAAAAACATCCCAACTTATTAAATCAGTTGGTCACCATAAAAGAGATATTTGAGCAGAACATTATGTATCTGTAGAAAAACTGAGAGAGGCCCACAGGGCTGTACAGCAGACAGAGAGTCCCTGTCCTGTTGGGGTCAGAAGCTCAGAAAATAGGCCCTTATCTGTGGTGCCTGGCTCTGACACCCAAAAGAGCACTGAGTTTAGCTTAACACCATGGAGACAGTTTTTAAAGCTAAGTAGAAAAACTGGGAATGGGAATGTGTAAGTAGGTAGAGTTTTCTTAAGTCATTGGGTGAGAAAGAGTTTAGGGTTTAAATATATTAGAAAATAAGAGACAACATGGAGGAATTAGGGCATTGTCCCTTTCTCCTTCTTCTTCCTTCTTCATCTTTGTCCTTCTTCATCTTCTCTTTATAAGGGTTTTTGGATAATAATGAGTGATTGGTGAAAGAATCTGCAGTGTAGCACAGAGCTGTTGGGTTACTGGGTCACTAAGAAAAGTTACTTACCTGGCATTTTATTATTGGACAAATGGACACATAAAAGACCTTGGACAGATTCTTCATTCTCTATTTTGCATCTTTCTATCTTAATGTATATAACTCCTTGTACTTTGTATATGTATCTTAATATAGATAAGAATAAACAGCTAAACCCAAACATGAGAAAACAGTCCCTCTCTCATCAATCTCAGTCCTGGGGAAAAAGAACCCAGCCACCAATGTCACACCCTGCCACTGTCCCAGCATTGTTTTCCTTTTTCATCTGTGCATTATTTAAAGACATTTGCAAGGCAAAAGTGGTCTAACTTCAACAACTAATCATGGAACAGATTATGTGTCTTGGTATGTTTGGTCAAATATTCTGTGAATTTAGGCAACTTAAGATGTTTTCATTAACAAAGAAGTGGAAGGAAAGCTGGCAGCTCTTGGTTAAATAGATAAAAATTATTGAATATTTTGAATTAGACAGACATGTGGTATTTACACAAATAGTACATGTGCACAAACACACACATACTTCAATGTAATGTAAAGCCTGACTTCTTAGTCCTGTCTCCATTTTCAATTTTTAGCTGTTGGTGCAAGTGGGGTTTCATGAGTTTACTGTCCTCCAAAGAGGAAGCCTAATCTGTGGCTGGAGAATAAAGAAGTATTAGAAGACCTGGCTCCCAATCCTGATTTTGTCAAAAACCTATTGCACGAGCTTGCATAAGGAATTCAGGGAACATTTTGTGCTTCAATTTCCCTTTTAGGAAAGGGAAGGATGTAGTTATTTCACACTAGTGCTGCTGTTTTCAACCTTTCAGAAAAAATATCTTGACTTTTGGAAACTACAGAATAAATTTCAAGGTAACAGGAAGAAATTATATCACCTTTTGGTTCAAGGTAATTTCCACTTGTAATCTTACACACACAAACACACACTCATCTTAAAGTCAACAGAGCTACAGACTTGCTATATTGGAAACAAGAATGGGTATTCTCCAGAACTCTGTATCTCTGGAGAATGGGATAGTAAGAAAAGATTTTTATTTTTTTTTTTAAATTAATGACTGCATCAAAGGAATTGTTGAAAAGGACTTACACCACACAATTATTTATATATATCTATACACACACACACACACACACACACACACTCTGTTTTGTCAGGTATTGAAGACAAAAAGGAAGTGTGAATGTATATTGGGAACACCTGTTGGCTGCCTGGATTTGCCAGGGGTGGGGGGTAGGGAGTTGTCACTAAGATCCAAGTAGAATAATAGTTTTTAGTTCAGAAATTGATTTCAGGTTTAAGGATAATCAGGAGTAGAGGACAACTCTCCCATAGTATTGCAGGCACTATAGTAGGCATGCAGCCATTAAGAAAAGTGGAATTTTTTTTCCCCCTGAAATGCACTGGGTTTGGCTTTTCTTAATTCTGTGGTAATAACCCTTATGGTAGAGAGTAATTTCTTCACTGATTAACTTGATATGTTAATTTTTCCACCCAATCTTCTACCACTCTTCATTTCCTTCTAGCCTGCCTATCACTTCTGGCACATTTGCTCCTAACTTTAATGACCAATGTTTAAGCTATCAAGTAGTTAATGAAACTCAGGTAGATGCCTGTAGTCTCGTTCTCCTGGCCTGGACCTTGGAATTCTGTTGAAAATGCTTAATTTAAGATGACTTGTTCTATTAACACATGCATTTCATTCTTTTCCTAAAACCACTTGAACTTTTCTTCCTCTGCTATTTCTGCTGATCAGGATTCCACCTTTGTTTAAGGGTCAGTTAAACATGATGGAGTTGTGACTCAGGTAGAAACAGCTGCAGGGTCTGTTGGTGCTGGATGTTCCTCAGGAGCCTGAGAATTCTCACTTACTCAGCTTTACCCTGGTTCCTGCAGAAGAAATTCTCTTGTCAGGTACTATCATAATATCATAATATAATTACCTTGTAAGACTGGTTGGTGTCTCAGCTTCGATTACAGAGAGGTGATGAGACAGATGTTTCCAAAGCAGAAGTAACCATTCTAATTTGTACTAATACTTAATGAGTCTAAAAATCCCCTACGTACATGTAGGCTCAGCACAATTCCCATGTGCATTTGCTAGACTATGCAAATAAAACACTATCTATATTATTAGCCAGGAACTTAGTGACTGGATGCAAACCAAAATAAAGAGTTAGTGAATGTTTCAGAGATGGACTTGGGGAGGTAAATCACTTATGTGCTGTGCTAAAAAAAAGTGAAATTCATGTAACAGGGCTTTGGTTACTGCCCATGAATATGTTTTTGGCAAGTACTTATACTCTCTTCTTTTTCTTCAACACAATGGAGAATAAATCTATATTCTCTCCCATGGCTACACTGAGGAATCTCTGTAAGGTGATAAAGGTATATTTTTGTACACTGCAACTATCAGTGAAAGTTTGAATCCAGCTTTGAACAACCCTTAATGTTAAGAGCTCTCTTCTGATTTATAATCTCTCTTCTGATTTATATGACATATTAAGGCTGTAGTTTCTTTAATACTTGTCAATGGAACAGGGACATTATTAAAAAAAGCTGTAGTCAAATTGACATTACTATCTCCTTTGAAACAAAATAGGAAGCAAGAGAAAAAGAAAAACCCCTCTTTTACTTGTACGCATCCCATTTATGTTTTAAACTGTCCTCTCAATACTCAGGTTATTTTCCCAAGTATTTTGGTAAAGTGCATGCAGGGCTGGCAGGTGCAAAGGCTCTGACATGTTGGTGAAGCTTTTCAGCCAGAGGCTCCTATCCCTGCTCCCCCAGGCAGATGATCTCTCCCCAGAAAGGGATGCCAGGCTCCTCTGGGGCCCCTGGTTCTGTTCCTACTGGTAAAGACATTACTGGGGATGTTGGTCCAGGCTCATGGCATTCCTGCTTCCAGGCTCTATGATTTTGGCACATGGAAATAGAAGAGGTGAGCTCAAGGTCAGTTCTGCTGCTTGTTGGAAAGTTCATGGACTTCAGATTGAAAAATCAGAGCATGCTGAAATTGGTCACTAAAATGTCAACTGACTGAACAGAAAACAGGGTTTTAGCCCTGAAAGCTTCAGTGGAGACCTGAAGACTCCCACCAGAGATTTCCCTAGAAGAGAGCTGAGAGCAACCCTAGGCAAGCAGTCAGGTCACATTTAAGATTTAATCTGGTTGAACCTTGAGTGGGAAACAAGAAGTGAAAACTGTCAACTGTGCCAGATCCATTCAGATCACTTCTAGGGACAGTTTTGATACCAAATTATCCTTGTTATGCAAAGTTCCTCACCAACTGGCTGGTTCCCAGTTATGCATGGGGAGAAGCAGTGGCCACATCTGCTTCCCGTTTTGCCGTTTCGGAGACGAGCCATCTGTTTGGCCTCATCCCGAACAGCCTGCTTGGGGCTGATTAACTTCCTCACCCCCACCAGCCCCTGGCTCACTGTCTGCTGCAAGGTGTTGATTTTTTTTCTACTTTTTTTTTGCTTTTTTTTCTTCTCTAACTGCTCATAAACCAGAACCTTCACTTCTCTCCCAAGGGACAGGAAGGCGTTGGTTTGTGTGATTTGCAGCTGCCAGCAGTGGCAGGAACAGCAGCAGCTACCCTCTATCATTCACATGTTTCATACATGTGGTCAGGACAGATAAAACCAGGAATTGTTCCATGTCCTGGGATGGCTTTAAAGCAGCAAGACCTTTCTCTCTGTGAAAAAAAAAAAATAAAAAATAAACGCAGCAGAAATCTCACTACAGTTAACAGGGATCTGTTCATTTGGCAAGAGCAAGGTTTCAGTCATGCTTGTGCAGCCTTTTTTTGTTTAAATGTGATTAACTCCTGCTGTCTGAAGCCTGGCTTTGGATTTCTCACTTCCATCTATCCCATTTTCAGTGAAACTTTGCAAATTTTTTGTCCTTCCTGTTTTCTGCATGCCCATCTACTGGCCATTGTAGCAGGATTTCAGAAATGCTGCATGTCTGCTGCTGCCACTGACTTCAGTAGCCCTGAAAAGTCAAAGTCTGTGTGGCCAAAATAAAGAAGCATCAAAATTTAGAAACTGGAACAATGGATGTCCTGTTAAGATTAAGACTTCTGTTGCCTTCCACAGGCCAGGTCTGAGGAATTTTTCTTTCATGATGCATTTTGACCAAGATTTTTTCTCATGTACAATTTTTCTTCCAGACAAGAAGCTTCCTGTGCTTTGTGCTGGTGGACACATTCTGGCTGGCCTATAGAAGGGAAGGATGCCCTGGAGATCTGACCCACAAGACAGGAATTAGCAGTTTGTTTAGAAATCAAGTATTTCAATTTTCCAGTTGCCACATTTTCAGTTTTCAAATTGTCGGTGTTGCTGCTGTAACATGAAGCTTTCAGTGAAAGCTTTTCCTTTATTTTTGACCATCTCACAAGCTGATAAAAGCAGTGCAATATTTTCAGTGTATTGGAAAAGTCAGGACCATTTCCAACTCCTTTTTCCCCAAGTAAGACTTTGAGTGACTCTCTCTCTCTCTCTCACATACACATACAATTAAAAAGCCAGGGAATTGTTACATTATCAGATCCACGTGCTCCAGGTCTGTCTCTGAGTTCTCATTTTGGTATCTCTAAAACATTTGTCTTTTAATGTATTTCTTGATTTAAAAAACACTGTTTGTTGAGCATGGTTTAATGCTGTTTTGGTGTTTTGATGTGTATGGATTGGGAAGCCGGTATGGGCTCTTGAGGCTGAAAATGCCCCTTGTAGCTGTAGGTTTTTGTCTGTGTAAGTTTGTATCTTGGCACCTACCACAGTTTCTGATGTAACTTAATCAAGCTGTTGGAGTAGGAAGAAAAATAAATGTCTTGACTTGAAGGAAGTCTTTGAAACGTAATAGATAAGAAACCCAGAACAGATTTTTAGGTACACCAAATTGCAATTAAATCTTTGGATGTCTCTGGTTCAAGGATTTTATAACACTGAGAATATTACATTTGGTCTATTTTTGTGTTTATTATTATTATTAAAAAGATCATATTTGTTTAGGAGAAAAGTCACCAGCTGAAACAGAAATCTGTAGTTTGTTTCATTTACTGAGAACCAGCTATGATGGGGAACAAAGAAAATAGGATGTTAGTTCCTTCTTATATTATGTAGTCATAGTTTATGATGAAACTATACCACAAAAACTTAAGGAACTTAAGGAAAATTTAGATTTTGGGAACCTGTAGAAGAATTATTGCAATACGATTTGGGGTTGTTTTTCTTTTTTTAAAAAATCTCATTTTGTTCATAATAATACAGTTTAACAAATGGAAATATTTCTGAAACTTTATAAATGGTGCCTTTTCTGAGAAAAACACTGATTCTTGTTTGCATTAAATATGTGATGTGAAATTTACTGTGCTGGAATCCGAAGGAAATGGACGCCTGCAGAGAAATCACCTTTGTTATGGCAAATAGTAGAAATAATTTCTCTGTGTTTTACTTTGAATTACCATGACTCTACATGCAGAAGTAATTGTGTTCTGTAATGACTCCATCTGGCTGGTGGGAGGGAAGGGTTCGAGGAGAGGGCTGGAGGACAAACATTTCTCAAAGTCAGCTGCTTGCAGGACCTGGGTGATTGGGATGGGCAGGGACACTGGATAGCAGGTTGCCAGTTCAGGACCTGATCTTCACTGGAGCTGGTTGAGCAAGGCTTCCTCACGTAGGGGGTGAGGGCTGGGTGGGCTTGGCTTTTTTTGGCCACAGAGATTGGATTGCGAGGCCAGCACGGATGGACTCACTATGGTGGAGGGGTAACATGGATAGACTTCCAATGGGGCTCTGTCTACCTGCACCTTACCTTACTCTGTGTCCCCTCCCACACAGTCACACCAACAGACACAGAGCCTCCAGCTGTGCCCAATTGCCTCCTTCACCCACCAGGAGAGTGACAAAAATATTCTGGGCCTTAGGGTTTTCATCTTGATCTCGTCTCAAAAAGATACATCTCAGTTTGCAGACATAATTTAATAACATTTCCAATTTTTATGAAATAATTTTTTCTTTTTAAGTACAATATTCTCAAAGAAAATGAAGTTACAATATAAAACGACTGCAAAAGAAAAAAAAGAGAAAAAAGGTGTAAATACAATTTATTCTATTAGAAAAGGCAATGCCTCGGGAAAAAATGGGAAGTAATTATTTTTTACTTTTTTAAAACAGATATAAACTTAAAACCACTCACATATTTACTCCTTTTAAAGGTCAACTAAGCCATATCAGGTTATTGCACCATAGCAAAAAAAGAGAAAAAAGATTACACTAAACTTTTCTGAGGGCACAGTTTGTTTCAATGTACACATACACAACATCCTATTTTCATGCCGTCCTTGCATATGTTCATAAATAAAATTAATAAACCACTTGTTTCTAAACAAATTGAAGACGATTTTGTTCGAAAGAGAAAAACACAGGAAAAAAGAACACCTGAAAAATCCCTTTAGTGAACAGAAAATGCCATTTACTCTGCCTTTAGACTATGCCCTGAATCACCGTGTCTTAATATACTTATACTACTGTACTGTTTATTATACAACATCAACATATTCTGTTATAGTATAAATAGGAAAACTCCAGAGCCAGGAAACAAACCCACTGTGAGTGACAGTGCATCATCATGTCATACAAACCATTTTAGATATATGTACACATACAAATGTATATAAAAAATGATACACAAAGCCACAGAGAGGGCATGTGCATGTCAACAAGAGGAAAGACACAGGGACTCAGACATGAGTGCATGTGCACAGAGATGTGGTGAAGGCAGTAAACCTACACAGGAATTAGTAATCTCCTTTCAAAGCTGTGTTTGAGGTACACTTCAACTCACAACTGGAGCTGTGCTTGCTTACACAAGGGTTCATTAATGTGGCTTTATTTGTATCAGTTTTAGGTAAAGACAAAGAAACAAAACCACCTGAGTGAGCTGCCATCTCCCTACCCTGTATAGCTGGGGAAATCTTAAAATAAAGGGTTGAAAAAAATATGACATGGGGGATATAGTTACTAAACCTAAGAAGAACAGAAAGGAGGTCTAAGAGCAGTAAGAGCAGAACATTTACGTACAGCCAATGTCTGATCTCACACAGGACATTGCAGCAGGGCTTTGAAATTACTTTGTCCCCTCTCATTTGGCATCAATCAAAATTGGAGAGGGTTAAGAACAGCTGAGTGTATATCTACTAGCTATGAAAAATGAACCCATTCCAGCTGTACTTAAAGAAAAGTATAAATTAAATTAAACTCATCCATGTAAGTTACCCCCTGGAAAGTCCTCTTCAAATCATTCCTATACAAAATATTTGGTAACACCTTGTTGCCAAGTACAGTCTGTCTTGAAGCTGAACCTGTAGCAGGCATTGATGACAAGACCATGGCTGGGGCATGAACGTGTCCAGGGATTCCTGGTGCCCCCCCCCCCTTACAGGATCTTGGGCTGGAAGGTAACAAGTGATAAAGTCTCATTATAGTTATAATGCTGGAGTAGAGGGCATCAATAAAGTCCTTTAAAGTAACTGAGCTCTAATGTGGGAATAGAGTCTGTAGTTCATGCTGCTCATTTTTGGGGCATAAGATGTACTAGTAATGTGCTTTCCCTGCTGTGGATGTATGCATGCGTCTGTGGGCATTCCTACCCAGTATTCATCTCTGGTGACAAAGCCACCACAATGTCAGGCACTCCGGCAGGTTCAGTGTAAAAAGACCACCATGCTCACATGTTCAGTGAAGCAAGCACCTCACAGCTGGCATGAACAGCCAAGGCTTGAGGTTGTACAAGCACACATTTGTGATTCATTTTTTCATCAGTGTCCTTCCTCAGCTTCAGTGTTGTTTCTCCTGACCTACACCTGCAAAAGTGAAAGCAGAAGAAGGAACTCGGCATGCCTGTAACAGTATGTGTATATAGGAAATATTTATCAAATATAGCTGCAAGTGTAATATCAGGCCACTCTGGCCGAGGTACAAGCAGTTCATGGTCCCATTGAATCTGTTTTACAGTAAATACATGTGCTTGTGTGCACTTGTGAGTGGAAAATGTGTGAATGTATGACAAGACTGCTAGTCTTGTTTGGTATTTGACTGTGTTTATTGTAAAATGTGCATTCCTTATGCAGAGTGGAAGTACTTATAAATTCAGTTAATAAGATGGGTCATTTTTATGAATGTTGCCCAGGAAATAATGCAGAACCAATTACATATTTTTATGCAGCTGCAAAAAAATTTTTACCCAGTCTTAAAGCATGAGGGTGTTCAGGGACAGAAATTAAATATTTGGAAGAAGAAGCTGAGTAGAAGCATTAAAAAAGAGGTTTTTTATCAGATGTGTTTGGAGTTAAAATCTATTCGCAGAAGTTTTGATTCTAACTGAAGCTACAGTACCTGCAGCAGAACCCACCATGGAGAAAGATTTTGGTGGACTTTTCTGCTTTCTGCAAAGTGCTGCAGCCTCTGGTCTCCATTCTGCAAAAACCAACTTTTTTTTTTTTTTTTTTTTTTTTTTTAATCTGAAGATTAGTTCTACTGAAGGAAAAGTAACTCAAAGCACTTCATTAAATGACTGGTTGGGTAGGAAGTAAAGGCTCTCCACAGCTTGTGGACCTTGGTCCCTCATTAAATGGCAAATTCCAGGAAAAAAGAAGACAGCTGAAAATTTTGACTGGCTGGTTTAATTAATCTCAGTGTTTTAAAAATAATCAAGTGCAACACTTATGAGTAGAGCCACAAAATTTACAAGAGGACATCTTCTGTGCAAGCAAAATGGGATTTTTTTTATATCTACGAGAGGGACATTTGGATATTTCCCAGACAGTTTAAAAAGATGAAAAATGTGCTTTAGAAGACTCTCCACACATATACCTATCTACTTTCTCAACTGTACATCATACTTTTCTAAATAACTAAAACTTTAAAGAAAAATTAAATACATTGTAGCTTTTATATGCAGAGAAAGGAGGGGTTGCTTAACAAAAAGTGGGGGTTTATTGTATAGGAAGAGAAAATATTTATTCAAAAAGAGCCAATAATACTCTTTTTCTATACATTAAATGCAATTCATACTTCACAGAGTATATTACAAAGGTGTTTCTTCTATCTTTTGCATTCCTGTTTGTCTGCCTAGTGACACAAACAAGGCATGTTGTGATGTAAATACCAGTAGCACCCTTCCAGGTGGAAATGTTCTACTTCTTACCACCAAAGCAACTCACAACCTTCTGGCTGGGGGTGGTCCCATCCCACCCCAGCTGTCCATGAAGTCATCTGAGATGGGTCCCTCCATCTTTAGTTGAGTTCAATCTTCTCAAAAGAGTCAAATAATACCAGAAGTCAAAAAAACATACATCTGGTAGAAGAGCCCTCTGCTCAGGGTGTTAAGAGAGAAAGCCTGGCCACTGCTGCCTGTTGTGTCCTCGTTGTGTTGAGCATTCTGCGCGTGGTTAAGAGTTCTGGCAAGGGGGGCTTGCAAGAAGCATCAGTTCAGGGAAAGGCTTTCAGCAATGTGACTACAAAAGCTCCTACTTATATTACTAAAGGTTTTTGGTGATCAAACATTTTCAGTAAAAACTCATTTTAGAAAACTGAGTTGCAATGCATGCTACCAAAATGAAATCCCTGTTCTTGTGGGAGAACATTGCTGAACTTCTGATTCTCTTGTGATTTTTACTGTCCAGCTGACTTTTGCTTTATTTCTGTCATGGCTCATGCAGCTCCAGTAATGCAGCTGTTGAGGCTCAATGTGTTTGTGTTGAGGCCAGTGTCTTAACCCATGTGGAAACGGTGCTCCCCTCGAGTTATGTGGGAAGAGAATTCATACCTGTCCTGGCTGTGGTAGCCACACATGTTGCATTCAAAAGGATCACGGAACCCATGGCAACCCATATGGATTGTATACATCACGTGATCTAAGAAAAGGACTCGACAGTGTTCACACTTGTAAACCCTTACTTGCTCCCCATTGCTGCTGATCACTTTGAAGGCATCCTGGGAATTGTCACTACCTGCTCTCAAGACATCATATTGCCTGTTTTCTTCTTTTATAGAGATGCCATTTCTTGCATGAGCACCTATGTGGTTTGTCAGGTAGATCAATCCACTGCGCTCCTCATTATTGCTCTCTGTATCTGTTGAGTCTTGGCAGCTGTTGCTGGGAGAGACATCTCGTTCAGAGGAGACAGACTTGGCTTTGGAAAGCAGCAACAAGTTTTCCACTGTGCTGTCCTGAGGGAGGTTGGAGCGAATCTGATTGTCCCCGAGAGGTTTGTGGAGCTGATACATGGGGCTGATGACAGGCACCACCTCAGAGCCACTTGGCGGTGTCTGGACAAGGGGACGCAGGGACTCTGCCCCCAGGTAACTGATGGCATTGTTGATGGCCTGGTCAATCACGTGCGTCTGCATGAGTTCATTCTCCTTCTCGTAGTTGATGCTGGCATCATATGGAAGATCAGGCAAACATTTGTCACCTGCAGTGAAAAACAGTGAGGAGTTAGAGGGCTGATTTCTACACGATTAAGGAAATTAACATAATGGATCAATAAAACAGGGAAGAAGAGAGTTGACTGAATCCACCTCTGAGATCCACCTAAGGTATTCACAGTTCTCTAATACAGCTGCTCAGAAAAGTGGTCTGTTGGTGGTCTTTTTTAGCATGCAAAATAATTTGAGGGCTTTGGAAAAGCAAATGGATTAAAGAAATACTAGAAATAATTATACGGGGACTCATGGGAGCTACAGATCTAGTGCTTTGTCATGTCTTTCTCCTTTCTCAGTGACGTCTCTCATCTGCCTCCTACAGTGAGCAGAGGCACTGCCTTTGTGGCTGGTGAAGCTGGTGTGCCCACACAGCCACAGCAAGCTTGGCCTGATGCTTCAGAGCATGAAGCATATTATCAATATTTTTACCTAAGGTATTAGTCCATTCTTAGACTGGAAATTGCATGGTTTAGTTTCAGACCTTCGGTTTCTTAGAAATAACCTACATCAGCAACGTGGTCACATACATGTCATTTGGAGAAGAAACAACAAAAAATTTATTTTATGTATTGCCACCATCCCTACACACCTACCATAAGCCATGTTAGACACATTACCAGAAGCTACCCATGTTCCTAAATATTTTGTGTCAAAAAGTTATTGTGTACAGGAGTAACCAAGAATCACGGAAAAAAAATTAAGTGCATTTGTAGTTGGAGCATAGTTTTCAAGGTAGAAAGCCCTATCTAAAGCAAGATTACTTGTTACTGTTAACTTTGGGATCTGATGGGATGCCAAAAGTAAGGGGTAAATCTGTTTGGTTTTTTCTTTATTTTTTTTTAAATCAGACAACACTAATGTATATTTAGCTGGATAACCCAGTAATGAAAGCTGAGTTTCACTCCAATTTCCCCCCCCATTACTGAACAGAAAGGAAAACATAGAAGGGAAAAGTTAGGAGTGGAAATGTACAGATGTTGATTTTATGAACATGAGCAGTCCTCTCTAACAGTGTAAACCATCAAAGTTATTACCAGGCCCTTAATAAATTCATGCAAATGTAACGAGGTAAAAGATTTTCACAGGCTCCTATGATCTACCAATAACATATTGTTAATAGTCTGGATGGATTTTCTAGCTCTTCAGATCTGGGGAAACACTAAAAGCCACAAACATCTGTGTGAAGTGCTATCACGATGTCCTGATCAACATGAAATTTACTGGTATGTCTTGGAAAGTCCTAATTTGTCAAAAGAAATGCTAACAGAAGCATGGAAATTTTATCAGAAGATCTGCACATTATTTTATCAACAATTTTCCACACAGTTTCTACTGAGATTGACCATTCAAAGTCAGTGAAGAGACCAAAAACCTTTTAGCATGGCACTTTTGCAATGATGGGGGCTAAAGCGTAGGAAGTCCTGTGGTCTACATTTCCCACAAGATATGGCTTCATACCATCTCCATGCTCTGAAAGCAGAGAAAGAAATACCCTGAGCATTGCATAAGTACCTATAGCTGCTATGCTACACAAGCTTCCAGTTTCTCTTGTTTTCTTTCCCAATCATTTTGCCAATTTGGGCTAGATTATTTTTTATTCCTGATTTATCCTTTATAATGTTATACTTTTCAGGCAGAGTCGCCTAAGATTCAAAGTAGGCATTGCAAAAGACTCTTGAATTAAATACAGAAAAACTCTCTTAACGTGAATGTATACACTTTATTCAAGGAGGAAAAATTAAGTCAAAATCATTCATATTCCATGGGAATTGCACACCACTGAAAACTTGAACTGATCTTCATTATAAACAAAATTTTGGGCATCCAGAAAGCATGATTTTAATATCTGTTTCTTGGGTAGTATTTGCTTTATGTAGCATAACTAGTTGGTAGTTGTGCTGGGAGGATCAAGTGTTCATAAGAAAAATTTGTTTCCAAGCAAAGTGTCTGAAATAGACACAAAGGTAGGGTAGGCAGGTACTATTTCTATATCTGGGCAATGCAGTAATACTTGCACTCATTAAAAATAATAGCTCATTTCTGTGGTTATTAGAGCATAAGTAAATTAAACTGCTAATGGTTTGACGCACTTCAAGGTTTGCACTGCTCAGGGTTCTGCATGAGGTACTTAAACAGTAAAAATGCACTCAGAGCATGTAGGCACCTTTTCTCTTAGTATTTTTTAATCCCTCTTTTGGCTGCCTATTCTTCATTATAGCCATATGTCAACCTTTCATGAAGTTCTCACTCTCTGGTTTGGATGGCCCAGTTCTTTTGAGTTTGGGAACTATTCCAGTTTGGAATACAGAGAGAATTTTACAGTATAACTGTCTGAATTTCTTGAACAATCTCATTTTTGTAAGGTAATTAATTTTTAGTGAATTTGGTTAAAATTAATTCAATTTATTCTTGAGAAAAACTAGTAAAGCAGATAACACTCCTTCCCTTATGTGAAGGATGACATTTGCTCCTTCTCTCTGGAATTCAGCACAGTATTGGGATGACATGATAATCTCCAGGAGTAATAAACATGTACCCAAAAGCTCTCCTCACCAGCTAGCCCTACCTTGTGTTAATCAGGAATTTTTCTACTGTATGAAGAAGCAGATGAGGTTTGGAAAGGAAAGGATTTGGGAGCATTTTCTTGTTAGAAAACTTTTTCCTTTTGAAGGATAGCAGATTTCCACAAAAATCTGCTGTCAGTAGGTTGTCTTCCTACACTTCACCCTGAAAAACTGACAGGAAACTCTGCCCTCCTAAAACTCATAGTTAAACTGGCTTTCTTTACAGTTTCTCAGGTAAACAGAGGAAAAGAGAACTAAACAGCCAGTCCACACTCAAGGACAATTTGCATAGTACCTTTAAGTTTTAGCACTTCTGATCTTCCTGGAGCTTTCACAGAGTTGGTACCTTGCCTAATGCAGTTACTAGAGTGTCTAAACTAAGTCTTTGCCTTACATATATATTATAGTTGATATATATTTGGTATCTATCTCTACCACAACTTTTGCTCTTTAATAAGCATAAGCACTTCTTATCCTTGACGACGTCTTAGAATTTTTGTCTTTGGACTTGAATAAAGCCTTGGAATTTAATTTAAAACATTTTGTTGCACCTCCCAACATAGCTGAAACTCCCTTTTCCTTTTTCTATTTCTAGGAAAACTATTTCTAGGAAATACTAATTTTTCTTTCACATGTTCCTTGTTCAAGAAAGTATATTTGTATTTTCTGTCACATAAACTGGTCTCTTTTTTTTTGCCTTGACTTTTGACTGAAGACTTTCTTAATACACATTTTGTTTCAGAAAATTTAATCTGACTGTCTCCTAGAGAATAGTATTTTAAAAAATATACAGTGAATTAAAAAAGAACCTAACTAGATATGAGTATATGCTATTCTCTGATCTCCCATGTTTTTAGTTATTGAAGACCGACCTTATATACCTGACAAAATATTGTCTGTGGATCTCACAAAACTGATGTAATCCCTACTTAGACAGGCCTATTAAACAGAACAATATGTGTAGCCTTCATTTTATAGGCTTAATTAAGACAAGAACTGCTACGTGCAAATGGGCATGAAGTTTTTGCATCATTCATAGAATGTACACAAAGGTCCTTTCATTTAGGTACTATTTTCAGACATATTAGTGTTAATATTAACATATTAACATATTAATTTAGGCTGTAAAAATAAACAGATTTTACCAACAGGAAGAAGATTACCCAGTCTATGCTCAACTATTCACAAACGCTTTCAGAAACACCAATATGCCTAGATCTGAATGTCATTCAAGAATTGAATAAAATAACTCTGAAGGTGTGGTCCAATGCTATCCCAACAGGAAACTTCTATACCTATCTTCAGGTTCTTAGGGCAACTTCAAGAATCTGTTCAGATTTGTAATTATCTGGCCTGTAAGCTTTTAAAAAGGCAGGAAAAAGATGTAAAATTGATCTCCAGATGTGAAAAATTAAACATGCAAAAATTTATGCTGGAGATGCTTAGGTTGTTTTTTTTTTCCCAACACATCTCTGTATCTGCTTCTACAGAGATACATATTGTTAATTTAGCAAAATAAATAAAATTATAAAGCAAAAGTAAAAATGCTGTGATCTTTTAGGGGGCTTTGTTTTATTTTATTTTTAGGAGACAGCAAATGTTTAACTCTTACCAACAAATTTCTGAGGCATAGAGCTCTTACGTTTGGCGACGTTACTTGCTAGTCTATCCAGCACGAGGGCTCTTTCTGACCCTATCTTGCACAGGTCTTCAGCCATTTCACACTGGTTACTTTCGTCTTTTATGACTGAAATTAAATGACATCAGAAGGGTTAGGCAGGTTCCATTTTAATGGAACTGTTGTCTTAGGTTATTGTTTGTCAGTCAATGTCTTTTAGCTCCCAAGCAGCTGGACAAAGGAGCTCAGCATATGAGACACAGGACAATACTGACTCTCAGTAACAAATTACCTCATGCTGATTAATCTATGTACATGCTCATGTTTTCCTCATTTAGGACCCAAGAGTGGGAGGCAAGGTTTCTGCCTGTATGTCACATAATCACTCCACCCTTGTTCTACAGCGACTCAGCATTTCTGTGAATAAATTAGGTCCTAACTTTATCCTAGACACAAATGAAGCTCATCTTTCCACTCTACTACTGAAATCCCCCGCAATGTCCTTCCACACCCTCTCCCAGTGAGACCCCCGTATGATAGTTGCTTCCTCAGCAGGAAAAATGGATAAACTTCTCAACTCCAGCAGTGGAAGCTACACCAACCCTTGTCTCCAGCCCCTTTTATCCTATAGCAAATATTTCAATACCTCCTTGATGGTATTTTAGACTTCAACAATTTTAATTTATAAAATCACACCTTCAGTGGAATACTGATTTCCAATAGCCAAACCTGTTTCCCAACCTCCCGCTGCTGCTGAGGCTGTAGCATTAGAGGCTTAACTGTGAGGCTTTAGAAAAAGAAGGCTATCTCACTTTCAGTATATTTTACTTCAGTACTTTCCTGCAGAAACAAAAGGGATGTATGAAAATGCACTGTCAAACAATGACTGTGAAAAATGTATGGAAAGGTATTTCTGATTTCTAGTATTTAACGAGAAGGTGAATGCACTGAGATCACAGCACAACTGTTTTGCTGGTGGGGTTTGGAGGCTTTTTTGTTTGTTTGTCAAGGGAGAAAAAGGAGTTAACTTTACTTTTATCTGCTACTAAGATATGGACACTTTCCCTGAACTTTTCAGTTGCTATTGAAGACACAAAAGATGATTTTTATACTTTGATTATTTGAGCTGTTTCAATTAAGTGATCCCTTCTGCTACATTTTTCCTTCTGTGCCTGCTGAGAATTTATTTTATCACTGGATTTACTGGTTCACAGGGCCCATTACTCTGGTACCTGTGTGTTTCTCAATAGCTGAGAGCACATCATTGCAATCCAGTGTTATTCTAAAAATATACCACAGCCATAAAAGGATGATTGTGAAAATTTTGTTGTTCCTGACATACATGAAATCAGTTCTGGTGGGTAACTGTGAGGAGCAGGTGAAGTGTCCTATTCAGCAATGCTCTGCAACCAAACTGAGTACACAACTGGTTCTTGAGTCCCTGCTGCAGCATCACATACTACAGTGACAGTGATAGTGACAATGAAAATGCCAGTGCCAATGACAGTTACAGGGAATTTCATGGAATTATGTTCCAGTCCCATAAGACACTAAAGATTGTGACCAATGCAGGCAATGAGAAGAATTTAGTCATGAAGGTGCAGAAGAGTAAAAGGTGTTTATGATACATAGCCACCATTGAACAAGAACACACCAGCACCTCATGCTGACCCAGGCTTCCAGGTACCAACTCAGGAAGAGACTTACAGAGAATGTTTTAAAGCAAACATTCAACAGGGACACAAAAGACCGAGCATTTAGTTAAAAGTTGCAATGATCAGGAAATATCTGATTAGGATATAGTGGCGTTCCTTTTCTAATTGGTTCAAGAGAGGATAAGTCATGTATTCAACAGTCAAACTTTCAAACTTCTAAAACTATTATTAAAAAGGGGGGCAAATTGAATCATGTACTAATCCCCAGCACTTGCAACTGAAACCCTCTGAAATTTGCTACCAAATTAATAACTATTTCTCTATAATTTGGTGTCTATGAACTGAAAAAAAATAATTTTATCTTTTCAAACAAAAATTCCCAGTGACTGAAGAACTGTAATTGAACCTTTCAAAATTTCATAAACTACTTCTCCTGCTGTTTTATTTAAGCCTGGTAAGACTTCAGCACACTTCCATTCAACTCAAATGAAAAACTCTGGTAATATCTCTAAGAGAAGAGTTTGACATGGACAGTGAGATTATAGTCTTCTAAAATAAATATTTTGCCATTAAATTTGTCAGGTTCCAATTTTGTGCTATATTTTCTTCTCTTAAAGAGAGAAAACACAAGTTAAAATTTCTTGTTCCTCTTACTCCCTTTTACTCTATCTTTCCCTTATTTAAGTTCTTTCTCAATTACATTTGTTAGATTTAGAAGCTGAGGGAAAGCTTCTACGAGTTTAGGTTCTCCCTACTAACATTTTTCTATGTATACTGCATGAAGTATTTTTAAAATGCTGTAAAAAGCAATCTTGCTGTGGCAGAATGTCAAATCAGATGCTCTAGCAGATACTTCTGTACCAACTTTTTTTGAGGCTGGGGAAAAAGGGGTCAGAATAATGGCTCTAACAGATCCACATCACACCTTGAAATAATTTAAGAAGAGTAGTATTATAATTACTAGCTTTTCTAGAGACATTATAGAACACACTAAAATTCACAGGACATCCACTCATTCTCAACTGTTTTTTCTACATTTTCATCATGCAAAATACTAGGAAAAATGCAAGAAAGTTTCATTTTTTAGAACAGTATAGCATTGACTTGTTAACTGAGGACTAAATTTCTTTAAGCATGAAGTCTTTGGCTGAATATGAGATTAAAACTCTTTAGTTAATTTGATTTTTTTTCTAATTTTCAAAAGCAGTCCTATTATGTCAAATATGGAATATACAAGAATACAAGAAGAATATACAAGAAGAAATACATATATTTTAATGTATATACAAGAAGTGATTATTTCAAAGCATTAATTAATTCCTCAAGTTTTTATCCCACTGAGTTATTAGATATTTAGTTGTAACTAGTGCAAGCTCTCTTGCCAGGATTTGATATAAACAAGGGTCAGTCCCTAAAACTGTTTAATTTCTCATTAAAGTTTATGATTCCTGACATCAGTTTCATCTTACTAAGAGTTTCATAGTAGTTCAGCCATTCATTCACATAGATTTTCAAATTCAGTGTGCAGGCACTTAAATCGATGTGCCAGACACTGAAGACTGAAATCCCAAACCAGAATATTTGCTTCTAAATCCTGTTACTTCTTTAAGAAATAATTATTGCTGCTTTCTGTATATTATTACATTGAGGTTTTCTATTCATATATTCTGCAGCCCCTAAATAAAATTAGAAGGGATACTGCTCTAACATGCTGTCTGCAGAAGCATCTCAGTTGTATTCACTGCTATCATTATGTGCATATACTTTACATTATTTGATAGCTTGTAAAAACATATTCAGGTTCTGTACAGATATAAAATATTAAATGAAGCATCATTGCAAAGAGGCCAGAGAGAACTTTCCATTTTTGTCATTTGACAAACTAAATAACATATAAATGACAGGATTAAAAAGACATGTAGGAAATGGAACTTACTGGCTGGGTTTAAACTCCACCAGAGAAGCTGGATCTTCTCCATCTAAAACTGCACATGCAAGAGGACTTTGCATGGCTAATCACTGTGATCAGTCCTATACAGATCATCTGGATCTTTGATAAAAAATATAATCCAAGCTCCAATATCTGCTTCCTCTCTTTCTGAGCATAGTTTTTTGATATTCTCCCAGAAATGGGCTTTACCTTCATCATTACACTAGTCTCAACACAGGTCCTTACCTTCCCCCAATTTTCTTTCAAAAGGAAGCTTGGGAAGAAGGCTGTCAACAAATTATTAGCCATTCTGGCTAATTTGTCTCAAGTCAAACTGCCTAAATTAAATATCTCTGGCTTTATGTCCTCTTGCTTGGCAGAATAAAATCAAAGCCAGATAGCTCATCCTTGTTAGATGAGTTGATCCCAGTGGTCAAGTGAGCCCTTTAAGCCGTGCCAGGGAAGGGGAGGAGATGTGCAGTGCAGATTATTCAGCCCTATCTAGAACACTGGCATTAAGTCTTGATTAAAAATACATCCTCAAGTGTATTGCAATTTAGGCCTCCAAGAGAAGGTGGTGAGGTGATGTAACCATATTGTCTTGAGATGACAAACTGATGTTTTCCAAGTCTTGCAAGTGTTTTGCTACATGTTTGAATTGTGCTTTGGCTTTTTATTGGAGCTAAACAAAGTGAAAAAACAGCCAAATGTTTATCAAATAAAGAGTAAATCCAGACACAGTATCATACATACGGGGGATGTGCCTGACTCTCCAAAGCAAAAGTTGCCACAAATGGTACTATCGATTCTTTTGTACTCCTTTCTCTGCATTTATAACAGGACAGCAGTATTCCCCAAATGGACACTTTTATTACCTGGATAGATGCTGCTTGAGAGATTCATGGTTTGAAGGTAGTTATGACAACGTTCTTTATGTTCTTCCAAAGAGCTGCGCTGTTTGTAACTGCGACCACAGTATCCACATTTATGGGGTTTGCCAACTGGAGAAAACACAATTTATGAGATTCAGATGAGACATTCAACAGCATATTAGCAATGGTAAGGACAAGGGATAAAAAGTCCACCCCAAAAATAAATACATGCTGTGGTGAAGGAAGATTTCATCAGTTTAAAAATCTAAGTGAAAAACAACTAATGGAAAATTGTTTGCATATCTTTACATCAACGGGCTAATTCTATGGGTGCTGCAAACTGATTTTAGATGATTCAGATCAGATAAAGACTGTGACATTAAATCTTTAAAAACTGCATCTACACAGGTTAGAAACTGAGACACCTTCAAAGGTCTGGGAGGAGTTTCTTTAGTGTCCAGTCGCACAGAGACTGCCAGTGGATGAACTGGTGGTGCAGGTAGAGACTTGCTTGGTTGGAGGTCAGTTCTGGTGTAAACAGAACCAGAACAACAGATCAACTCTTTTAAGAAGATCTTAGATTTTGCATGTTTTCTGCTTCTGGAAATTCAAGATAAATGGCATGATAATTTATTTCCTGCATTACACCAATCCAGATCTAGCTAGTTCTAGGAATTTTTCACCAAAAATACTGTTCTGTGTACTTCTGGACTTTAATTTTCTGTCTTAACACAACAAGACTGTAATTTTATATGTGATTTCACAATTTTAGATAGTTACACAGTTTAATTTCTGAATTTTATTTATGGATTCTTAGGTGAAAATCAGATTCAGACATCCAACTTCTTTTATAATATATTGGTGTCAATTTGCCAATTGCAGGAAATAATCATTATCTATAGTTTAGCCATTGTCTCTTTAACTATGGAATTCTCAGTGTTTGCCAGGAGTGTCTAGGTGAGATTTCATATATATATATGTATATATATATATGAAAAGCTATGTTTCAAATTGTGCATTCATGAAGATCAATAATAACAAGGGAGAGGGAGGCAAAATACTATATGTGTTCTCCTCAGTCAGGCTGGGAAAAAAAAGGAGAAATGGAAATTATTTTGGAAATCAGGGATCAACTCTAAGGATCTTATTATTCAATACATGTGCTAGAGAAGAATTTCCCTAATTTTTTGACCACAAAAAAATCACTTTGAGAGCTCCCCTTCTGCCACCCAGAAACCAAAATCAACTTTCACAGTAACATTACCAGTGTCAATTCCAGAAATGTGTATTGGAGGTCTCCCATCCAAATATTGCATTTGCAGCTTGGGAAACTAGATGAGAGGGCACTCTGCTTTTAAAGGCACTTTAAATGTGATAAATTGGTTTTACTTCACAGAAGGTATGTGACTGTGGCTTCTGTCAATGAGAGGTTCATGGTAATGGGGGAAGTGCATCTATTCAAAAATATTTATTCATGTCTCCCTATCACTGTTGAGAGAGACATGGAAAAACTCTGCCAGAGTCCTCTTTTGTGGAATTATTAACTTTCTTTCTCCCATTCTCTACCTTCTCCCCACTCTCTCTTTCAAAGTAGTTGTAATAACAATGTGCAACAAACAACTCCTGCTAAATGCTGTAAGCAGTGTTCATTCCTTAGGCTGAAGATGAATACAAGACTGTGTTTCAACTTTATATTATCCCTAACCTTAAAACATTTATCAACTTAAGTCATTTCTGTACTTCTATGAAATGGATTATTCACATGAGGCTTGTAAGATGAATCTCTAATACAGAAACTTTGAATCAGCCAAGAAGTATGGTAAAAATCCCAGTTCTTCTGGTGAAGGGTTGTGAGTGTGACATGTGTTTAGTAATTTCTTTGCTGCTAACACACTGTGGCCAGCTCACAGCTTGGTTAACCCCAAGATGGGGATATTCAGATCCTCAGTGTGAGAAGAGCTCTCAGGACAGTGGCCACCCCCATCTCCTCAGCAGGTATGGTGATAAGCAGCCCTGGTTATTCCCAAACCTTCACTTACCTGAGTGAGTCCTCAGGTGTCCCGTGAGGGCATCCCTGCGGCGGCAAGCATAGTTACACAGGTGACACTTGAAGGGCTTTTCACCTGAGTGCAGCTTTATGTGGCGCAGAAGGTTGCCCTTCTGCGTAAAGGAGGCTCCACACTGATTGCACTGGAAAGGGCGTTCTCCTATGGGAAGAAGGAGAAAATATGTGAGAACAAAAAAATCTTATGTGGTAACAAGAGAAAGATTTCAGGGAGAAAGTTGTTTTCTCACTGCTGCTCTGTGACTTCCACCGGCTGCAAGTTTGATATAACATGAGGCTTTCAGACTAAACCTGCCAGTTTCTTAATGCTTCACTGGCTGGGTCAATTTGATCTGAAAATCTAATTTTTTTTTTCTAAATCAGAATGGCACATCACAATGCAAATTCAAACTCATTTAAATAAAGTGACTGCAACATTTTGTGTTGAAGAGCCACTCTTCCTGATCAGCAGTTTTGGAATAAACCAATATCCAATTTTGCATGTTGTGGCATTTGGTGGGGTTTTTAATGTGGCTTTTTTCAAAGGGTCTTTAAAATATGCCACTGAAGCAGCAAAATAAAAAGGAAACTCATTAAAAATGCATTTCAGGATCACAAGTTCATTTCAGCGTTACATTCTTATATTTAAATGAAAGGCACTTCATTATAACAGTTATAATAACTTCTTTTCATTTACATTTTCCCTGTATTTTCCCTTTCAATTTCTTCTCCATTACCTGTCTGTCCCTAAGCAGCCAAATCAGGAAAGAAGCAGAGAAAAAGAGAGAAAGGTAGAGAGTAAAATCACAGAAGTTAAGACAGTGCAAAGGAAGCTGTGTACTTCCATACCTAAGCCCAACACTTCTCTAGGTAAGGTATGAACAGAGGAGCTGCACAAACAGTCTCTGATGGTTTGGACAGATGTGGAAAAACTTGAAGAGACACAGCCTTGATTTGTCTAAACTGGTGCCTGTTATCAAGGAAGTGGATCAAAGCCTTTGCAAAAATTAATATGGCTGTTGTTTGCTTTTTAGTGTTGTTTAAAATCAATATGATATTTTATTAGTTTGGGGTTTTTTGTTTTCTTTCTTGTTTTTGGGTTTGTTTTTTTTTAAATTTATGATGCATGAGATCTTTTCTGAAATCAGTGGGTAATAAAGTACATTTCCAGTTCTACCAGACAGGAATAAAAGAAAAATTACACATAAGAGCATTCTATCAGCAAAAACTGCATTTGCATGCCCTCAACTAAGTCAAACTAGTCTTTAAAAATTTGCTGAACTTTGTTTCTCTTAGGCATCAGTTAATCCTGTTGTAGTAATTATAATGCCTCAACATTAGAGACATCCCAAAAATGACTTGTTCTTAGTTTTGACTTTTTTTGTGTGTAGAAATAACACTGTTTTTAAGATTTCAGCGCTAAAGTTAAAACACTAAAATAAAAAATATTAAATTATTTATTCTCTCTCATTTAAACATCATGTATCATTTTGCACACCTAGGATAACCTTTTATGTCCATATATGTCCATATACGTGCAGCATAATAATTTTTGACATCTGGGTAATGCAGCGGGGCAGCTGAAGATCAATTAGAGAGCAGCACTGTCCCAACCCAAAAATATGAAAACTCTGTCTTCAGGGCTGGCAGCTTTAGAATTCATCAAACAGCAAAATGAATCCCCTTTATGGCAAGACATTTTCATTGGTCACTTTTAAGCAGAGCAGCATACTGCCTATCAAGGTAAATGAGCTCACTTTGTCCATCAAGTATCTCTGTTCATCTAAACTATTCCCACATCTGGTTCAGCTGGGATGGCATGCAAAAATGCCAGCATAAGCCTGATAGGACTTTGCAATGTACTTCTTAAGCCATGCATGGTATAATTAGGCAGAAAAGAAAACAGACATCTCTCTACTTCTTAATCTTTGGGGCAGTTACTTAGTGCAGAAAGTTTTTTTCAGAAATGGACTGAAATAGTAAATAGAAGAAGTCAGCTCAGCAAGGGGGACACATTCAGGAGAAATAATTAATTCTTACAAAGCAGCTTTTCTAGCATTCATTCCTGTTATTTTGACTCAGAGGACCATAAGAAGACAAAACAAGAACCATAAAAGTACTCCAGGAATGAAATGTAAAGTGAAGTAAGAATGAAATGTATCTCTAGCCTACAGCTCTCCCAAGTACAGGGTGAAGCCTTGCACTAGGTGGAAAAGACAGAAGGAGCATTTCAAATGAGACTGCTGCACATTAAATACTTCACAAAACTTAAATTGGGATCAGATGTAAGGAAGCCTGAACTCATGTTGCTGTAGAAGGGAAACTATGATGCTGAAGCTATGTGTAGCTTGGCTGGCCCTTAGCTGACCATGCTGCAACTACTGGGGTGAGGAATGCCTCTTTTATGAGCCCAGCAAAACTCCCAGACATGCCAGGACGCTGACAGCCACTGATGGAAGGTTACTGGGTGTGGCGATACCTCCAAAAACGTGGATGGAACAGGATGGAAAGAAAAAATATATAATTACGCTTTTTCTAAACAGTCTAAACAGTGTATTATCATCTCCAGGTCTGAATACTACGTACCTGTCCTGGGCACGTAGTCATGACCAAATATAGGCCCAGGAACAAAAACTGCAATGGAATCCTGAATTCAATCAGCAATTATCACCATTGCAGTGATTTGCAAGCCTTAGTAGGAGCTTGGGCCCTGGACTACTTATTCAGTGAAGAATACTTATAATCTTAATTAAAATACTTCTAATTTCTTAAGCAATGATAAGATCACCTAATGCTTAGAGACCTGCAGAGCTCTCTAAGTAAATCTGAGACATTCAGAACCAAGTAACAAGATGTGAGTGAACTAACTGGTAACTTAACTTAGTGTACCTATAAGGAGGCCTTATATACACCTATGCACACACATACACAGATATCCATGTATATGCAAATACATGCAGAGTGAGCAAGAGAAGCCTGAATATAGTCTGAGGTTTCAGCATCAGGGAGCAGGAGTTTCTTTCTCCTTTCAAGATCTCCTTTTTCTTAAACACCAAACAAGTCAGTGGCAAGCTGGAGAAAATGAACTGAAAGGGAAGTGAGAAGAGTTGGGCATCTGTGAGGTGGGATTTGTTCTGAAGATACAAGCAACAGGCAAGGTGATAGGAAGCAGTCAGTGCTGTACAGCTGCCTGCAGACAGGAAAGGGCAGAAATATCAGGTGCTGCTCTGCATATCAGCACTTGAGAGGTGTATTCATTAAAAGCAATTATGTCTTTTATCAGGTCAGGCAGTCATTTTATTTTGGCATTTAGTGTGCTAGAGTTTTGTTCACTTATCAGATATTTATTTAAGAAAACCTCACTGCATATGCAGGTTTTACATGAATTAGCAGCAAAGTAATTCATTTATGAGGCTTATTCCTTCACCAGGCATGTACTGAAATGGGCTTTGGCATAGTAAGTTAAATGTCTGTAACAGTATATCCCATTTAGACTTTAATTTTCACAGCACAGCTGAAAGGAAAAGCAGTCACCACTGTTTCGCCATGACATCCCCTTATTTTAAACTACCAGCTCTGAATTACAACTCCTTTGCCAGCCCCTGAAAAACCACCTGAGCTCATTCAAAGAGGCTGCTCAGGATTGGAGCTGAGGATGAGGAAGGTGGGAAAGCAAAGGCATTCTTTCCATGGAAGGATCCAGGGACAAAACTTCGCACCCTTTAGTTTTATTAAATATAAAGGAAGGGGATCTCCTGAGCCAAGTGCCCCTTGTGGGGTGCTTCCACTGTAGGCTTGAACTACATTCCCTTATTAAAGAGAGGGTCTAGTTGGGAAGGGAAGAGCTCTGCAAAGGGTGGAGAAATCTTCAAGTGACAATCCTTGTGTGGTAGCACCCAAAGCACCCTTGGCAGGCAAATGGATCCCTCTGCCAGGCAAGAAGTTCGTGGAGCTGAAGGTCTGTGCTGGGGAAATGACCTGGCACTGAGTGAGGTGGCACCTGGGGATATTGTCACAGGGACCAGGCAGCCTAGCTCACCCTCAAAGACAGCAGGCTGGGTACCAAGGAGTGTACGAGAAACAAAGGCAGCTGTGCCCACCACCTCCCTAAAGTCAGGTATGTCCTCACACAGGCCATTCAGCCCTGGTGCAAACACTGCCATGGACCTTTAGGAACCTGAAACAGCTCCTCTGATCCAGCAACAGTGGGGGCTTTTTAACAAAAGAGCAGTCTGCTTAAACAAGCACTAAGACTTCTACCTCTAAGTACATTTCAAGTTGCAACATATTGTTTCAACCACTACAGCCTCCTCTTCAGCCCGAGGGTCTGTTTAAAAGGCCTCACACAGAAGTAATTTTTCATTTTAAATTTATAGAAAAGAAAGAAAAA